>NW_012267242.1:15106215-15127363 GCF_000151885.1 Dipodomys ordii
CTTTATTCTTTTTGCTTATGTGGTGCTGAGGAATCAAACCCAGGGCCTCAGGCATGCAAGGCAAGCGCTCTACCACTGAGCCACCTTCCCAGCCCCTTGTGCAATGGGTTCTTCAACTTCTCTATCTGACCACACAGGATGGGCATGAACACAGCTTGCTCCATGCCCTGCAAGACAAGTTTGCCTGACTCTCCCCTTCTTCCTTACCCACAGCGGAAGCGGGACGTGATAACGGAGAGCAAGATTGTGGAGCTGGTGATTGTGGCCGATCATTCCGAGGTGAGCCTGCTGGTGCTTTAGACCTCTCCTGCCCCCTGCACACTCTGCCATCTTTCATGGTAACCTCTTGGCCCACAGGTCAGGAGGTACCCCGACTTCCAACGCCTGCTAAACCGCTCACTAGAAGTGGCCCTCCTCCTAGACACGGTGAGTGTTGGACTAAGAAGTAGTCACACAGCCCTCTGACCTCAGCAACCCCTCTCCTGAAGCCCATCTCTCTTCCAGTTCTTCCGGCCCCTGAATGTGCGGGTGGTACTAGTAGGCCTGGAGGCCTGGACCCAGCGTGACCTGGTGGAGATAGTCCAGAACCCAGCTGTCACACTGGAAAACTTCCTCCACTGGCGCAGGGCGAACTTGCTGCCTCGATTACCGCACGACAGCGCCCAGCTGGTGACGTAAGGTCCCAAGCTCCACTCCCTAGCTTAGGTTCTGAAGTGCTGATTACCCTGGCTTTAGGCTCTGATCTTTAACCTCTTCCTCCCGCAGTGATACTTTCTTCTCTGGGCCTACGGTGGGCATGGCCATCCAGAACTCCATCTGTTCTCCGGACTTCTCAGGAGGTGTGAACATGGTGAGCTTCTCACAGGTCTCCTCTGGGCTCCTGGGGCAGTTCACTGAAACTCCCTACATGCTAGACCAACCTCAATACTCTTCTTGTCTGGAGCTCTTTACCTGTAGCCAGTGCATCACAGTGTACACAGCTGACTCCCTATTTCTGCAGGGTAGGTGATGGGCTACTGAGGCACAAAGAACACAGGTGAAGCTGAGCACTGGTGGCCCATACCTATAATCCTAACGCAGGAGGCTGAGCTGAGGTTGACAGTTCAAAGCCAGCCTGGGCAGGAAATGTCTGTGAGACTCTTATCTCCAATTAGCCACAAAAAAAAAAAAAGCCAGAAGTAGAGCTGTGGTTCAAGTGATAGAGCACTAACCTTAAGCAAAAAGAGCTCAGGGGCAGTGCTCAGGCCCTGAGTTCAAGTCCCAGTACCAGCACACACACACAGGTGGTCTCCAGGGGCTATGTGATAAGGGAAATGACAGCTGAGCTAGAACCTAGAATTCTGTTTTTTCCTTTTGTGCCTGTCCTGGGGCTTGAACTCAGGGTCTAGGCACTGCCCCTAAGCTTTTGGGCTCAAGGCTAGTTCTACCTATTGAGTCACAGCTCCACCACTGGCTGTTTTGTGTTTAATTGGCGATAAAAGTCTCATGGTCTTGCTTCAAACCATGATCCTCAGATCTCAGCCACCTGAGTAAGTACAATTACAAATATGAGCCACTGGCACCTGAATAAAACCCAGAACTCTTATCATGTAGGACTAGATTCTCCTCTTACTTCAAAAATTAAAGAGGTTGAAAATAAAAGCTCAGGGACAGTGCCCAGGCCCTGACTTCAATCCCCAGAACAGCACACATATACCAAAAACAAACAAAAACCATTAAGGAGGGACAGTGTGAAATTTGTCCCAGGAGTAGTCAGGATGGAGTGAGCATTGTGTTGGGGTATCCACTCTCAATGACAGGACCATTCGGCAAGCATCGTGGGGGTTGCCTCTTCCATAGCCCATGAGCTGGGCCACAGCCTAGGCCTGGATCATGACTCGCCTGGGAGAAGCTGCCCCTGTCCAGGTCCAGCTCCATCCAAGAGCTGCATCATGGAGGCCTCCACAGAGTGAGTGACTGCAGGATAATGGGGGGTGGGGGTGATGGTACTGGTAAAGGGACTATGCAAGCCAGGAGACTCCTCAACCCTAACTTGCTTTGTTGCCCCTTCCCCTAGCTTCCTACCAGGCCTGAACTTCAGCAACTGCAGCCGACAGGCCCTGGAGAAAGCCCTCCTGGACGGGATGGGCAGCTGTCTCTTTGAACGACTGTCCAACCTACCAGCTATGTCCTCTTCGTGTGGAAATATGTTCGTGGATCCGCATGAGCAGTGTGACTGTGGCTTTCCGGATGTAAGCCCTTCAACCAAAGCCTTGCCCTCTCTCTTCTGCCCCACCACCCTGGCTAGCTGGTCTCCTGAGCTGCAAGCTGCTGCTGAGGGACCTGTCTGTCTACAGGGACAGCCATGGACTAGAAGGCTCTAGCTCTCATTCATTGTGGGGCTTCTAGCACCTTCTGGGTTTGTTTCTGGGGAGGAGCAGGTAAAGGTGGGTCCTGGGCTTGGCCTGCGCTGATGCTTGGTTCACTTGGCATCCTGTGCCCACAGTCCTGCACTGATCCCTGCTGTGATGCCTTCACCTGCCAGCTGAGGCCAGGGGCACAATGTGCATCTGATGGACCCTGTTGTCAAAACTGCCAGGTAGGCACAGACTAGAATGATTTCACCCAGAGCTCCCCTGCAGGGGTCCAGGGGAGAAAGGCTTATTCTGACCCTGAGCTCCTAGTTGAATATGCCCAGTACCCATGCTGCTGCCTTCCCTCCCTTTGCAGCTGCGCCCAGCTGGCTGGCAGTGCCGCCCTCCCAGAGGTGACTGTGACCTGCCCGAGTTCTGCTCAGGAGATAGTGCCCAGTGCCCTGCTGATGTCAGCCTGGGGGACGGTGAGCCCTGTGCTGGTGGACAGGCTGTGTGTATGCACGGGCGCTGCGCCTCTTATACGCAGCAGTGCCGGTCTCTGTGGGGACCCGAGGCCCAGCCTGCTGCCCCATTTTGCCTCCATACAGCCAACACTCGGGGCAATGCCTTTGGGAACTGTGGACGCAGCCCCAATGGCAGCTATATCCCCTGCACATCTAGGTAAGCGGGGAGGCCAGGCTCCTCTTCTGGGTTGTTAGGAGACTGGGCCCTGCATCCGCTGACCCTGTTTGCCTTTCTCCTGCCATCAGAGATGCCATGTGTGGGCAGCTGCAGTGCCAGGGGGGTAGAGCCCAGCCTCTGCTGGGCTTAGCCCAAGGTTTGCGCTGGGAGACCCTGGCAGTCAATGGGACACAGCTGAACTGCAGCTGGGTGCATCTGGACCTGGGCAATGATGTGGCCCAACCCCTCCTGGCTCTGCCTGGCACTGCCTGTGGCCCTGGCCTGGTGAGTAACCTGGGTGGGCAAAACCAGATCGAAGGTGACGGAACCCCAGCAAGCAATGCCAGGGTCGCACTGTCTACTGGTGTAAAATGTCTGGGCCTCGCAGGAAGTCTGATTCTTACCTCGGATGGAGGTTTTGCTCCCTGAGCCTCCTCAGTAAAAGTGGTGAGGGCCTGAGCCTCATCAGCCTGCCAGTCCCAGGAAAGCTTTGTGAACCTGTGATCCTTGCTGTTCTCTGTCCGTGGGGCAGGTGTGCATAGACCATCGATGCCAGCCTGTGGATCTTCTGGGAGCACAGGAATGTCGAAGCAGATGCCACGGGCATGGGGTGAGCTGCTGTGGGGAAGCCAGAAGGGGAGAAGTGAGCCTCCAAGAAAAGAATGAGAGGCTCTGGAAACAGAGGGACCTGAGTGTCCAATCTTTGTTCTGCCTCTTGCTAGCTGTGTGGCCTGGGGGGGGGAGGGGGATAAGTAACTTTTCCTCAGTTTCCTCATCCATCAAATGGGCACACGAGTGCCCACTTCCTCAAGGATGTGAGACGAGAGTGAACACGGCTAGCATAGTACTGAAGTACTGCTGAGCATTAGCTCCATTGAGTTTCCTGTGACATGGATAGACTTCTCTCTTCCACTTGTGGAAGTCCAAGCTCTTGACAAATGGATACAAGGAAAGAAAAGGGTGACAGCATGCAGACCCCCTTACTGCTCACCCCGAACCTCCAGGTCTGCGACAGCAACAGGCGCTGCCACTGTGAGGAGGGCTGGGCGCCCCCTGATTGCATCACCCAGCTCCGAGGTAACCTGGGGGAGGGGCAGCTGGGAGGGGAACGGGGCTCAGCCTTTGCCTTTCCCCTGCCCCTCCTCACCCCTTCACTTCCAGTTCCCTGACTCTGACCCTTCCGCACGCTCTAACAATTTCACTCCTGCCTTTCCACTCCTTCCTGGGAAGAATTCTTTTTTCTTTCTTTCTTTTTTTTTTTTTTTGTCGGTCGTGGGGCTTGAACTGTGGGCCTGGGCACTGTCCCTGCGCTTTTCAGCTCAAGGCTAGCGCTCTACTGCTTGAGCTACAGTGCCACTTCCGGCTTTTTTCTTATGTGGTGCTGAAGAATTGAACCCAGGGCCTCAGGCATGCAAGGCAAGCGCTCTACCACTGAGCCACCTTCCCAGCCCCTCTTGCCTACCTTTAAACCTGATCATCTCCACAGCAACCAGCTCCCTCACCACCGGCCTGCTCCTCAGTCTCCTGCTATTGTTGGTCCTCCTGTTACTTGGTGCCAGCTACTGGTACCGTGCTCGCCTGCAGCAGCGACTATGCCAGCTCAAGGGAACCAGCTGCCAGTACAGGTATGAATATCCCTTCCATGTTGCCATTTCCTACAACTGGGGACAATTCTCACCTCCCCTGTGCAGCCCTGTCCCCTGCTTCTGAGACCCAAGCTTCTTGGACCCTGAACTTTCTGACCACCATAAGCACCATAATCACACACCTCCCTTCCTTGCAGATGTCCTGTAATTTCTCATTGCCAGGTTCACTCCCTGGGGGGACAGGTGGGGTACCAAGGCCATTTCCCCCAGGAACCCAGTGTGAGATACAGCGGCCCTTCTGCAAAATGATCAACTTCTCCCTCACCTAGTTGGGCTAAACCACACAAAACCACTCTCCAAAGGACTGCAAAGGGTTAATTTCAACTAAGTGCAGCAGAGTAGTCAACAGGGTCTGAGGTTAGACTCTTTCCTTCTTTTTTTGTCTGACACTGGAACAGTACCTGATGCTTTCATGCACTGGCTGGTGCTCTACCAATTGAGCCATGCCTCCAACTACTGGTTGGTGTTTGTTTGTTTTTCCCCTCCAAAACCAGGATACAAATTCTTGATTTGACACTTTTACTCACTGGCTGATACTTTACCACCTGAGCTACTCCTCCAACCACCTGTACCTCTTTTTGCTTTTCCTTATGCTCAGGGCAGCCCAATCCGGCCCCAGTGAACGGCCAGGACCTTCACAGAGGCCCCAGATGATGCCAAACATTAAGGTGAGCCCTGGATGCCAGAGGAAAGGGAGCCCACCTAGCTGACATTTGCCTTGGGCCCTAGAGATGGGCATTGAAAGTTGTAGACTCAGAAAAAGGTCAACACTGTTCATTCAGAGGAGTCAGGGCCAGCCCTTCCCATCTCTGCCCTGGCTGCAGACAGGCTGGAATGAGAGGGCCAGAGGCTCAACCAGAGGCTCAGCTGAGCTCTTTCAGGTGGCCCAACTGATGGCTGTAAGAGGTGGGTCTATCCCTGCCCTCCACAGTGACCAGTGCAGGGGACAAGGGGGGTAGTGCTCAGAAGGGCCTTCAGTGTGCCAGGACCTGACAAGGCCCAGGACACCACGTGTGGAAGCCCTGGTGAGTGCCGCGGGCCTGAGCCCTGTGGCTCTGCTGACAGGAGTCAGTGTGTGCAAGCAGCCTGCATGCTCACTACAACGCCGGTCACCCCTGCATGCAGATGAATAACCGCATGCACAGCCCCACACTTTTAGGGCCCTGCTGCTCCTACCTGGACACTAACCCCTCTCTGCTCACATCTGTCTCTCTGCTCCTTCCTACCCACTCTGCCTGTCTGCTCCTTCTGACCTCTCAGCAGGCTAGTGCTCTTGGCTTCCCGGCCCCCCCTTCCAGGCCGCTGCCGCCTGACCCCGTGCCTAAGAAACTCCAGGTAAATCTGGGATGGGCCCCGTCCTGTCCCAAGACAGGTGGGAGGCTTGGTGTCCACCTACAGCTCTCATCCCTGCTCCCTGCCAGTGGTGCTCTTCATTAGGTGCCCAGGGTGTCCCTCTCAGTCTCCTGACCCCAGCAACAGCAAAGGGTGAGCTTCCTGCCTTGGTCTCTACCACCACCTGGTGGTCAGTGGCAGGACTGCAGTGGACCAGGGCCTGCAGAGTTGATCTACACCTTTCACCCTCTTGAAGTGTCTATCTGCTGGCATGCACACAAGCCCTCTGTGCATGCCCCCTTCTCTCAGGCGCCTTGGCTGCGTTTGCATGTTGACTTGAATTTCTGGGGGGCGGGCACTTCTGCATGTCCACTGCCATTGACTGTCCTTTCACAGCCACCACCCCTCTCTCTGTTCAGGCTGCACTGGCTGACCGACCCAACCCCCCCACCCGCCCTCTGCCCGCTGACCCCGTGGTGAGGCACCCGAAGGTAACAGTGAGGGGGAGAGAAGGACACAGCTTCTCCTCCCACCTTGAGCTGTGGTGCTGATAGTCGTGGTAGTGGTAGTTGTGGCAAGATGCCCTTTCTGTGCCTGGGGGCACATATCCCAGTGGCATCTTTAAGGTGACAGGTTTGTTTGGAGCCAAGGATGACCTCTGGTGCTGCCCCCCAAAACTGGTGTTTCCCAGCACCAGTGTGTCAAGGGTGGGCAACACCACCATTATCCCCCAAGCTGGCTCCTGCCTTCTATCCCAGTCTCAGGGACCTGCTAAGCCCCCCCCACCAAGGAAGCCACTGCCTGCAGATCCCCAGGGCAGGAGGCCGTCACGTGACCTGCCTGGCTCAGGAGCTGGGATCATACCGCTGGTGGTACCCTCCAGGTAGGTGAGGAGGGTGTGACTGAGGATGGGTGAGCAGGGTGAGAGATCTAGGGAAAGAGGCCCCTGATCTTTTTTCTTTGGCTTCCCAAACTCCAGACCGGCACCCCCACCCCCAGCACTATCCTCGCTCTACCTCTGACCTCTCCTGAGGTTTTGCTGTTGCCAGCCAAGATTTAGGACTTAAAGAAGCAGAATCCCTGCTGGAGTTCCCCCAAAATGACTGAAGGAACAGGATCCTAGTCATTGAAGTGCCTGCCCAATGTTAAGGAACCAGGCCCTGCCAGGCACTGTCAAGCAGCATCCTGGGGACAGGTCAACATGGACTCAACTCAGTCTTGGGGAAAGGCTGGGGATGGATGGGACTGAGAGGCGCATACAGTCTGCCTCTGCTCTCCTACAATAAACGTGAGACTTGTGTGAGCGCCTCTAAGTTTGTTGCCCGGGCTCTGTTGCATTTCCAGGTCTAGCCGCTAGGAGACGCTGCTTCCTCAGACAAGTGTGGGCTGGGGAGGGCAAGAGCTACAGAAAGGGTCAGTCACAATGTATCCCAGGGATGCTGGAGGTTTGTTTCAGCCCAATCTGGGATGGTTCTCAAAGCAGTCCTGTACCACAGGAATTGTTTGTCCCTAGCTTCCCAGAGTCCTCACCCCCAACGCCGCCCAGCCCCCGCAGCAACTATAGACAAGCTGTCAGACCTGCATCCCCACCCTCTGACCAGTGGCTGGGAAAAGTGGATCTCACTGGTGCGCTCAGCGCCCCGGAGCTGGGGCGGAGCAGGGTGGAGGCTCCCAGGATCCCAAGGCTGCACACCTGCCTCCACTCCCCCTCCCCCGCCCCCACCTGAGGGCTCCAGAACAAAGGTGCTTTGTACAGACCGCCACCTCCTCATCCCTTCCATGTAGAGATTGGGGCTGCTTGGGCCCTGGTCCAGAATGAAGGTATGGGTAGAAAGGCACAGGCTCCAGCTCCAAAGTAGGCATTTAGCACCTACAGGTACAAGGACCTCTCCCCGGCCCCTTTTTCTCTTCCCCTGGTACCATCCCTATCTATGCAAAGGAACAATATCTGAAGGCCTGTGTACAAGTTCTGTGGATCCTAGCCTGTACCTCATTTTCCCCAACCTGGACCAACGGTGTGTGCCTTTATTTAAAATCGCTCAAACTTTTTTTTGAGAGTCTGGCTATATTGCTCAGGATGGCCCAGAACCTGAGCTGGAGCTGCCCTTCCCCTCAGCCTACCTACCAGTTGGGACTACCAGCACATGCCACCTACCCAGCTTGCCAAACTTTTTTTTTTTTTTAATCAGTTGTTTGTATGTTGAGACAGGGTCTCCCAGCTCAACCTGGACTCCAACTTGTGATCTTTCTGCCTGAGCCACCTGAATGCTAGGAATTCGTGTGTGTGCCACCTCTGGCTCCTGCCTCCCACGCTTCCAATAAAGTTTTCTATCTTGTGCTAATCCAGACACCAAAGACAATTACATGGCTGTATTTCCAGATTCTCAGGAGGCGGAGATTGGGAGGATAGCAGTTGGAGGCTAGCCAAGACAAAATGTTAACTAGACCCCCTCCCCCATCTCAATCAATAGCTGGGTGTGGTAGCCCAAGTCAGCCACACCAGATTCAGGGAGCACATAAAATAGGAAGAAGGGGGTCCTTCCCTAGGTGAAACCCTACCCCCAAAATAAAAAAGGACTGAGGACGTGGATCGTGTGAGAGTACCTGCCTAGCAAGCGTGAGGCCTTGAGTTCAACCCCTAGTACCACCCAAAATCTAAAACCAAACCCAACACTCCGTGGAATACGTGTTCCCTCCGCCCCCAATTCCCAGAAGCGGCCTCGGTAGATGTAGCCAACCTAGCGCGCCACAACGGGTTAACAAAAGTTGATTCTGGGTGGAGAAGAGCAGACGTGTTCTCATTGGTGGAAAGTTATCCAGGGGCGTGGCCGGAGAGTCCCGGACCCCACCCCCTTTCCGCACCACCCCCCCCCCCTTCTTCACTTTGTACCTTTCTCGCCCCGACTGTGAAGCGGGCCGGGACCCGCCGGGCCAGACCAGACCGGACCCCGGGGGCGATGCGGCTGCTGCCCCTGCTGCGGACTGTCCTCTGGGCCGCGCTCCTCGGTTCCCCACTGCGGGGAGGCTCCGGCCTCCGCCACCCCATCTACTGGAACTCCAGTAATCCCAGGTAGACGGGCCGAACCGGGCGAGCGCCCCGCCGGGCCTGCGCGCTCCCGGGCTGCGCGCGCCTCCGCCGCTCGCTCTACGCGGCGCCGCCGGAACCCAGCCGCGCGCGCCGGGGCTCCTTTGTTTGAGCCGGCGGGGGAGGGGGAGGGGCGAGGCGCGCCTTGGGTCTCCCCTCGCCCGCACGTGTTGGGGGGGACGGGCGAAGGACCCCAGTCCTGAGGCTGGTCGTCGGAGTCTGGGAGCCCGGAGCTGGGGGGCCCTTGGCGCGCGCTCCGGGCCCCGCCCCCTCGTTTCTCTTCTGGGGATCCCGAGCCTTCGGACCCACAGAACCTGGGAGGGGGCTTGGCCCTCGGAAAGAATGCGGTTTGCTCCCGGCAGCCTTCAGTCTCTGGATCTTATTTGGTATCTCTGATTCCATCTCAGCCTCTGTCGGCCCTACTATTTCTGTCCAAGTTTGGCCCTGCCCTTCTGGTTGAATCACCTTTGGGCAAGTCGTCTGACCTTCCTAACCTCAGTTATGTCATCTGCAAAATGGGCTAATAATACCTGTACCCTGGGAAGTCAGACAGGCTAACTGAGGTCATGTGTGAGAAAAGAGGTGCAGGCTGTAACAGAAACGACTATTCCTTTCTTTCTCTTGAGCTGCCTGTCTTTGAACCTCGGTATTTTTTTTTTTTCTCTTTCCATCCTCCTCCCCTCCTCTCCCTGCCTCTCTGCCTTTCCCATCTGTTTTCTTTTCTCATTTTCTACTTCAGACAATCTGTGACTCTGTTCATTTATTCACTAATATTTGATAAGCCAGGACTGTGTGCTGGGGCCTTGGGCTAGGTTGCTGAGGATTAGCAAGATGAGATCAGGACCCTGCCCTGTGGGGAGTCCACAGACCCCCCAGGAAGGCTGGCCCAAAGACAATGGGAGAAGGGAGTGATAAGAGCCATTGTTGTCCTCCTGAATTCTTCTATCTCAGTTCCAGAACAGTGCCTCTGAATCACTCTAGGGACCCGTGGAAAATTTAGGTTTCTAGCCCCCAGCCCTGAGGTTCCTGGTTCATTCATGCACTCCACAAATATTTATTGAGCTCTGCCTTGTGCAGGGCACTTTTCCAGGCACTGAGGATTTCATGGTACAAAATGTACAGAGGCCCCGTCCTTGCTCAGCTGTGTTCTGGTGGGTGTCTGCTGAGCCCAGGAATCTTCCCTCCTAATCAGAGCTCCTTATGCAGGTGGTCCTTGGACCACCCATTGAGGGACACTTGGAGGCCTTTCATAAATGGAGCTTCGCTGTGTCTGGTGGGTGGGGGAGCAGCGGAGTGATTCATGTAGTATTTGATGCTGTGGCGGGTACTGTCTGTCCCAGAGCTTCCCACCTTTACTGGCTCCTTAGGCAGCTCCCAAGAGATGAGGAAGGGGCCGCTGAAACAGCTAAAGACAGCAAGATGTGGAGAGGGGCTCCCCACCACACAAGCCTGTAATCCTAGCACTAAGGATGCTGAGGCAGGAGGATCATGAGTTCTAGGTCAGACTAGGCTACATAGTTAGGCCCTATTTAGGCCCTGTTTAGACACAATGGCTCCTGCCTTATAGTCTTTGTTATTCAGGTAGTCAGGATCACAGTTTATCACCAGTCTGGGCAATAAATTCAAGAGACCCCCATCTCAACCAATAAAACCTGGGTGTGGTGGTATATATCTATTGTCGCAGTTGCTCGGGAAGCATAAATAAGTGGATTGTAATCCAAGCTGGCCCAGGTATAAACATGAGACCTTATTGGAAATATAATGAAAACAAAAAATAGCCCTTTGGGCTTTAGCAAGTACAAGGACTTGAGTTCAAACCCCATGACTGCCAAAATTAAAAACACGACACTTAGCACTCATCTCCAGTACCTTCTCTCTCATTCTCATGCACTATTGGGCTAAAGTCTAAAGGAGAGTCTGCCCATCACTGTGTTTGGTACTAAGATCCTGACAGTTCCGTCTTCTCAGTCTGTAGCTGCTCATGGGCTCTGGCTGCTCCCCTGCCCCTGGGCCCCAGATTCCACCTAGCACTTGTCAAGCCCAGGTATGGGGTGGTGGAGCTTGGGAGGTGGGTAGCATTTCTGAAAGGTAAGGCTAAGCTGACTTGCCTTCTTAAACACAAAAACAAACCTGTTGGGCTCTCTCTCAAGATGTGTCAGTCTGGGGAACTCGGGCCTTTCTGAGCTACTTTATCTCCAGGGGCGTCAGAGAGGCCAGCAGGGATGTCTGGGCAAGTATATCCCCCATCCTGTACTGTCTTATATGCCTCCCTTCAATCCCTGTGCCCACAGACTGCTTCGAGGAGACGCCGTGGTGGAGCTGGGCCTCAACGATTACTTAGACATCTTCTGCCCACACTATGAAAGCCCAGGGCCCCCCGAGGGCCCTGAGACCTTTACTTTATATATAGTGGACTGGTCAGGCTACCAGGCCTGCCAGGCAGAGGGGGCAAATGTCTTCCTGCGCTGGAAGTGCTCTATGCCCTTTGCCCCCATGGGCCCAGTGCGGTTCTCTGAGAAGATTCAGCGCTTCACACCTTTCTCCCTGGGCTTCGAGTTCTTGCCTGGAGAGACTTACTACTACATCTGTGAGTGATGGGGGCACGCAGCAGGCCTCTTGGAGAAGGTGGGACGAGGAGTGGGGCTTCTTGTCTCTCCACCAGTCTCGGAGGAAGGAGGGGCTGAGCAACGGGAGAGAGCTGGGGGGCGAGGGAGGGTGGTGGCCGGAGCAAAGGACCTGCCAGGGCCATGGACATGGCTGGTACCTGGGGTGGTCCCAAGTAAGGAAGAGCTTTTCCGGAACTGGGGAGAGAAGGTGGGAGGATTGGAAACCGAGGAATACAAAGATGCAATGCTGTCATGACTCTTCCTCCCAATTTCCCACTAGCGGTACCAACTCCCGAGAGTCCTGGCCAGTGCTTGAGGCTTCAGGTGTCCGTCTGCTGCAAGGAGAGCAGTAAGTGGGGTGATGGGAATTGGGGGAACAGCCCTCCTAACAGTCTGGGGGGCCTAGAAAGGAAGGAGGGAATGGGGAGGATCTAGGACCATCACCCTAAGATCTAAGGGATCCAGGTGGAGCATTAGGTTCTCCTCCCCCAGTTTAGTCTTGTAAGCATTTCTATTACACCCCCCCCTCTTTTTTTTTTTTTTCGGCCAGTCTTGGGGCTTGAACTCAGGGCTTAGGCTCTGTGCCTGAGCCTCTTTAGCACTCTACCACTTGAGCCACAGTGCTACTTCTCACTGTTTCTGAGTTTTGTATTGGAGAGAAGAGTCTCATGGCCTTTTCTGCCGAGGCTGGCCTCAAACCATGATCTTCAGATCTCAGCCTCCTGAATAGCTAGGATTACAGGTGTGAGCCACCAGCATCTGGCTTACTGTACCTCTTTTTAAGCAGGACTAAGAGAATGTGGTCTCCAGGATAAAGTCCATTAAAACCTTTAGCTAGACACTGGTTGTGTCTAGCAGAGGAGACTTAGAAGTTGGAGATTAGAAAGGATGAGTAGATCATGGGAAGGTGGAATGTCTGGTTTGGAGACCCTGGAAAATGAGATGACAAATGGCAAGGGCAAGAAGGAGGCTGGTGAAGAAATGTGCAGATCCATCACTACCACCCCTTCCCCCTTACAGAGTCCGAGTCAGCCCATCCTGTTGGGAGCCCTGGAGAAAGTGGCACATCTGGGTGGCGAGGTGGGCACACTCCCAGCCCCCTGTGTCTCTTGCTGCTCTTGCTGCTTCCAATTCTGCGTCTCCTGAAAGTTCTGTGAGCCAAGCAGATCCTCCCTGACATCCCAAGGAGCTAGAATGCTCTTGGGACCCTCCATTGGGAGGGGTCCTTGCCACACCTGCACTGGGAATACCATACCAGACAGACAAGATGGAGCATTGATGAGGGAAAGGAGGGGGGTCTGAGGTGACCCTCACAGGTACCTGATCCCTCACCACAAGCTGAAGAAGAGTCACCAAGGAGCTGCAGGAAGGCCCTGGCACCCTGGAGCACAGGCAGGACATAAAGTGGCTTTTGGCACCTGCTTTCATGGTCTCATCCCCTCTCCATGGAAGACTGAGATTTGGCGGGATCAACTCCTTGAGCCTTTGAAGCCAAGGCTGAAGACCTAGGGACAGGTGGATTGCTGGTCCAGGGCGAAGGTGAAGAAGTCCTGCCATCTGTGCCCTGTGATCCTCTTCCCTGGGGCAACACTCTGCCCTCCCCAGGGGTCATTTCTCTTTGTCTTCTGTGAAGACAGACTTGCCATGATGATGAATTTCATGCTGGTTTGTATTTTTATAAATATCGGGACCAAACCTTCAATAAAACACCCCTCTTTGTGTTGCCCTTTCTAACCTATTGCCCTCTTGGCTCCGTCCCCAGCACCAGGACTCCCTGAGGCCTGGGCTCGAAGCTTGCCTTGGCCTGACCGGCATGCCAGCTGTGCCCAGGCCATCTATGCCAGGCCTCAGTGGGCACCCCTCTGGGTAGCACGGAGTGGGTGCCAACAACAGCTGTGGAGCTTGGCACCCTCACTCACCTCCCTAGCAGGTTTCATGTGCTGAAGAAGGGGCAGATGCTGATGACAGCCCACCTGCCTGGGGAACTGCACCAGTCCAGGCAGCACCTAGCAGGATGCTGGGGCAAAAGTGAGGGGTAGTAGGCAGATTGCACGTGGACTTCAGAATGCCCGGGTCCCCCAGAGCTGCCTGCCCTCCCCCTCCCCAAGGGCACTCTGGGCGGTGCCTGGCCTAGAACTGGGAAGGTGGGGTCAGATCAAAGCCTCCTTCCCCAGCGGCCTCTTTGTTCTCCGCTTTTATATGGTGGAGGGGGTGGGGCTGAGGAGGGAGGGCCCCCTTTGCTCTCAGCCCACCTCTGGCAGTCAAGGCTGGGATCACCCCCCCCCCCACGCCAGATCAGGTCCCTCTTTCTGAATTGTGTCCCGGGTGGAGTCGGAGGAGGGGGTGCCTCTTCCCCTGCAGCTGTGCTCTACCCGCCCCGTTGCCCCGCAGCCTCCTCTGGCAAGGTGCCGGCCCGCCTGGCACTGAGCCAGCGATCGATAGGTGGATGTTGTGCTGATTAGCTCGACCGGCTGCGGCAGCAAGAGGTAGCGTGTGAACATGGCGGGGGGGGGGGTTCGCTGGGGGTCCAGAGACCAGCAACACGGAGATGCTGGAGATCGCCAGCCCCTTCCCCCCCCCCATCCTCCGCCTTGCACACCTAGGTCAGACTGGGGTCCTTCTCTGGAAGGGGGCGGGGCTCTCCATCACCATCAGCTCCCGACTTCCGTTACCGTTCATTTAATTCCACGGAGGGCAACCCCGCGGCAGAGCAGCCTGGAGTCCATCCTTTCTCCTGTTCGAGGACACTTTCAGAAATGCCATGTCTGTCGGTGCTTGTGCCTGATATTTATGTATTAGGGCCCTCGCTCCAAACCTCAGTCTTTTAACCCGAGTGAGGGTTGGGGCGCTAAAAAGAGTGGAATCTGAGCTGAAGGAGGAGCTGGGTCTTGTGGTGCTGAGTTCGAATGCTCTCTACCCTTATCCAGGGAGAATGTCTATATGTTGCCATGGAAACCATCTGTACTGCTACTTCCATCCCCAGGAGAAATCGTAGGTGGGGCCCCTGCCTCTGGTTAGCAGCCCCTGCCTTGGATTCAGGATTATAGAGGTCTCACCCGGCTGTCAGCGGCCCTAGACACCCCCTCTTTGCGAACCAAGCCAGGCGCGCGCGCTCCCGAGTTGCGCTGGCGCGCGGATCCGCCACTGATAAGAACGCATGTGCGAAAGAGACGCGGGGCCCAGTTGGCTTTCACCGCACCCAGACTCACGGGCGCGCACTCGTCCCGGACCCACGCCCTCGCCAGCCACCCCGCTCCGTGCATGTTTGACGGCTGATACCGAGGCGGCCTACGGACCCACACGGGGGGGGGGGATGGCACTCAGCCCTCCCCAGCCACAGGCACTCAGGCCCGGTGGTCCCTTCTTACATTCCTTGTCCTCACAGCCTGAACCCTGCGTGGCTGGAGCACTCCTCCAGGAAAGCTAATGCCAAGTCCAATCTCAGGGCCAAGACAGGCTGAAGGTGTTGAGCGGCCTTTTGGGCACCCGGCCCTACCCACCAAAAGTCCTTGAGGCGTGTTCCGGGGCGCGGCTCCAAAAAGCTAGGCAGGCCTGCAAGTTTTGGGGCGTCACCAATCTCTCCCAAAGTCAGCGACAGCTGCGGGTGGGGCCCTCGATTTGCTGGGCCTGCCCCAGTCTCTCCTGAACAGATGCGAAAATTCCACTCATCTCTACCTCGCCCTATCTCCCTGCCCTGAGAGTCTTCTGGACCTGATGGCGTTCCAGACTTCACCGGGTTACAAATCATGCTTTTCTCCCCTTGAGACGAAAGCTCGAAGTTTAAAAAAAAAATCCTTTTCTGTGGTCTTTCCTCTCCCTTTCTTTCCTCTTTAATTGTTTTCTTCCTTCCTTCTCTTATTCATTCATGCAGCGCATTGTGAGCTCGGGTGCGCCTTCCATTCAGTTAGCCATTCTAGCTGGGGTCGTCGGGGGATCCCCAGCAGTGACGCAATTGAAAAGCATGCACTTTGGCTTCCTAATAGCCAATAGAATCCCAAGGTCTGGGGCATGAGGTCATCTGCGGTAGTGCCCATTGGTTCAGGCCTGGAAATGAAAAGGACGTCCCCATAGCAACCGACGGTGCGTCCGAGCGCGCGTTAACCTAGAGAGGGGTCTCGGCTGCTGGAGCTGCTGTGGCAGCTTAAGTTGTTAATGTCCTGAGTTCTGCAGCCCTAACCCAACTAAACTTTTGTCTTTCTTGAGGTCCTTTCTCTCCCTCAAAGTAATGGTCACCACCACTTAGGTGCAGGGGGAGGGGGGTGACTACTGGCAACAGCGCCAGGGTCTTGAGTGCAGAGCTACTGCCACCAGGAATGTCAATTCTCAGTCCTTGTGTTCATCTGCATATCGTCTGCATCTCATTTGCATTCTCTTCATTTAAGGTCAAATTGGGCAGACATCTCCACCTCCCCATCCCTGTCGCTTGTCTGTATCTGCAATCTATTCCCTTAGTGGCTCTCTAATCTATTTCTCAGTTGTCTAACTCTATGCCCCCACACCACCTCCCGCTCTCCAATGTCTGAGGTGGGAGAAGGCAAAGCCTAGCTGAAGGAGAAAGGGCAAGGAGTGGTCTCTCCCGCTGGATGCTGGTTGACAGATGGGGAGTGCTGGTCTGCACTGCTTGAAGACCAAATTGGCAAAGCAAGGGGTGGGGGAGGTGCTGAGGCTGGGTTGAGGGTCTCCAGGGCCAAATCACCCACATGCCTGGCAGGGGTGCTGGAATAGAGATGCCTGGTTCCAGCAAGGGGCAGGCCTGCCCACCTGTCTGGTGCCGGGCAGCTTCCTTCCTCCAATTAAACACTAATGAGGTGTCATTAACCCTTATCCTGCCTACTAGCTGTCAGGTAGAGCTCAAATTTACAGTCCCACACTTGAGGGAGAGGGAGAAGAAGAGCCTTTGAGGAAGCTGAGAGGCACTGAGCTCAGGGCACCAGGAAGCAAGAAGGGAGGGCCAGAGGCACGAGCACCATTCATGGTTATCATCTCTGGATTCTAGGAATGAATGGCACTATCCGAATGCATGTATTTTTTGTTCATGGATTCAGAATTATCTATTAAGCACCTCTATTAACTTAATACCAGACTGCATGCTGGATGCTGGGGATTCATACTTGCCTCTTCAAGACACAGACTGACCAATGAATAATTATAATGGCAAATGTAAATGCTAATCTAGAGCTACATATAAAGTACCATGGGAAGACAGGGAAAATAGGCCTTCAGAGAAGGCTTTGATTTTTGAAGGACAAAGATTACGACAGATATATACAGATGTATACAGCCAACTGTATCTGACACAGTGTAGGTCCATGTTTAGATATGTTTTCAGGACTGTTGCTGTCTTCCTTCTCGTAGGTGTATGTTTCCTAGCTCCTTGCATATAGGTGAGTGTATGCATGTTGTCTGGCTCTCTCTGTGCCTGGAATGCCTTCTCCTGAATACATATTGTGGTTTTATTACAGATCAATGTTTGCTGTGAAGCTCTTGTGCAGATTGGCCTGAACCTGCCCAGCCCAAGGGAGAGAAGTAGAGAACTGATATTGGCTCTATGGGAAGGGTGAGCAAGTACTGTCCTCACACCTGGGGCCCAGACCCCTGGTTCCCCAAGTGGCAGCAGGCTAGCCAAGAAAGGTAAAGGGCTGGGCCCTGGCTGTGGTAGGGTGTGACCAGGCCATATATCCCTCTGCACCTGACTTCCCAGAAAAGACCTCACCAAGATCCTGGGCCCCCTCCCCCAGAGGGTTCTTCTGTCTGTGCTGAGGAGCAGGCCCGCTCAGACCTGTCTGTTGGCATTCTCTCTCTCTCTCCCTCCCTTCCTTTCCCTCTCCCTCCCCCCCTCTCTCTTCTCTCCTCTCTCTCAGAACCCAGACCTTCCAGGGGACACAAGAGGGCTGGGGAATGCTGGAGCCTACTGGGAGGTTGCCAGATACTTCACCCTGGCCCTTTGAGGGCTCTCTCCAACCTAGATTCTCACCACCCACTCTGGGGTGCCACATTTCTGGGCTTTGCCCAGGCATAATCATTGTTGCCCTTGACTGCTAGGGTGGAGGACAGAGCTCAGGGAATGAAAATGGAGTGGAGGTACATTGTGATGCTTCTCAGAAACCACTACCCCTCTTCCCTCTGTCTCCTTGCAGCAAAAACCTTGGTGAAAGTCAGTCTAGACCGTGTTTAGAGGATTATGAAGCTTTGGGGTCTAAAGGGAAGTCAAGAGCCTCTTCTTCCACATGGAAAGAGAGAGATTTCTTTGTTTTGCTGGTACTGGGGCTTGAACTCAGGGCCCCTTGGTTGCATACACAGGTGGCATTCTATCATTTGAGCCACGTCTCCACTTGCAGTTTTTTGTGTTTTTTTTTTACTGGTTTTA
Organism: Dipodomys ordii; assembly: GCF_000151885.1. NCBI lineage: Eukaryota > Metazoa > Chordata > Mammalia > Rodentia > Heteromyidae > Dipodomys > Dipodomys ordii. The sequence goes on from NW_012267242.1 coordinate 15,124,266, forward strand.
TTGGAGATAAGAGTTTCTCAAATTTGTCTACCTAGGCTGGCTCAGATATTAGTGCATCCAGCTTCTTTTTTTTTCTTTTTGACTGAAATTCCTCTTTCTCTCAGTCTAATCTTTTCCTACACCTTCTCTACTGTCCAAGTCCCAGGATACCTTTCTCCCTGTGATGATTTAGGGAAACTTAGAATTGAAAGGGGCTGGACACTGGTGGTTCATACCTATAATCCTAGCTACTCAAGAGGCTGAGATCTGAGGATTATGGTTTGAAGCCAATCCAGGAAGAAAAGTCCATGAGACTCTTATCTCCAATAAACTACCCAGAAAAACCAGAAGTGGCATTGTGGCTCAAGTGGTAAAGTACTTACCCTTGAGCACAAAGAGGCTCAGGGACAATGTCCAGGCTCTGAGTTCAAGCCCCAGGACCAGTTAAATGTATATATAAAGGCTCACACTTGTAATCCTAGCCAATAAGGAGGCAAGGATCATGGTTCAAAGCCAGCCCAGGTAGGAAAGACAATGAGAGTCTCATCTCCATTTAACCAGCCAAAAACCAGAAGTGGAGCTATGGCTCAAATGATAGAACACTATCCTTCAGAGAGGAGGGACAGTGTCCAAGTACTGAGTTCAAGCCCCAGGGTTGGCACAAAAAAGAAGAAATGTGAGGGAATAAATATAAAAGGGAGTCTGGAGCTGTGTGGGTGGGGGGGAACTAACACATAACCTCTTCACCATGATGATGCCGAGTCTCTATTAGTCAAACCCTAAACATTGCTTAGATTCTCAGATGTAGTGGACTGTGATCCTCTTAACAACCAACCAGGTAGGGGTATTATTAGCCCCATTGTACAGATAAGAAAGGAGTCCTGGAGAAGTGACAAGCTTGACCAGTGAGTGGAACCAGGCTGTGACCTCATACTGCCTCTGTCCTCATTTTTCTCTGAGTACTCTCAGAGGTACATGTTCCTCCAGTGTAACACCCCAGCGATGCTTCCCTGCTCAGATCTCTTGAAGTCAAGAGATCAGTAGAAGGATTCAGTAGAGGGAGCAAGACATGTCTAAAATCCGGAAGTTATCATTTGCTGACCCCACCCACTAAGTCCTATATCCTCATTTCCTGTGTCTCGAGACCATATGCAGGGGCACCTTGCACCCCATTGTCAGTCATATGTGTGTCAACTTAGGGAGGTTAGTACACCACACACACACACACACACACACACACACACAGATGGAAATCAGAAGATACATTCATCACTCTCTGGTAGGTGTCCATGCACAGGACGGCAGACACAGACTGCCTGGACCCATGGAAGGTGCAGAACCTGTGAATATTTCATGCCAGGAGCTGGCGGCTGCCTCTCCTGCTCACACGCGTGCCTGATCTTCCTTCTCACAGGCTCCTTGTTTATTTGTTTAATGAATTATTTATCCAAGCTCCCCCCGCCTTCCCTCCCAGCCTCCCCCTCCTCCAGGCCCTAGCCTCCATGATTTATTAAACGCAGAGCACAGCTCTGTGGTTGCCACCCGCTGTCCCAGGAGTTGCCTTGGGCCACACAGCCTGAGAGCTCTCTCTGCCCCAGACCTGTTCAGCTCCCTGTTTCCTTGGGCCCTGGGGAGTGGGGGGAGTGAGGCACCTGTGTCAAAGGACTCTCAGGGGACCTGAGCTCAATGCTCCTAGAGAGATCATAGCAGCCAGCCATGTTCTGGCAAGCCCTAGGGTCAGTTGGAATTGAAACGAGAACCTGAAGGTGAAGAGAAAGGGGGCGTGAGGCCCAGAAGACTAGCCAGGAGCCAATCTCAGCCTCTACAGAATCCCTCACCCCACAGACAGTAGATCAGAGCAAAGCCTTGCACACCAGGCTGGGTGTGCACCATAGCACAGAATAGGCTATGACCCACTGGGGCAGGGGAAATCAGGAAGTCAGTATTATGACTCTCAAGCAAGTTATTTATCTATTTATTTTGTGCCAGTACGGGGGCTTGAACGCAGGCCTGGGCGCTATCCCTGAGCTTTTTTTGCTCCAGGCTGGTGCTCACTTCTGGCTTTTTGCTGGTTAATTGGAATAATGAATGTCATAGACTTTCCTACCTAGACTGGTTTTGAACTGTGATCTTCAGATCTTAGCCTCCAGAGTAGCTATGATTACAGGCATGAGCCACCAATGCCCAACCAGCTTTATAATTGTTTCCAAAAATTTAGGTCTTTGTAGTAAGAATTGTTTGATGAAACTTACCATTACTGAATTTATATTCAGTAAATATGGGTGAATGTGTTGCGCAGGTACATGCACCAGATTACGATACCAAACATACATCTTACTCTGAGTCATAGTCAGGAATGATGTCCTTATGTTCAAACAAAAGCCTAGACCCCATTGATAGAGGCCTACCTTGGTTCTTCTGTGATCCAAATGCCCATGAAGAAAAACCTGTATCTTCAGACCAGGTCCCAGGTCCATGGACAGAGAGACCTAGTCCCTAGGGAATCCCAGATCTCATGAGTATTGGCTGACAGGCCTAGGATTATGGTTGAAGGAAGCTGCCACATACAATTGTGCAGTTTGTGACACAAAGGAGTCACAGAAGGGCAAGAGGAGGCTGACATCAGCTCAAGCTCCCTGACTAGAATGGGAAAACAGACTCACCTCCCACCGAAGCAAGCAGCACCTTTGTTTTTGGACAAAGGCACTGCTTGCCAAGAGATGCACCCTAGGGACAGAGTCTGCATAGAAGGGTGCCTTTTTAAATCTACACAAAGGCCTGAATCAGCCAGCAGCCTCATGGACAGAGGCCTAGATTCCAGAGCACCAGATTCCATGGACATGGATCTAGGCCCCACAGAGAGTATTTCAAATTGAAAACCAGACTTAGGCCCATAGAGAGAGCTGCTTAAACACTACACAGAAAGAGCTCTAGATTGAAGCTCAGTCATTATTAGAGTGCTAGATGTGGGGTGCTAGATTCTCAAAAGATACATCTGGGCCCTACAGTAAAATGTCCAAAACGTTAAGGAGGACCTCATTTCTTTCTTTTCTTTTCCTTCCTTCCTTCCTTCTTTCCTTCCTTCCTTCCTTCCTTCCTTCCTTCCTTCCTTCCTTCCT
>NW_012267242.1:15129768-15156414 GCF_000151885.1 Dipodomys ordii
CGGGGCTCAGTCGGGGGGCGGCGGCGGCGGCGGCCTCGGGGATGGCGGCGGCTCCGCTGCTGCTGTTGCTGCTGCTCGTGCCCGTGCCGCTGCTGCCGCTGCTAGCCCAAGGGCCCGGGGGGGCTCTGGGAAACCGGCATGCGGTGTACTGGAACAGCTCCAACCAGCAGTGAGTCGGGGGCCCCGGGGAGTCCGGGGAGCCCGTGCGTCCCGTGTCAGTGAGAGGGAGAGCTGGTGGGCCGAAGTCCTGGGGGAACCCGGAGTGGGAGTCCTGCAGCCCCGAGGCTGGGGGCTGGGAGACGAGGGAGAAGGGGGTGCACTCCGTGAAACTCGGGGCGGGGGGTGTCTGAGGGAGGTATAGTAAGGAGCGTTGAGCCGTGCGGGGGAGGCTGCCGGGGGGGCCCCCCATCCTCATCTTGGCTTGTCTCTGCACTCGCCGCTGGAATAGCTTGCCCCTGTCCCACAGCTCCCTCGGTCTTCACTCCCGCTGGCTGCGGGGTCGGGGTCTGGGAGCGCCGGTGTGCTAGGGATAGGCCGCCGCATCTGGGGGCCCCGGGATGACCCGTTTTTCAGCCATGAGGGTTTCAAAGGGCTCTGCCGAGGACTCTGGCTTTAGAGAGCAGGGTCCGGAGCCGCGGCAGGAAGTCCGACCCAGCGCCTCCCCTGACCCGAGGGGAGGGGGTCGCCCTGGTTGTGTGGACGGAGCCGCCGGCGGTGAGCTGGGGCTGGGTCGCCGAGTTGGGAGGACCCGCGAGTGCTGCTTGGGTGAGAATGGGAACGTGGGGGAGCCGGTGACAGGGAAGAAGGCAGGCGGAGATGTCGGCGTGTCACACACGCACACACGCCGGGGCTGGGGACGGCGAATGGCACCAAGTGTGAGCGGGCGTGCGCGGCTGTCAGGGTGCGAGTGTGTCTGAGTGTGTGATTTGTGTGTCTGCGTCGGCGATCGTCTCGGGGTGGGAGCGGGCGGCGGGTCGGGGAGGGGGCTGCGGTCGGGTGTCCGCGTGGCCGGCCTCGTCTGGGCTGGGGTGGCTGTCGGCGCCGCCGCGGTCTGGGCGGGTGTCGGGGCGGCCCTGTGGTTTCCCGGGGTGTGTGGCTGGGCGGCCGAGGGCCGGCTGCGGGACTGGGGGCTTCCTCCTGCTCAGTCCTCGCTGCCCTTGTGTTCTCCTCCCCGCGGAGCCGCCGTGTGTGTCACCCCGGCTGCCTCAGTGTGTGTCAGTGTGTTGGTAAGGGGAGGGGATCCCTGGGGACGTGGGGGTCACTGTCACACCTGCCCGGGCGGTGGCGGCAGCACCGCCTCTGGCTTCCCACCCCGAGGCCTACTAAGGAGCAAATGGTGAGACCCCAGGGGAGGGGACCGGGAGGGCCGGGCGGCCGCGACCCCCAACCTTCCGGGGAGGGGCTGGCGCTCGCCGCTCCGCTCTTTGTTGTTTGGGGCTCTGCGCCTCCCCCTCTTCTTCCTCGCGCCCAGAGTGTCAGACTGGGGGTGGGGATGAGCCAACGACGCCCCCCCCCTCTTGCTTCCCATGGAAACCTCGGGGGTGGGGATGCGGCCCCTCCCCCCCCGGAGCGGGACGCGGAGATCTCCGGGGGGCTCTGAGGGCTGACTCCCCGGCTCTAGCGTGTCTCCCTCCCCCAGACGAACCCCTCCGACCCCCGCCCCGCTGGAGTCTGGCGGGGAGTTGAGACCTCGCAGGTGAGGGGCCCCGGGCTCCCCGCCACCCTCGGGGCAGCCCGGTGTTCCTTAGTGGAAGGTAGAGACGGAGGGGAGGGGGGTGCGGGAATAGCCTTGAGGGGGTGTCGATCGGGTTCCCCGCCCCCGCATACACCTGGGCGCAGGTGAACGCTCCGGAAGGGGGTGGGGGCGCCTGGTTCCGGGGCCTCCTTTCTGCCCTCTCCATTCCCGTGCGGGCCTGGACCAGCGGAGGTAGAAGGGGGCGCCCGCCGGGCCGGGAGGCTGCCGCCGCCCCCGCCTCGCTTCCCTGGCCTTTGTTGCCGCTGCGCCCGGGCTCCCCGGCTCCCTCACTGCGGCAGCCGCGGCCCCATAAATCGTGAGAGCGACGTGCTCCGGAGCCGGGAGTGGAGAGGGCCGGGGAGCTGGGGGCGGGGCCGGGCCGAGCCACAGGCTCCCGCGCCCCCTCCCCCCGGTCACGTGAGCCCAGCTCGGGGCTTCTACCACCCGTCACGTGCGGAGGGTCTCGGCCCCTTGGGGTCACGTGGGGGAGGGTCTCACGACCCCGCCTCCTGGGGTCACGTGGGCGGGTGTTGGTGGGACGCGTGCTGCGGCCTTCCTTGACAGACCTGGGGGGTGGGGGGGCAGCGGTCCGGAGGCGGTCACCGGGGCCCCTCCTTTCAGTCCCCGGGAAGAGACCTGTTCCCAGCCTGGCCTAGAAACCAGGTGTGGGGTGGGGGGAAGGGCTGTTTTGGAGGGAAGCCTGCGGGAGTGAGCTGGAGAGGTTCCTCGGAGCCCGGGATTGAATTTGGAGGAGGCCGAGGGCCAGGTGTGCGCCCCCTCCCCGCCGGCGCCTCGTTTCTTTGCGGAACTGAGCAAAGGTTGGTCCTCGAAGCCCCTTTCCCGAGCAGTCTCGCTCCCTGTCTCTATCTCTGAAATATATGTTGCTGATCTCTTTGATTCATACGTTCATTCAGCAAATATTTACTGAGCCTCTACTACGTCCCTGAGGATCTCCTCTCTCCCGGCCGCCGAGTGTCGGTGCTGCACCCTCAGAGCGTCCCTGAGCCTCTGCTTTACGTCTCTGGTCTCCCTCTCCGCGGTTGTGGGCCTCTCCAGATGAGCCTCCAGCTCTTCCCCCGGTTCCCGTTCTCCCCTGCGTTCTTGTTCCTCGGCCCTCCCTCTCGGTTTCTGGCCTCCCTTCTCTCTCTCACACAGTCTCCTTCCCTTTCCCTCGCAGTGAATCCGGGCTCCGTTAACCTCTCTTCTCCAAGTGTGCCTCTGTCACTCCCTCTCTGTGTCTGGCTTTCGGCTGGTCTCTCGCTCTCTCCGCCGCTGCAGATCAATAAACCTTCGCCGCCGCCGCCGCCGCCGCCGCCGCCGCTGTCGCAGGCACGAGGGGCGGGGATGTTGGGCGCTCAGATCCTCCTCCATCGACACGGTCTAGGGGAGCCCCTGGCCCCCGAAACCCGATGGCAGGACCCAGACCCCCTGGGCGCCGAGGCCTAGGACGCCCGAGGGCCGCGGGGGTGTCGGCGTGTGCGCGCCGCCTCCGCCCCCAGTCTCCCCAGGCCCCGGCGCGCGGACCCCACGCCGCGCACACGTGGTCCTGCCTCGCCTGCCGGAGAGGGCGGCGCGCAGCGTCGGGGGCGCGCGCTGAAGGAAAGAACCCGGTGTCTCCATCCCTCCTCCTCTCCCTCTGCTTGCTCCCTGGCGTCTGAGGCCAGGGGAGGGGGTTTAACAAGTTCGAGGCCCCTGGAGAGATCCTTTCCCTACTCCCTTGGTCTTGTTAGACACCCTGTTTACCTGTCCGTAATTGCCCCGGGGGGAGACGTTTGCTCCTTCCCAGCTCCCCTGCCACCCACCCTACCCCCTCTGCGGACAGCCAGAGAGGCCAGGCACTGAAGGAGTGAAGCAAAGGGGTCGGGATGTGCCCCGGGGCGTGTGAGCGGGGAAAGGACCGAAATGACGTGGTGAGGGGACATCCCTTTTAGAAGAGCTCTGTCGACACTCGCCTTTTCTTTGAGAGAAGTGGGAGGCAAGAAGAGGATGAAGTGGGGGAAGAATAGAAAATTGTCTGAAGGAGCCGGGTACAATCCAGCCCTCAGATCCCAGCCCCCCCCGGGGGGTGGGGCCCTGGGGGCGGGGCTAGCAGCGGAGCTCTTCTGAGGCCTAGCAGCTCCTCCCTCTTCACTGTTAGGTAAGGGAGGATGACAGATTCAATTAAAGCGCCCAAGCTGAGCAGACAGGTCGGGTCTCCTAGGAGTTGTGGCTTGGGATTCTTGGCACCTAGCCCTCTGTCCCCCTTCACCAGATACCAACAGGACCCAGCCAGCAGGTCTTTCTCTCACTACCAAGCTTTATAAGAATATAGAGCACATTTCAGGGGCCTTTCTTGCCACCCACTCAGAAATAGGTGAGAGATGGCTTCTTTTCCCTTGTGGCCATCCATCAATCTTTTTATAAGGCTGGTCCCACCCTGTTGAGGAAACTGAGGTACCTGCAGAAATATCTCTATAGAGTTGGCTTGCTCCCTGCTGGAATGGGGTGTGTGGTAGTAGGAACTGGGCTGTAGGGCAGGGAGGGACTGTTCAGAATGAGACTGGAAACATGGGCGAGGCTCAAGGACAGAGGCCCCTGTGTGGCTAAATGGCTGCTTCAGACCTGGCACCCTATAACGATGGCCCCCTCCTCAAAGCCTGAGGGAAGGAACAAGAGACTGTGGGGTTGGGATGGACAGAGGAGCCTGGGGTGGTGCCTGGGAGCTAGGCCTAGTCTAACCCGTTTTCCTGCTCTCAGTGCCCCAGGCTGAGACTCCTGCCCACCTGAGTACCAGGGCCAGGGAGGGGCCAGAGTGACCCATCACTCCCATGGGAATCAAGTGGGACTGCTGGCATTTCTGATGACTCAAGAAGGCTATACCCATTCTTCCTGGGGTGCCGACACACCAGCTCTCCTCTATCTGACTCACTACCAGGCTTGAGAAGGGGGCAGCACAGGCAAAGCCAAGAAAGTACGGTCAAGGACCTTGCCTCATGCAGAAGCCTTGGAGCGCATGTCCCTAATGAGTCTAATTACTGTTTGTAGAACTGGGTGGTTCCTGGTGACATGGAGATCCAGCCTCTCCCCTCAGGGAGTTCCCAGGGACTTGAGGACCCCAGTGGTTTGACATTATGGCAGATACCCCATGCCTTCCTGTGTCCCTTGCACTCCTCTGACAGTGGCAATATGTGTGGACCTACCCTGAAGAGATTAGGGAAAACCCCTGCCCACCTCCACATTTCTCTCTCCCATCCCCACACCACTGAAGGCTTCAGACTAATACTTTGATGGTGACTAGAAAGGCGGGTGAGGATTATAGGGACAGCATCTGCTTCCGTGTCCCAGACTCTGAACTGGAAAGTGAGAGGCACAATCACCTTGTCTAGGCACTGTGCCACTACTCAACCTAGCATGGTTATTGGGGGTGGGAGACCTTGGCACCCAGGTAGAAGAGAGGGAGGTGCATAATGAGATGGAAGTTTTGGCTGGTTGGCATGATGCCACTGCGAGGCTGAGTCCCACCGTTCCCTGTCATGTCAAGTTATTGAGGGCTTAATTGTCCATGGCCTTAGAGTGGAAGCAAGGAACACTCAAAATCCAGAGGTCAGGGATACAGTCATGCAGGGAAAGCAGAGAGACCCTTGCTTGGTTGGCTGGGGTCAACCAATACTGGTATGAGACTCAGCACACATGCAACCTAGCTTTTCTAAGTGCCGCCTATGAGTGGGCGGTGGACATTTTTGTTCCTGTGCCATAGAACTTGTGCATGTATATGCATGAAGCCGCCATGCGTGCGGATGTGAGGGCAGGTTCTGTTGGACTGGCCTTGGTGTGTGTGTGTGAAGGGGCGGGGGTGGGGGGAGTGGACTGGCAGCCGCTAGGGAAGCATGCTGGAAGAAGTGATCAGAGGGTGTATGTCCCATTGAAGGAATCCCTCTACTTTCACCCTTCACTTCCATCCTTGCATTCCGTCCTCCGGGCTGATGAATTCTGGGGAATGGATGGAGGAAATCCGGGCCCGGGTCTAGGAGTCGCTGGGGCCTGCGCCGTATCTGTGGCAACCACAGCGTAGGTTTCCCCCTCTTCCCTCCGCCCCTCTTTGCTCGCCTCTTTTCCTTTGGAGGCAGCCGGGCTTCCCTGCGCCTTTGCTCCCCTCTGGTGGCCGCCAGGAGAAGGACAGGCCAAGAAGGAGAGGGCACGGAAGGATAGCGAGGGGGCTGGCGGCACTAGGGCCCCGGGGACAGAGACCCGAGTGGAGAAGGGAGGAAACTCAAGAGGGAAAGTCGGAAGACTCCGGGGACCCCAGGGACGATCTGCGGAGCGGTGACGTGCAAAGCGGGTTGGCGTTGGGGTTTCTTCTCTCTGACCCGCTTCCTTTTCCCTCCCACAGCCTGCGGCGAGAGGGCTACACCGTGCAGGTGAACGTCAACGACTATCTGGATATTTACTGCCCTCACTACAACAGCTCAGGGGTGGGCCCCGGGGCGGGGCCCGGGCCGGGCGGCGGGGCGGAGCAGTACGTGCTGTACATGGTGAGCCGCAGCGGCTACCGCACCTGCAACGCCAGCCAAGGCTTCAAGCGCTGGGAGTGCAACCGGCCGCACGCCCCTCACAGCCCCATCAAGTTCTCGGAGAAGTTCCAGCGCTACAGCGCCTTCTCGCTGGGCTACGAGTTCCACGCCGGCCACGAGTACTACTACATCTGTGAGTGGCGGTCCCGGGGGCGGGGAGGAGAGAGGAAGGGAGGGCGGAGGCCCCGGAAGTTAGAGTGAGTGACAGCCTGGGAGGAGGCCCCGAGGGTCTGGGGTCGGCCTGAGAGGCCATCGCCAAGCTCAGAGTTGTGCGTGAAACTCCAGGATGAAGCGTGAGGTCTGGGCCAGCAGCCCCTAAGTGGCCGCGAGGCTGACAGGGGCGGTCTGGTGACAGTCCCAAGTTGGGGCAGTGAGTTCTTGAGGACTGAAACCAAAGGAGCGCTAGGGCTGACAGCGGAGCCCCAAGGACCAGTGTCGCAGAGGCCCAGTGGGGGAGCTGCGGAGGGAGATGGACCGAGGGCAGTTTGGAGGGGGTGAGAAGGAAAGTCTTGGGTCAGGACACCGGGCACAAATTGGGGCGAAAGTGACTCAGGCCCAGTCTCCTCCCCAGCCACGCCCACCCACAACCTGCACTGGAAGTGTCTGAGGATGAAGGTGTTCGTCTGCTGCGCCTCTAGTAGGTATCATCGACTCCTGGCCACACCCCTATCCTTGCCTTCCCTGCTTTGGGGCTCCCCTAGCTTCCTGGGGGTGGGGGCTGAGGGCACAGGCAAGGGAGACTTACTCCCCAACAGTAGCAAGCGAGGGGGATCCTGGCCCTGACTCTCCCCTCCTCTCTCCCCACCCGTACCCCACCCCGCAGCATCGCACTCCGGGGAGAAGCCGGTCCCCACTCTCCCCCAGTTCACCATGGGCCCCAATGTGAAGATCAACGTGCTGGGTGAGTCTGCGCAGCGCCCTCTGGTGGCCACTGCTGAAACCGCAGCCCCCTTCCTGGTGCCCGCTCATCCCCGCATGCCTACCCCTGGGACACCCATCCTTCCTGCCCCATGGGTGGTCACGTCCCCGGCTCCAGTGCTGCTGCCGCGTGCCCCCGCCCCCGGCGCGCGGCCCAGCCCTCACCAGCCTGTCTGTTCATGTGTCCACAGAAGACTTTGAGGGAGAGAACCCCCAGGTGCCCAAGCTTGAGAAGAGCATCAGCGGGACCAGCCCCAAGAGGGAACACCTGCCCCTGGCTGTGGGCATCGCCTTCTTCCTCATGACACTCTTGGCCTCCTAGCTCTGCCCCCCTCCCGTGGCAGGGAGAGACGGGGCGGGGCTGAGAAGGAGCAGGGAGCCTTTGACCTTTACAAGGGACGCCTAGCTGTGGGGGCCTATATTCCTCCTCCCCTGGCTGGAAGTGGGGTCTGCACCGAACATCTGTGCCTGCCCCTCTGCCCCCTCCCTCCAGGTAGGGCACTGTAGTGGACTAGGCACAGGTGCCACCACAGGTCCTGGATGGCCTTGTGGCTTTGGTAATATTTGGTACCAAACTTGGGGGCCATAAAGGGCAGTGGCTCAGGACCCCCTGACCCCCTGGTACTTTTCCCTGGCCCTTGGTGCCCTCCCCCTTTGTCCCATCAGAGAGACAAATATGCCCCAGAGAGAGCAAATGGCAACCTGGGAAGTGCCCCCATTACTCTCCACCAGGGACAGAACATGGGGAGGGGACTAGATGGGAGAGGAGGTTGCACTAGCTGCTGCCTCCTTCCCCTGTTTACAGCAATAAGCACGTCCTCCTCCCCCCACTCCCCTCACAGGATTGTGGTTTGGATTGAATCCAAGTTTACAAATAGACACCCCTGGGGAGGCAGGCAGTGGACAGGGGTGGCAAGGGGTGGGTGCCAGGCAGGCATGTACAGACCCTATATCTCTATATATAATGTACAGACAGAGTCCTTCTCCCTCCTTAACCCTGACCTTTCTGAACATCCCCTTCCAGCTTCAGACCTTTTCCCTACCAGGCTAGGCCCCCCCTGGGGACCCCCGGCCCCTCTTTTGTCTTCTGTGAAGACAGGACCTATGCAACGCACAGACACTTTTGGAGACCGTGAGAGACAACAACGCCCCCTCCCTTCCAGCCCTGAGCCGGGAACCAACTCCCAGGACCTTGCCCTGCCCACCCTACGTGGTCCCCACCCATCCTGGGCCTTTTTCAAGTGCTTTGGCTGTGACTTTCATACTCTGCTCTTAGTCTAAAAAAATAAACTGGAGATAAAAATAACTGAGTGCGTGTGATTTCAAGGGGGCCATCACCCTTCTGTTTCACCAGCCAAATCCCACAAGGCTCAGGGCCCCAGGTAGGCTGGGGATTCTAGGCCAAAGAGTCCACTGAGCACCTTGTTATATGGCTTGTCTCCTTTGGGAGAGGCAGCTCTGTGTGGAGAGAGCGCAGAGCCTTTGAGCTGGGCCTGGATGACTTTAGGTGAGTCCCTGAACGGCTCTGGGCTCAGGTACTCCATCTGAAACCTGAGCTGTCATCTCTATGTGTCAGGGTTGGGGTGAGGATGAAATGCTGTGGGGAGTGAAGGCTCAATCGACAATGGGGTTCTCCTTTTTTTCTCACTCCATGATGTAATCAGAGGTTCTTGGCTGGGGTCTATGGATTCCAGGGGATTTGTGAACCTAGATAGGAAAACAATGACATCTTTATTTTCACTCACCTGTAACAAATTTAACATTCTCTTCTGTACTTGGGCGACAAGCCACAATAGTATTAATGGTACCTGTGACTGTAACCAACAGAAATCACAGATGTTTTCAGACTGCATTATAGTTGTTGAAGATATCTCAAAATATCATTTATGTGCATCACTACTTTGAAATGATAGTTGTTAGATCTTCCTTGTTTTTAATGTATTAATAAAGAAGCATATATATTACTATACCAAAAAATGTAAATGTTTTGATAACTGTGTTTCAATATAACTGGTTTCCTTTATAACCTTTTGTAATTTTATTCATTTAAAAACATTATGCTAGCTGGGTGTGGTGGTGCATGTCCATAATCCCAGCACTTGGGAGGCAGAGGCAGTTCGACCATGAGTTCAAGGCCAGTTGGGGCTACATGGTGAGGTTCTATTTCCAAACCAAACCAAAAATAAACATGCTCACTGATGAGCTTGGGAGAGCAGAGGGGACACAGAGAATGGAGAATGGACAGAGCAGTCAAAGGGTTCTCAGCAGCCCTGGTGGGGTAAGGTCAGGAGGCCACTGCATAATGGAGGTGCAGGTAGGGACTGAAATGTGCCTGAGGCTTTGCTAGGGGAGCCAAGTGCCCTGGTGGGGGTGGGGGAGGGGGGGGGAGCTCCTCATGGCCTCACTGCACGCCCAGGGGCTCCATCCCACTCAGGATCTCTAACTGGTACTGGGTATCAGGCTGGGGGCCCCTGTGGCTCTTGTATTGTGAGAGCGGGCCTTTGGGCGCAAGGCCTGCGTTTTCTTTCCCTCTATACTCAGAAGAAATGGGAACATGGGACTCAGCAGGCCTCTGGAGAGTGGGTGGATTTCTGCATGGGAACAAGGATGCATGGGGGTGGAGGGCAGGCAGTGGGCCAGTCCGAGACATTTCTACTGGGAGAAAAGATTGTAAAGATAGTTTAGCCATCCAAATGTCCATGTATTTGATCAACATTCACGGCACGCCTGCTGAGCGCCAGGGTCTGCTGGGGGCTGGAGGTACAATACAAGGCAGTCTCGGCCTTTGCCCTCAAGTAAGCTTCTAATTTGCCAGGTATTGTTTGGCATACCTGCAATCCCAGCATCCAAGAGGCAGAAGCAGGAAGATGGAGAGTTCTAGGCAAGTCTAGGCTACATAGGGAGATCCTGACTCAAAGAAAGAAGGAAGGAAAAGAAAAGATGGTAGAAGAGAAAGGAAGAAAAGAAAGAGAAAAATAATGATTAAGCAAAAGCAATAACTCTCCCCGCCCCTCCCCCCAGGACAATATAATCAGTTTTTATACCATTAACCACCAGAGGATGAGAGGAATTCCAGGGGAAAACACACCCTTGCCTGGAGACTTAGGCAGTATACAGCTTTTACCCTACTAGAGAGAGTCTTGAAGGCCTCTCAGGCTGAAAAGTGGAGATTTATCCGAAGCTTTAGCAGCCAGCTTAGGCTCAGGGCCAAATGGAACAGGGGCTGGTGGTCGGGATACCAAGAGCTTTCAGGACTCAAAAATGCAGAAATGGAGCTGGACCCCAGTGGACACTAGCTAACTGGACACTAGCTACTCAGGAGGCCAAGATCTAGGGGACTGCAGTTCAAGGTCTGTAAAAAAAAAAAGTCTGTAACTGTCTCCAAAACAACCAGAAAAAATTAGGACTGAGCTAGCTTCTGGTAGTTCACACCTGTAATCCTAGCTACTCCCTGTTCAATGCCACCCGGGACAGAAAAGCCCAAGACTCTTATGTCTCCAATTAACCACCAAAAAGGTAGAAGTGGAGCAGTGGCTCAAGTGAGAGAGTACCAGCCTTGAGCAAAAAAGGTAAAGGAAGGGGCTGGGAAGGTGGCTCAGTGGTAGAGCGCTTGCCTTGCATGCATGAGGCCCTGGGTTCGATTCCTCAGCACCACAAAGCCGGAAGTGGTGCTGTGGCTCAAGTGGTAGAGCACTAGCCTTGAGCTGAAGAGCTGAGGGACAGCGCCCAAGCCCAGAGTTCAGGCCCCACGACCGGACTCCCTCCCCCCCCCACCACAAAAAGGTAAAGGAAGCCAGGCGCTGGTGGCTCACACCTGTAACCCTAGCTGCCTAGGAGACTGAGATCTGAGGATCTCAGCTCAAAGCTAGTCCGGATAGGAAAGTCCGTGAGACTCTTATCTCCAACTAACCACCAGAAACCCAGAAGTAGCACTGTGGCTCAAGTGATAAAGCGCTCGCCTTGAGCTGAAGAGCTCAGGGACAGTGCCCAGGCCCAGAGTTCAAGCTCACAACTGACCAAAAAAAAAAAAAAAAGGGGTCAGTGCCTAGGACCCTAAACTGAAGCTTAGGGTCCTGACCACCATTAGAACCTGCTGCCTACCTAGAACTGTTCACCATAAATCCTGATGACCTTCAAACCCCCTCACGGGCATAGCCTGTTACCCCTCCTGCCATGCTACCTGAACTTATTGGAGAAAGACAGCACATATATCAGGTCTGGATTGGGTGAGCAGCTCCAACCCCTCATTTTACAGATGGGACAACTGCAGCTGAGAGAGGACAGGTGACTGGCCCACACCGCCATTCAAGTACCGAGGACAGGGCTGGAGCCAGAACTCAGGTGTCCTAAGCCCCCATCTTCTCTGTCCTAGTGACACGCACAGAAGTGAGGGTCACTTCTTCCTGGGAATCAAAAGCTGTCATGTGGAATCCCTTAGCTCTTGGCAAGGTAAAGAGGAAGAACCAGCTCCTCAAGGGTCTGTTTCTATGGGCTGGGAATGTGGCTTAGTGGTAGAGTGCTTGCCCAGCATGCCTGAAGCCCTGGGTTCGATTCCTCAGTACCACATAAACAGAAAAAGCCAAAAGTGGTGCTGTGGCTCAAGAGGTAGAGTGCTGGCCTTGAACAAAAGAAGCTCAGGGACAGTGCCCAGGCCTTGAGTTCAAGCCCCAGGGCTGGCAAAAAAAAAAATCCTTTTCTATGCACCTGAAGTTTAAAGTACCAGCTGGGCACTCCCCCAGTCAGGGCTTTTGATCCCAAAACAAGCAAGACGGGCACTGGGGTAAGGGCTCAGCACTACAGAGGGACAGACACCAATGACCCTGAGCCTGCCTAGCACAGACCCCTGCCTTACGACACCAAAGCTCACACTTCCCAAGGTTTCCTGGCCCAGACAATAGTGAGGTGGCCTATTTATGGCCTGAGAGAGAGGAAGGGAAGAAAGGAAGGAGACCCACAGAACCCCTCCACAGCTACCTATAGATAGGGAGCTGAATATAACAACTTCAAGTGGGGGACGGAGCACAATAGTAGGGAATGCGGCAGATGGCAACAGGCCAACAGCTGGGGAAAGAAAGGCCAGGCTGTGCCATCTCTTCTGACAGCCCCACCCCAGCACCTGGGGTGCCCTCCGAGTCTGCTGGTGGCTGCCAGATGGTGCCCCAGGGCCTGGACATTCTGCTCAATGTGCTACCCCCCCCAATCCCAAAGCACAGCAGCCCCAGACTGGAAGAGACAGCTCCAGATGGGCAGCACCCACTCTGTGCAGGGTCTTCTTCCTCTTTGGTCTCATATGGCTGCCTAGGTAAGGGCATTGCCAGAGTTCCAGACATAGAGGAAATCCATTTATCCCTCCTCTTCCTGTTCTTAGCCAAGCAACAACAGACAACTAAGCAGAGTTGAACTCAAGGGATGAGATTCAGAGTGGCCATGTTCTCCCCTCCAGGTGAGTGTTGTTTCCCTCAAAGCTTAAGGTAGAGTGGGCACAGCAAACTGGGCTGGTCTAAGCCCTACCATTGCAGGACTCCTGCTCAGGGCCTGTAGTTCTGCTCCACATCCAGCAGGTGGCACAACCTTTAGCTGGGGGCTGCCCAGATGTGAGGGGGCTTGGGAAGAGTTAGGGGTTCATGGAAGTGTAAGAGTGCCAGCCACTGGGGGCAGTAGGAAGCTGCACTTTGGGATGCTCTGGGCTCAGCATGAAGCAGGAAAGGACCCAGATTTTCTCCCATCCCATCTCTTTTTCCTACTCCCTATTCTAGACACCATGGGGTTGGGCCCATGGGCACCCATCTACTCAGAGCTATCCAGCCCCTACCCTCTAGCTTCCTCATTCTCCTTCATGCTCTTTGTTTTGTTAGCAGGCAAACCAGGGGCCTGGGATCCATTTCTGATTGTAATGACACCAGCTGTGACCAGGAGACGAGGATTAGGGTGAAGGCAAAGAGAGGATTTGGCTAGGAAGGGAGGGAGGAAGGAAGGGAGGGAGGAAGGGAGGAAGGGAGGAAGAGGACCTGTGTCAGGGATGTGGGCTGGCCTAGGGGACACAGGTGGGAGGTGGCAGGGACACAGGCAGGGTTTCGGTAGCCCCAGGATGCCAGACTGGAGAGTGTGACACTGACACAGGGGAGAACGAGGCTTGGACCAGCCAGAGACACTTGAGACCAGGGGCAGCAGGGAAAACCATGGTCTGGCCCTGGGGGCCTGGCCTCTGGTCTCTTCAGTGGTCTGACCCAGTTGGGACAGATATGGTCCCTGGCCAGGAGGTTTAACACCAAACTCTCTGCCTTTCCCACAGCACCTGGCCCCAGAGCCTGGCTATGAAAGGGTGAATGGATCAGCCCAGGAGCCAGGGAGAGCTAGCTGGCCAGGGGTCCCCCTAGCCTGCCTCAGAGGATACTCAGACTTCACACACATGCACACTTCACACCCACTCACACACTCTCACAACCCTAGGACCCCACACCGTCAATCAAACTCACTGCTCGAGAGGGGGGTTAGGAGGGCGAGAAGCCTGAAGGGGCCTCAGAAAGGAAAGCAGGGGCTTTGTTTACACAGCTGAGGTGGAGAGGGGCCTCACACAGGACCAGGGGGAGCAGCCTCTGGCTCCCCGAAGAAGGGCTCGGCTCACAGGCCGCCCCACCCCCTCTGTGTGCACGCAGGAGCACTTCCACCCTTCTCCAGGTGTGCAAGCTTGACCCCCTTCCAAACCCGCACACATGCATGGGGCGGGCACGTCATGTGACACTACCCAGTGCACTCCCACACCGACAGACACCCACTCCCACAGAGGAAGGCGTTCACAAGCACCCCAGTCACGCTTGCATCCAGGGTCACACAAGGTGACACACTAGAGGGCTGGCAGCCAACAAATGACACAGTTCTCCGACACAGACTGGCTGACAGTCCCAACTAAACAAACAATGTTTTGTGCCAGGAAGGGCAGTGGCCAAACCAACTGGGCAAAGTTGGGGAAAGTACAAGGGAGGGAAAAGGAGGGGGTAGTGCCACGTCCATACTCCTGGGAACCTACAGATCATTTCAACAACCACAGCAGACACAAAAACAACCCCAAGGTTGTACCAGACACACAAACACAAACACAAACAAAGCAGGAATGCCCTGCTACATGTGTGAATACAGAGTCATAAACCCAGCGGCATCATTCCATGCCTGAACAGTCCCCCCCCCACTCACACACATCCCGGGGACTTGCACAGCACAGAGACAATGGGAGACTGGGAAGTGCAAGAACTATGCCTGAGGGCTGGGAAGGTGGCTTCGCGGCAGAGTGCTTGCCTAGCATGCATGAAGCTCTGGGTTCAATTCCTCAGTACCACATAAACAGAAAAAGCCAAAAGTGGTGCTGTGGCTCAAGTGGTAGAGTGCTGGCCTTGAGCAAAAGAAGCTTAGAGACAGTGCCCAGGCCTTGAGTTCAAGCCCCAGGGCTGGCAAAAAAAAAAAAAATGAGCTATGCCTAAGATCAGAGGGACCCCCTCTTCCCACCATCCCACAGATATGAGTGCATATACACGCGTGTGCATGCATACACACACACACAGAGCACACCTATGTCAGTTGACATAGTCTCTCCTTTGCATGTGGGACCATGCCCACATCTGCCTTCCTGAGCACCAGAACCACACTCTCTGGGCACAGCCTGCCTAGAGCTACCCTCTGCACCATTCAACTCCCTGGTCCTAGCTGCTGACCCTGTCGAGAACTGTCACTTAGGTGTCCTCTGAGGCCTGTGATAGGACCTAGCTTGGCACAGGAAAAGGAGGGGCTCTCAGTAGTCCCCTAGAAAGGCCTCACAATGGGCTTTGAGGGCCCTCGCTCAGCCATTGAGGACCACCACTCACCCACAGGTGGCTGAACCTGGGGTGAACCCCGAATAGGGCAGCCTTTTGTCTGGGTCTGTGGACAGGGTGGCCAGGGAAGGCCGTGGAAGGGATCAGAGACTTCGGGGATGATTGGCAGTTTGCCAGCTAGGATGGGGTGTTGACTGGGGGGGGAGGGCTTCATGGGCCTCTCTCCAGGGCAAGGAGAGGGGGCAAAGGGCGGAGGCAACTGTGCTGATGTTTCCTAGTATCAACACTCGCGGCCAGCACACCCTCTTCACACAGGGTACTCGGTGCGCACACCCCCCCTCATTGAGCAAGAGTCTGCGGTCCTGTGCCTTGCCGGGCTGCGCCGGCCGTTCCCACGGTGCTGGGAGGCAAGACTGGCGCCCCCTGGAGGTTCTCCCTGCCACCTGCGCCTGGCTGGCTAAGCAGCTGTTATTGGGGCCACTGTAAGTCGATCTCCTTCCACTGGGACCCCTGTCCCGATCCCCAACTTCTGACATTCCCTGAGCCCCCTCAGGCCTGGAGAAAGCAAGGAAGCCAGGGAGGCTGGCTGCCGGGGCGTCTCAGAAACAGCCAATTCCCTTAACCAGAAGCACTTAAGCAGAGGCCAGAGTTAAAAATAGGCTGGATTTCCTGCCAGAAGGTGGCAGGAGAGGAAGCTCTTTTCTGACAGTACTTGCTCTCCTACCTCCCCCCCCCCCCCCCCCCCCCCTCCCCCCCCCCCCCCCCCCCCCCCTGCCCCAATACTTACAGAGGCTCCCGGGATTCTGCTGGGCTGGGGAGCCCAAACAGATCTCCACAGAGTAATCAGCCACCTACAGCGCACCTGCGGGCTTCCTGTCACCCCCCCCCCCAACTCCATTTTATCTCCTTTCTTGGCTTACTAAGCTATACTCCTTTGTTGTTTTGCTTGGTTCGTTCTTTTTTAAGCAAGATCTTCTTATGCCACCCAGGCTGACTTCAAACTCACTTTGTAGCCCTTGCTGATCTTGATCTTGAGATCCTCCTGAGTGCTGGGATTACAGCCATGCATCACCATGCCTGGTTAACTATACTTAAATTGTGTGTGTGTGTGTGTGTGTGTGTGTGTGTGTCCTTTGAGATTACAGAAGGCATCTTCAAACTATAGTTCCTCAAATATCAACCAACTTTACCTATTATGAGCACCTTAATTCCACTTCCCACCACCCAGACACTGTGTTATTGTACATTTTTATTTCTGCATATCCTTCAAGCCCCACAATACATTTTTAGTTTTGTTTCCAACCCTCAACTATCTTTTAAAGGAATTTTAAAATAAGAGAAATACCCACAGATTTACCATTTCTGGAGCTCTTCATTCCTTTGTATAGATGGAGATTTCCATCTGGTGTCATTTTTCTTCTGCTTGAAGGACTTTTAAAAATATTTCTTACAGTGCAGGTCTGCTGGTGCTGAATTATTTCAGCTTTTGAGTGTCTGAAAGAGCCTTTATTCTACCTTCATATCTGAGAGATATCACCACTGAATTCTAGGTTGACTGTTTTTATCTTTTTTGTACCTTAAAGCCATTGTTCCGCCATTCTCAGGCTTGCATTGTTTGTGTTGAAAATTCTGCTTCTGTATTTCCTCTACATAATGTGTTGTCTCTTCTTGTTGCTCTTACGATTGTCTCCTTGTGGCTGGATAATAACAACATAACAACAATACAGATTACAATGCATCCTTGTGTTGGTTTATTCATATTTTTGTATGTAGGATTTGTTGAGCTTCTTAGATATGTGTTTATAGTTTTCACCAAATTAGGAGGAGCGTTGGTTGTTACTTTTTTTGTCTTGTTTTTCTTTTTCTTGTGTGTGTGTGTGTGTGTGTGTGTGTGTATACACCGGAGCTTAAAATCAGGGGCTCATGCTCTCACTCTAGGCTTTCACTTTACTATTTGAGCCTAACTTCCACTTCTGGCTTTTTTGCTGGTAATTGGAGATAAGAGTCTCAGATTTGTCTGTCCCAGGTGGTTCAGGCAGATCTCAGCCTCCTGAGTAGCTAGGATTACAGGTGTGAGCCACCAGCTCCCACTCCTTTCTCCTTCCTTCCTTGTTGGCATAGGGTCTTGCAATGGAGGCAAGCCTGGCTTTCTACTTCAGTCAACTGAGTACTGAGATTGCAGGCATGCACCACCACACCCAGTTCATTTTGGATAATTTTTATTGCTAACTCTTCAACTTCACAAATCTTTTTGCACAGTGTCTAACCTACTTTTAATTCCATTTAGTAGATTTCCATCCAGGCATGATAATTTATATCTCTAGAAGTTCAATAGGGGTTTTATTTAAAATCTTTCACATATCTCCATATCATGTTTGTGTTTTATCCTCTTGAACATATGGGATGTATTTAATAATAGCTATTATAAAGCCATCGCCTACTAATTCTGTGATGTTTCTGCATCTGTTTTTATTGGTTGATTCTTCTCATTTTGGGACATCTTCCTGCTATTTCCATGCCTGGTGATTATTGATTAGATGCCAGACATTGTGCATTTTATGTTGTTTGGTGCTGAATTTTTGTTTTCTTTCTTTCTTTCTTTTTCTTTTCTTTTCTTTTTCTTTTTTTTTGCTGGTCATGGGGCCTGAATTCTGGGCCTAGGCGCTGTCTCTCAACTCTTCAGCTCAAGGCTAGCACTCTACCACTTGAGCCACGGCGTGACTTCCGGCTTTTTCTGCTTATGTAGTGCTGAGGAATCGAACCCAGGGCCTCATGCACACAAGGCAAGCGCTCTACCACTGAGCCACCTTCCTAGTCCCTGAATTTTTGTATTCTTTTGCATATTATTTAGCCTCATTCAGGAACATAATTAAGTTACTTGAAGACAGAGTGACCCTTCTAAAGTTCTTATTTCCATGAAATTCGGCAAGACCAGAGCAGCCTTTGGTTTAGGGCTAATCTGACCTCATCGCTGAAGCAATAGTCTGATGACTTTATTTGTTGCCCCATGGATCAAGGATTATCCAGTCAGGAGAAAGAAACTACATGATACTTTGAACAGGGAAAGTTTAACGTGAAGAATTATTAACTACAATACAGGATGGGAATCAAGAGGGATTGGCTAGTTAGAAATCATTAAACTCTAAAGGAATATAGGAATTGCTGGGTGTGCCTGTAGCCCCAGCTATAGGAGGCTGATGGGGAGGGACTGCTTGAGCCCAACAAGTTCCAGGCCAGCCTGGACTACATAGTGAGTGAGACCTTGGTTCAAAAGACCTTTTTTGCCTTTCAAGGAGATTGTAGGAATCTCAAGTCAAAGGAGCAGCCATTGCTCCTATCTGAGATAGAATACCTGAGGAACAGCCTTTCCTCAATCTATTCCTGAAGATGTTACAGGAGACTGCCGAGAGGGGACCAGAATGGGAAGGCAACAGCTTTCTTTCTGGAACATCTCTCCAGCGCCCTCTAGGGATAAACCTTAGCCTGTACCCGCCAACAAAAGGAACATTTGAAAGGCTGAGCTGCATTTGCACAATGCAGGCAATGGACAATCAATTTTGAGCTGAGAGACCATACTTAATAATTGGCATAAAGAGATCAGTGGTAGACTGTCACCCAACACCAACTGTGGGAACACAAAGTGTTCTTGACCCCATTTGAGCTCTGACTTGCCTGCTTTTTTTTTTCTGCAGGGATTGCTGAATTCTTTGTGCCAGTACTGGGACTTGAACTCAGGGCTTTACACTCTGGCTTAGCTTTTTTTTTTTTCTGCCTGTCCTGGGGCTTGAACTCAAGGCCTGGGCACTGTCCCTGAGCTTCTTTTTGCTCAAGGATAGTGCTCTACCACTTGAACTATAGCACCACTTCTGACTTTCTGAGTAGTTTATTGGAGATAAGAGTCTCATGGACTTTCTTGCTCAGACTCCTGAGTAGCTAGGATAAACAGGTGGGAGCCACCAGTACCTGGCCTTACTTAGCTTTTTCACTCAAGGTTGGCACTTCACTACTGAGCCACACCTCTACTTCCAGGGTTTGTTGTTGTCGTTGTTTTGTTGTTATTGTTGTAACGCTGGAGCTCAGGGCCTGGACACTGTCCCTGAGCTTGAATCTTGAGCACAAAAGCTACCACTCTACCACAGCTCCACTTCTGGTTTTTAGGTGGTTAATTGGAGATAAGAGTCTCATGGACTTTCTTGCCCAGGCTGGCTTTGCACCATGATACTCAGATCTCAGCCTCCTGAGTAGCTAGGATTAAAGGCATGAGGTACCAGTGCTTGGCTCACTTCCAGCTTTTGCTGGTGAATTTTTTTTGGGGGGGGGTCCAGTCGTGGGGCCTGAACTCAGGGCCTGGGTGCTGTCCCTCAGTTCTTCAGCTCAAAGCTAGCATTCTACCACTTGAGCCACAGCGCCACTTCCAGCTTTTTTTCTTTTTGCTTATGTGGTGATGGGGAATCGAACCCAGGGCCTCAGGCATGCAAGGCAAGCGCTCTACCACTAAGCCACCTTCCCAGCCTACTGGTGAATTAGAGATAAGAATCTTTCAGATTTGTCTTCCAGGGCTGGCTTTGAACCTCAATCCTCTGATCTCACCCTCCTGAGGAGCTGGGATTACATGCATGAGTCACTGGCACCCAGCTTACAATTAATTTTATTTATTTAAAATGGCACACTACATAATTTTAAAAAGTCAAATTGGACTAAGCTGATGAAAAGTTATATCCTGTGTCACAGCCCTCTCAGGTCTCAGTCCTGTTTCACAGGGACAACTACCCACAAACCGTCTAGCTGTTTCTTCCTAAATACAATGCTAGTCCTACTGTTTTCCTTTTTCCAGTGTTAGTATTGATGGATGAGAATTTAGCTCTCTATGTCTTAACCCCTACAAGCAAGGACACACACCCTCACCCCAACCCTCCCAAGAGAATTAGATGGACATTTTTGGTTAAATCAATTTGTAGCATTTAGTTGGTTAGAAAACCATAGCACTTACTCACAACTGAGCCCTATACTATAAGAGGATTCATTCTCTTTCTTTTCAAATGCTTTTGTTTTCCTTGGAGTTAATAATTAACTGGAAAGACCAACAGCTCCTTAGAGAAATGGCCAAAGAATGAAAAAACAGTTCACAGAAAGGAAATGGAAATGGCTTTTAAATTTTTTAAAAAAGATGCTCAATCTCACACAGAAGATAAGTGAAAATTAAAACTACATTGAGATAGCACTTCTCATTTATCAGCTTGGCAAAAATCCAAAAGTTTACAACACAGTCTGTTGAGGTGACTTTAGGGAGCTAGCATTTTCCTGTATTGCCAGTGGGAAGATTCATGCAACTCCCGGGCAGCGAGAGTGGAAGATTGCATGCAAATTAGGAAGGCTTTTGCCCTTTAACCTCACATCCTACTTCTGGGAAAGTCCTGCAGCTACGCCTGTGCACACTGACCATGACGCACGTGTGTAGTTATTTATTATGGCATTCACTTACAACAGGGAAGTATTGGAAACAACTGGAGTGCCGTACAAAGGACTACTTAAGTAAACCACTGGATGTCTATACAAGGAAACAGCACACCACAACAAAAGAATGAGCAAACTCTCTATGGAAGGATTTCCAGGATATAGTCTGATGAAGAATGTTACAGCACATGAAAGAATAACAAGGGAGTATGTTCCTATTTACTCGTATCTTATAAAAATATAAAATTCCAGCACCTGTAGCCCATGCCCTATAATTTTAGTAACTTAGGAGGCTGAGGGTTGAGAATCATGGTTCAAAGCCAGCCTGGCAGATAAATCCTAGAGATGCTTATTTCCAATTAACCAGTAAAAAGCTGGAAGTGGAGGTGTGACTCCAGTAGGAGATCACCAGCCCTGGGTGAAAAAGCCAAGCAGAAGTGCAAGTCCTCCAGCCAGCTGCCATTTCCAGCTTGATTGCCAGTGCTATCAAGAAGGATCTAAACTGTAATGACAAAAGAGCTGGAGTTAAATTTTTGAGAAGTGGCTTAGCAATTAACCAATCTTATTATTTTCCATTGCATGTGACATTTTAAGATAATAATTATGATTGACAGCATTATATCAGCACTATTGAACTCTTCTGGTTATAATTAGGAACACATGTACACAAATCTGTAAGTTAGGAGAGTAGTGGATCTTTGATCTTGGCGGCTCTATCAATACTGGTTACCATGGAGCTCTTGTAATATTCAAGTCCTAGCTCAAGCTTACCCATTTCTGTCATCAGATGATGGATGAAGGCTTCCCTCAGCTTCCATACAAAATCACAAGTCCTTGAGATCCACTTATGAAAAGCATTTCAGGGTGTCTCACAATAAGAAGAGTCTAGCAAGGTGAAAGTTTTAGCAACAATTTATTTTAGCATAACAGGGTTAAATTAGGAAAAAACAGAAAAGGAAACATTTCCTGTTCCCCATGCAGAAAATGTGAGCTAAAGATTACTCTTTGTGTTGTGTTTTGTTTTCTTTCAGTGCCGGGTCTACTGAGGACCAGAGCTAGCCACAATGAGACCCTTGAACATGCTCTACACAAGTGCTCTACCACTGAGCTACTCCTCTGCCCAGCCCATTCTTCATTACTAGTTTGGCTGGAGATAAAATTCCCTCCGTCTTTCAAGATTATTGATTCTGGTCTCCCAGTTTTTAGCATAGCTATTGAGAAATTTAAGTACCAATAGCTTCCTGATCCTGTGTATGCATATGAATCTTTTTTTTTTTTTGGGTCCGGTCGTGGGGCCTGAACTCTGGGCCTGGGTGCTGTCCCTCAGCTCTTCAGCTCAAGGCTAGTGCTCTACCACTTGAGCCACAGTGCCACTTCCGGCTTTTTTCTTTTTGCTTATGTGGTGCTAAGGAATTGAACCCAGGGCCTCATGCATGCAAGGCAAGCGCTCTACCACTGAGCCACCTTCCCAGCCCTCTTCTCGTTTTTTAAAGTCTTACTATCTAAAAAATATTTTTAAGTCCTATTATCTACTTTTCTTTTCTTTTTTTCGTCAGTTGGGAGGCTTGAACTCAGGTCCTGGGCACTGTACCTGAACCTCTTTGTGCTCAAGGCTAGTGCTCCATCACTTGAGCCACAGCACCACTTCTGATTTTTGAGTAGTTAATTGGAGATAAAAGTCTCATGGGGACTTTTCTGCCTGGGCTGGCTTTGAACCCCGATTCTCAGATCTCAGCCTCCTGAGTAGCTAGGATTACAAATGCCCAGCTTCTACTTTTCTTTAACAGAAAATTGTTCCCTAAAGTCTGCTCTGTCTATACTCTACTGGGAAGGAATGTAAGATAGGCAGAGAAGCGTGTGTGTGGATGCATAGTTTCCCTCTGGGTAATTCACATCCTCTGAATAAACCAACCACAGATAAAAAGTACCTGAGCAAATTTACTTCCATATTGAACATGTACGGACATTTTCTTGTTATTATTCCCTAAACAATACAATATAACAAGCATTTACATAGTATAAAATTAGGTATTTGAGGTAATCTAGAGATAATTTAAGTATACAACAGGACATGAGTAGGTTACATGCAAATACTATACGGTTTTTCGTAAGGGATTTGAACATCCCTTGATACCAATCCCCGCAGATACCCAGTGGCAACTGTGCGCATGCATGCACTTGCACTTGTTACTAAAACAAAGAAAGCAGAATAAGAGGAAGAGGGCTGGACAGGTGGCTCAGTGGTAGAGTGCTTGCCTTGCATGAGTGAGGCCCTGGGTTCGATTTCTCAGCACCACACAACCAGAAAAAGCCAGAAGTGGCACTGTGGCTCAAGTAGTAGAGCACTAGCCTTGAGCTGAAGAGTTGAGGGACAGCGCTCAGGCCCAGAGTTCAGCCCCCACGATCAACAACAACAAAAAAGAATAAGAGGAAGAAGGGTGACTAGGACTCTGGATCTGAGAGCTTGCTCACTAGTGTGTGCTAGACTTTTCAGGAAAGAACTCTCCCTGGAAACCTTTGAATGAGCTCTAACTTAGGAAGCATTTTCCTGCTTGAGGTACAAATGCAAATTCCCTAAGGTAGCACATGGTTGGAGAGGTCCATCAAGAAGCCAAAGGAGCATCAAGAAGTCCAAAGTGGTTGGAGGAAAGTAAATGAGGAGGAAACTAATTTGGCATCTAGTGGGGGATGGAGCCAGGGCCTTGGCCACAGGAAGTAGCTGAATTCCATTCTAAGAAGGATCTGGAGAGTGTATGTGTGAAGAATAGGTCTCAGGGAAGAGCAGAAGATCCAGATCCAGGCAGAGTGGGTGGGGGCTCAGCCCAGACAGGGAGAGATGGAAGTGGTGAGCTGGGGTGGCTTTGAAATGCTCATGAAGATAGACTTCACAGGACTTAAGAAGAGTGTGATGGCCGGTGAGAGAATGGGATAGACAAGAATGATTAGTATTGTTTGGTTCTGTAACTTTTGATCTTGACAATTAGGTAGTGCTATTTTTGTGTGGTTTTGCAGTGCTAGGGACCAAGTTGGCACCTCATAAAAGTGCTTTACCACTGAACTATGCCCCAACCTTGGTGGTGCCATTTTATGAGGTAGGAAACTCAGGATGAAGAGGAGGCTAGGGTAGAAATTAATCATACACCTGATGAGGTCTTCAGCCTGGGATGCTGAGTAGACCTCTGGTGGAAATACTGAGTGGGCCAAGGGCTGCTGTGGAGAAAAGAAACCTGGGTTAAATGTAAATGAGTTATCTGCTTATCCGTGTTCACAGTGTTAGCAGGAGCACTGAATCCTTTTAGGATGTGGCCTCACAACAGTGGCAGGTTTCTATGGGGCAGGGTTTACAGGGTACACTTGCCTAGCTTTGGGGATTTAAGACCTGGGAAAGCCAGGTATGGTGGTTCACACCTGTATTTCCAGAAAGAAACGAAACATGGGGGCCTATCTGCCCTAAGTCTCCTTTTCGCAATCTTAATGCATTTCCAGCCCTGGATCTATACCTTGAGGTAGATGCCCTACTTTTCTGAGACCCTCAGCCCTCCCTGGGTTGAGAGGCAAACTTGATATTGGCTAGACTTCATTCTGTAGACACCCGCTTAGAGCAGCTTCCTCTCAAAAAAGCTCTGTTCCCTTCCCATACCTTCTGTCCATCTTCCCAAACGTGGCGAGCCCAATATAATGCTGTTTCTTCTCCCATCCTCGGGGGAGCTGTATGATTAGTATAGGATGATTCACTGTCATTTTAGTGTGGTTTTGAAGACACACTTGTGCGATTAACCCTCATATGTCACTGAGTCTTTGAAGAATGAAATCAGTGTTACCACAGAAACAGCTGAGGATTCAGTTAAACCTGAGTTCAAATCTCAGTTCTGCCCTTTATAAGAAAGTGAGCTTGGGCTGGGAAGCTGGCTCAGTGGTAGAGTGCTTGTCTTGCATGCATGAGGCCCTGGGTTCAATTCCTCAGCACCACATAAGCAGAAAAAGCTGGAAGTGGCGCTGTGGCTCAAGTGGTAGAGTGCCAGCCTCGAGCTGAAGAGCTCAGGGACAGTGCCCAGGCCCAGAGTTCAGGCCCCACAGCCAACCAAAAACAAACAAACAAAAAAAAGAAAGTGAGCTTGAGCTGAGTGCTGGTGACTCACACCTGTAATCCTAGCTACTTGGGAGGCTGAGATTTGAGGATCAAGATTCAAAGCCAGCCTGAACAGGAAAGTCCATGAGACTCTTATCACCAATTAACCACCCAAACACCAGAAATTGAGTTGTGGCTCAAATGGTAGAGCATTAGCCTTGAGCAAGAAAGCTAAAGGGCAGTGCCCAGGCCCTGAGTTCAAGCCCAAGTATGGGCACAAGAAAAGGTGGGGCATAAGCTAGGCACCGGTGGCTCAGGCCTATAATCCTAGCTACTTAGGAGGCTGAGGTTTGAAGCCAGCCTGAGCAAAAGGTCCATGAGACTCTTTTTTATTTTTTGGGTCCGGTCGTGGGGCCTGAACTCTAGGCCTGGGCGCTGTCCCTCAGCTCTTCAGCCCAGGGCTAGTGCTCTACCGCTTGAGCCACAGCGCCACTTCCGGCTTTTTTTTCTTTTTGCTCATGTGGTGCTGGGGAATCGAACCCAGGGCTTCAGGCATGCAAGGCAAGCGCTCTACCACTGAGCCACCTTCCCAGCCCCTCTTTTTTTTTGGCAGCCGTGGGGCTTGAACTCTGGGTCTGGGCACTGTCCCTCAGCTCTTCAGCTCAAGGTGAGCGCTCTACCACTTGAGCTACAGCGCCACTTCCAGTTTTCTGGTGGTTTTTTGGAGATAGGAGTCTCATGGTCTCTCCTGCTGGGGCTGGCTTTAAACCGAGATCCTCAGATCTCAGCTTCCTGAGTGGCTAGGATTACAGGCGTGAGCCACTAGCATCCGGCTCGATGAGACTCTTATCTTCAATAAGTCACTCAGAAAAAGCTGGAAATGGTGCTGTGGCTCAAGTGGTAGAGAACTAGCCTTGAGCACAAAGAGACTCTGGATCAGTGCTCAGGCCCTTAGTTCAAGCCCAGGACCTCCCCCTGCGTCCCCCCCTCCAACAAAAAAAAGGTAAGTGGGGAGAGACAAAAAGAAACTAGGCAGCCAGCTTTCCGGATGAAAAGCCACCCTAAGGCAGGATACCGCAGCTGTGCCATTTTCTCTGATCAGTGATGTTTCCTTCTATACTGGAAACTAAATGTGTTTAACCATACCTCATTTGCCTAACTTTGAAGTACAAAGCAGGGTGTAGCATTAATATGACAAGTGGGGGACTGGGATATAGCTGAGTAGCCAAAGTGCTTGCCTAGCAAGTACAATCTCTTGGGTTTGATTCCCAGTATCAAAACAGAAATGACAAAAAACAAAGTTTAAAAATATGACAATTGGGATCTAAACAGTAGGAACTGAATTTGGTGACAATAATTCTTAACTTGGCATCACTCCAGGAGTGTATGAAGGCTCATTCCTAATCCTTATAGTGACATTGGACACCCACAGAATAAAGACTGAGTATCATACCAAGTATGGTGGTATACACTTTTAACCCCAGCATCTGGAAGGCTGAGACAGGAGAATCACAAGTTCAAGACCAGCCTGGGCAACTGAGGGAAACTCTACTTGAAAAGGGCTTGGGATGCAATCTAGTGATAGAGAATTTCCCTAGAGTAAGGAAGACCTGGGTTCAATCCCAAGAACAAACAAACAAAAAAAAAGCCAGACTCCAGTGGCTCACATCTGTAGTCCTAGCTACTCACTGAGACTGAGATCAGAGAATCATTGTTCAAAGCCAGTATGTCCATATAACTAGCAAAAAGCTGGGCTGGCTGGCATCCGTGGCTCATGCCTGTAATCCTAGCTACTCAGGAGGCTGGGATCTGAGGATGAAGATTCAAAGCCAGCCCAGGCAGGAAAATCTGTGAGACTCTTATCTCCAATTAACCACCAGAAAACCAGAAGTGGAGGTGTGGCTCAAGGAGTAGAGTGCTCTTCTTGAGCTGAAAAGCTCAGAGACAGTGCCCTGGCCCAGAGTTCAAGCCCCACAACCAACAAAAAAAAAGCTGGGCTGAGGGTGTGGCTCAAATGGTAAAACTCCATCCTTGAGTGAACAAATCTAACAAGAGCATGAGCACTAAGTTCAAGCACCAAAACCCGTATTTAAAAAAAAAAAAAAAAAAGCCCAG
>NW_012267242.1:15156998-15168623 GCF_000151885.1 Dipodomys ordii
AAAAAAAAAAAAAAAAAGCCAAGCAAGAGTGAGAGGACCTGAGTTTAAGTCCCAGTACTGGCACACACACACAAAACTAAATAAATAAAAGAAGAGACTCATAGAGAGGGGAGACTGGATTGAACCATCTTGTAAATGTGTGTGGCAATGAGACAGTGACATCCCCCTCTGTGTAACTACTGTAAGCTAATGAACAAACAATAACAAAGAGGCTAGGTAGCAGAAAGGACTGCCAGGTCCTCTTTAAAGAGGAGCACAGTTCATTCATGTGACTCTCAAACTTAAACCAACAAAGCCCATAGGAATGTAGACAGCCAGCCCCAGCTCTCTGCCACGTCCATGTACATGCTGTGTCACACATCACACCACACTCGTATCACAAACCAGGTCCCAAAGGACTTTGCTCAGGGACCCATTTCATAATTCTTCAGACAGCACTAGTAGAGTTCACATACAAAAACAAACAACATCTAAAAGTTGAGAAACTTCCTTGTTTACCTAGGAAAAAAAAAGAAAAGAAAACAAAGATCATGTCTTTGCCACTATGTGGTTTGAAATAAATCTCAATCTCATGGTCTCCAAATTAATTTTTTTCTTTTCATTGGGCCTGAACTCTGTGCCTGGGCGCTGTCCCTCAGCTCTTCAGCTCAAGGCTAGCGCTCTACCACTTAAGCCACAAGGCAACTTCTGGTTTTCTGGTGGTTTATTGGATATAAGAGTCTCACAGACTTTCCTGCCTGGACTGGCTTTGAATCAAGGTCCTCAGATCTCAGCTTCCTGAGCTAGGATTACAGGCGTGAGCCCCCAGTGAGCCTGGCTTCCAAATTAATTCTGATATTACTGCTGCTCCGTGGTAAAAAGCACTGTCCATAACCAGAAAGTTGAGAGATGCCACTGTGTGTGGGCACTGGAGGCAGAGGCCTCATGGGGACAGACCAAGTCCCTGCCCTCTGGAAGCAGCAGGGTCAGCTTTGAAATCCAATACTGCACTGCATACCATCTGGAAGGCACCAACCCTCCAGTGCCTCTGGGAGAATGCTAATTCCAGCCCAGGAGGGTGAATATGACAGGTTATATAAAGTGCCTACAGGCCTGGTACATCATTGATGCTCAAGACGTGGTCATAGTTATTATCACTATAAGTAATAGTGCTGCTGCTCCCAGGGTGTCAATCAAGTATTGACTCATGAGGAGTCCCAGGAGTTCAGATGGTGCAGTAGTCACCAACTTGTCTTTCAGAAAGGATGTGAAGCTTAGCATTGCCTGATAAATATAGAACCCCTAGCCAGGCATGGTGGCTCATACCTCCTGCTGGCTACTCAGGAGGCTAAGATCTGAGAATTGGGTTTGAAGTTAGCATAGGCAGACAAAAGGGGCTGGGAAGGTGGCTCAGTGGTAGAGCACTTGCCTTGCATGCCTGAGGCCCTGGGTTCGATTCCTCAGCACCACATAAGCAAAAAGAAAACAGTTGGAAGTGGCGCTGTGGCTCAAGTGGTAGAAGGCTAGCCTTGAGCTGAAGAGCTGAGGGACAGCGCCCAGGCCCAGAGTTCAGGCCCCATGACCAGACCCCCCCCAAAAAAATGCTAAACAACCATGTTTATAAAAAGAGAGAAAGAGAGAGAGAGATAAAAAGCTAGTAATTAGCTATCCCAGGCTAGCTTTGAACCTTGATCCTCAGATCTCAGCCTCCTGAGTAGCTAGGATTACAGGTATGAGCCACCAGTACCTAGATTTCCTTGAACTTTTATTTCCAATTAGTTAGCAAAAAAATAAAATTTTAAAAAACACAGAAGCATAGGACAACTCAAATGGTAGAGTGCCAGCTGTGAGTAGAGAAAACTGAGCGAGAGTGTGAGGCCAGAGTTCAAACTCTAGTACACACACACACACACACACACACACACACACACATGAAGTGCCAGCTACTTGAAAGGCAAAGAACAGGGATAGTAATTTGAGGCCAGCCCAGTCATAAAAGTTTGCAAGACTTAATCTCAACCAGTGCCTAGATGCACTGAAAGGCACGTGCCTGTCATCCCAGTGACAAAGGGAGGCACAAATAGGAGGATCACAGTCTAGGCTAAAGCAAGACCCAATCTTGAGAATAACCAACCCAAAAAGGAACTCTAGGAGTAGCTCAGGTGGTAAAGCACCTGTCTCAAAAGTACAAGGCTTCAGGTTCCAACCCAAGTAACACACACACACACACACACACACACACACACACACACACACACACACACACACAATTAGAACTCCCAGGTGAATTTGAACTTCAGGTAGGGGCTGGGAAGGTGGCTCAGTGGTAGAGCACTTGCCTTGCATGCCTGAGGCCCTGGGTTCGATTCCTCAGCACCACATAAGCAAAAAGAAAAAAGCCGGAAGTGGCACTGTGGCTCAAGTGGTAGAGCACTAGCCTTGAGCTGAAGAGCTGAGGGACAGCGCCCAGGCCCAGAGTTCAGGCCCCACAACCAGAACAAAAAAAAAAAAAAAAAAAGAACTTCAGGTAAAAGAAAGAAATTTTAAAATAAGTTATTTAACTGAAACTCAGACACTTCCTTGGGTATCCCACTATTTTATTTGCTAGCACAGCCTAATCTTGAAGAAGGGGCAGCTTAGGTAGGCTGCGAGAAGAGGCTAGAAGAAACCGCAGGCTAAGTTGGAGAACCACACAGCTGCCAGGTGCTTTGCTACAGGTTTGTCCCCAATCCTTGCTTAGGAAACTCAAGACGGATATCAAGTACCTGCCTTTTTCCCCATGTCCCACCTAAGAGCAGCAAGAAAGCAAAGGAAAGGGCATGAACACTCAGGTTCAAATAAAAGCTCCTCCTGGACCCCAAGCCGACACAGGCTCACTGGATAACACCAAGGCTCTATGGTCTGCTCTTTTTTGTGTAATTTATTTCTGAAAGCCCAACACAATAACTAGTTTGCCATTATAGTTTGCCATTCCCTATAACATGTTCATTTAATGAGGCTGCACTTTGGGTGCCTTTGAATTATTCATCTGAATCAAGTGTTCCTTCTGCATTAGCTTTGTTTTCACAATTCCTGTCCCCAGCAACTACCACAGGGAATATTGCCCAGTTGCTGGAGTGTCATCATCCTTCACCAACTTAGGGCCAGAAAATGTCATGATAAAGATAAGTTTAGAAGCCAGATATGGTAGTGCACACTTGTAATACCAGCACTAGAGAAGCTGTGGTAACAGGATCCAAAGTTTGAGGCTAGCCCGAGCTACATAGTAAGAAGTTATATCACAAAACAGAATCAAAACAAATAGATCAATTTAACCACAGATGTTCTGATCTTCAACAAATGTTATTCCCAAATAGAGAATTTCCCAGTACAAGATATGTTATGTGTCATGACCACAATAAAATAAAAACACATTTCCTTCAAATTAGATTATGAACTTCACCAGTTCTAAATTCAGTGCAATTACATTTATACTATAAACTGTGCAAAGTTCAAAATAAGAGGGCTAGGAAGGTGGCTCAGTGGTAGAGTGCTTGCTTTTCATGCATGAGGCCCTGGGTTCGATTCCTCAGTACTACGTAAGCAGAAAAAGCTGGAAGTGGTGCTGTGGCTCAAGTGGTAGAGCGCTAGCCTTCAGCTGAAGAACTGAGGGACAGTTCAGAGTTCAGAGCCAGGTTCAGAGTTCAGGCTCCACAATCAACAAAAAAAACAAAATTCAAAATAAGAAATTTAAAATACATCCTAAATTGTGATGACTTTTATCAAATTAAAATTTTTTTTCTTTTCCTTTTTGTTTGTGCTGGTCCTGGGGCTTGAATTCAGAGTCTAGATGCTGTCTCTGAGCTTCATTTTGCTCAAGGCTAGTGCTCTACCACTTGAGCCAGAGCTTCACTCCTGGCTTTTTTTTAGGGGGGTGGTGTAGTTTATTGGAGATTAATGTTTCAAAAACTTTCCTGCCCAGGCTGGCTTCAAATCTTGATCCTCAGATCTCAGTCTTTGGAGTAGCTAAGATGACAAGTGTGAACCCTTGGTACCCAGTTTGGTTTTTGGGGGGTTTTGTTGTTGTTGCTTTCCCAGTCCTGGGGCTTGAGCTCAGGGCCTGGGCACTGTCCCTGAGCTTCTTTTGCTCAAGGCTAGCACTCTACCATCAGAGCCACAAGGCAACTTCCGGCTTTTTCTGTTTATGTGGTACTGAGAAATGGAACCCAGGGCTTCATGCATGCTAGGCAAGCATTCTACCACTAAGCCACATTCCCAGACCCTTGGTTTTATTTTATACACTGCAATTCTCTGTTTCTCTGTCTCTGTCTCTGTCTCTGTCTCTCTCCCTCTCTCTCTCTCCCTCCATCCCTCCCCACTCTCTTCCTCTATCACCAAGAATTGTTTGTTTGTTTATTAGTGTGAGATCTAACCCACAGCTTTGCAAATGCTAAGAAGTCCTCAACCCTGGAGCTATAACCCCCAGCTTCCCCAGTAATTCTCAACACAGCACCAACAACAGTCTAAATCAGTAAACTTGGACTGAGCTTCCACTCTGGGCTCACAAAGAAGCAGGGAAGGCATCGGCCAAGAAAGACACGTTTTTGGTCCTCAGAGGACATGCGATAGAGAACAGACACATATTTTGCTAAATTTCAGAAGAGAAAGAACAAAGTAAACATTATAAAAGACAAAATGTCATGGGGGCCCAGAGAAGGAGTGATTAATTCTCACTGGGGGAGGTGGTAGTGAGCCAGGCCAGCAGGATGAGTAGGATTTTGACAGCTGGGAAGGCATCCTGGGCAGTAGAGGGAACAGCTTAGGCAAAGGTAGAAGGAGGGGCCATGATGCCTGACTAGGGGGGGGGGGGGAAGAGGAGGTAGGCGGGGATTTGCTCCTTGGTCATCTCATTACCAATGTGTGTATTGTTGTATTCTAGTTATGATGTGTTGTTGAATATTATCGCACCTACTTGCTTCAGAAGTAAAAATCACATACCTATATTATTGGCCCTCAAGGCCTTTAACTAATGATCTATATTATAGTAGTTTTCTTTTTTATTTAAAGATACTAATTTCCCAGACTCACTAAACCACCCTCCCTGAGGCTGGAGGCCTTTTACACAAATTCCAACACTAGGAACACACACCCTGACCAACAACAGAACCCCTTTTCTCGCCCCTGATGCCCACAGCCCCTCCACATCTTTGCTTCTGCCTTCCTCGTTAACACGACCTCCAGGCCACACATGCACACATATTACCAAAACCCATACGCAGAGCTAGACAGGAAACATGTTGGGAGGATTTTAAACAATTTTAAAGTGCGCCT
Source organism: Dipodomys ordii (assembly GCF_000151885.1). Taxonomy (NCBI): domain Eukaryota; kingdom Metazoa; phylum Chordata; class Mammalia; order Rodentia; family Heteromyidae; genus Dipodomys; species Dipodomys ordii. The sequence goes on from NW_012267242.1 coordinate 15,162,288, forward strand.
TCAAATTTTACAGCTTGCTTTACTTGCCTGAGGGAGGAATCCGGCCCCTTATATAAATATCACCCAAACAGGCCTGCCCTACATCCCACCCAGTTTGGGAAGCTGGGCTTTTCTGGAGGCTGGAACGGGGTGGGGAGTAGTTTATTTTGATTTTTTTTTCCATTTCATCTGTGTCTTCTGTGGTCACTGGCTTTTCTAATCATATTTATTTTATAGGTACTCTCAGTAGCCAGAGGATAGGAGGTGCTTTCTTTAGTGGTCAGATCAGCAGCAGCCCAACCACTCAGGATAAAACCATTTAGGAGGCTCTGGGTGGACTGATGAGGAAACACCTCAAATAAAGGCTTCAGCCAGGAATCAGACATTCCTAAAATCAGGGCAGCTGGGGCCTACTCCTGGCAGGACACAGTGCTCTAGGGCTGAGATGAGCTAAACCTCAGTCCTTAGCCTCCAAGTCTGATCTTAGTCCTTTGACGACTAAACACAGCTCAGAGTAAGGCTGTGAGAGGCTGTGAGAGGCTCACCCAGCTGCTCCATCTGACGCTGACCAATGACAACCAGGTCCTCAGTTCCAGTGCAATTATTCAGGGCTGGGCCCTTGCTTTGCTCCAGCATCCTGCAGAAGAACTCCACTAGCATGGACTGTGGCAAGACAGCCTCACAGCCTGTGTGCACACTGGGGTTGGAAATACCAGACAAGCAGGAGGGCACACTGAATAGGAAAGTGTGCTGTCTGGATGGGCTGAGGAAGCTTCCAAATGGCTCAGTGGAAAGTCCTGGAATCTTGCCACATTACAGCCAGGAGCACCCACAAAAACCTATCCTGCTCCTGCCGCATGGACAGGCAGCGGCAAAGGAAAGCTGACAAACCAAATAGAAACCAATGGAAACACAAACAGCTTCCTTGGGAAATCCCTGACACAGGTGACACAGGAAGGGAGATTCCCGCTGCCCCACTTCCCACCAGCCAGAACCTACAGCATGTGCCTGGTGGCCAGCTGCAGGCCTGAGCAAGCGCAGACACATTTATGAGCCCACTTGAAGCGCCCTCTGGGGACCACAAGCAATATCTGAGGGGGATCTTGAAGAGTGGAGGTCCTGACAGTAGGCAGGAGCAAGAGCCAGCTGGATTAGAATACACTGCTATCATTCTGAGACCTACAATGGAAATCATAATAATTAGCATAATAACAGCTAATCCAAAGTCTCTCCATTTGCCAGACATGCCAGCCCTTCCAAGTACTTTACATACATTATCTCATCTAATCCTCACTATGATTCTATAGTAAGGAGGTATTATTATCCTCACTCATAAACGAGGAAACAGAGGCACAGCTGCAATTTGCCCAGGATCATGACCTAGTGAGCAACAGGGCTGGGAGATCAATTCCCAAAGTCTGTCCCCAAAGCCCACATTCTTTACCTGGGGTAGGCCTGCTTCTGATTCCTCTTCCTATAACTTTCTCCTTTTTGACTACACTGTGAAAAACTAAATAAAATAAAAATAAAAAAAGCTTTACCAAGATGAGCTTTCGCCTCTGCCCTTGACCTCCTGCTCTTCCTGGGATCTAGGTCCTCAGTTTCCCCTCATGCATCATGACTTCTCCCCTCCTCATCTACAACTGGGCCCAAGTTTCCTCAGGACAAAAGAAAATGTTTGGGCTGAGCTTGTAGCTCAGAGATAGAGTGATTGCCTGGCGTGCTCAAGTTTGATTCCCAGTACAGCAAATAATAATAATAGTCAAGTAGTGTCTCATGTCTGTAATCCTAGCTATTCAGGAGGCTGGAATTTGAGGATCATGATTTGAAGCCAGCCTGGGCAGAAAATTTCAGGAGACTCTTGTCTCCAATTAACTAAGAAGAAGCCAGAAGTGGAGGGGTGGCTCAAATGGTAGAACTCTAGCCTTGAGTGAAAAAGCCAAATAAAAATGAAAGGCCTTGAGTTCAAGATACAGTACACAAATACACAGACACCACACACACACACACACACACACACACACACATAATAATAATAATAATAAAGTATATATCAAATCCTTCAAGCCATTCCAAAACCTTACAAAGCTATGTACCTTATCTAGTAAAAAATCTGCTTGTGTTTGCTTTCTCAGCTTCCTTTTTCCCTTCTGGGGAGAGAGCCCCATTTTTCTTGGGAATTCCCTTCATGCTCAGTACACATGGCTTGCGGAGGGATCTCCTCCTCTCTCAGGTTCAGTAGTGAGCAAGTGTTTTAAGTTTGGCCAATGCCCCCACAACAATCCCTGGCCAGAGCAATAGTTTGGAGAATGGCCCTGTAGTCCAGGACAAGACAACATGAGCTTTCTTGAGCTCTTGCTGAACCAGAGAGAGCCGCTCCTCTCTTCCTTCTGGAATGGCTAAGATGATAGGATACCAGACAGAAGCTTTTATTTTTGCCTTCATGACAAATATAACCGCTCCCTCTCTCTTGGGATTCCTGCCAGTCTTCCATGGGCATTGTGCTGGCTAGCCAGCTCGTTACCCTCTAACATAGTAATCAAATCCAAACCCTATGCTCCATCTCCACACTTCAAACTCAAAGTACTGTTCTCAGGCCCAGCCCTAATTTGCAACTTCTTTGCCACCCATTCTTCAGGAATTCCCAATCATTTTACCTTTCCAGAATAGAGCCCCTTGCCGACTTTCCTCCCGATTTCTTTGGTTCTGTTTATGAGATCTTCCTCCATTCAGTCTCCAAGGCTTCCGTCCCTTGTGCCTTCACTGACATCCTTTGCACCAGTCATACCTGAAGCAGAAAAGAATTTATTGGTAGGAAACTGTGTAGTTTATACAATGAAGACTGAATACCTGTCTTTGGAGATGAGCAGAATCTAAGGAAAAGGACTATGCCTAATCTCCACTCCTGTCTGAGTCCTTCCTTTGCAATAGGAGCTATGGGCTTTGTGTCAGTGCTGAGGCTTGAACTTGGGGCCTGGCCACTATCTCATAGCTTTTTGTTTTGCTCTGTGTGTGTGTGTGTGTGTGTGTGTGTGTGTGTAAGCACACGCACAAGCATTGTGTGTTTCCATGCATGCATGCACCAGTACTGAAGTTGAAACTAGGGCCCAGGCACTGTCCCTTAGCCTTTTCACTCAAGATTGGCACTTTACCACGTGAGCTAAAGATTTACTTCTGCCTTTGTGGCGGTTTATTGGAAATAACAGGTTACACAGACTTTACTGCCTGGGCTGACTTCAAACCTCGGTTTTCAGATCTCACCCTCCTGAACAGCTAGGATTACAGGCATGAGCCACTGGTATCTGGCTGGGTAGAAGTATCTCATTGGCTAGGCTCTGACAGAAAAGACCTGCATAATTAAATATTCAATCATATATTGTATCTTTCAGCTTTCCTAATGCTAAAAGACAACTCCTTCTTCCCCTTATATCTGATGGCTACAGCATCCTGAGGGATCATTTCTAGAATGGACGTGCATCTCTCTGTATCCCCTGTGACTCACACTAACATTCTCTCTAGGAGCAGCCAGGTGGTACAGAGCAGTGATTTAAATAGGACATTCCCTGTCCCTCTCCCCCTTCCCCCCTCCCCCCCCCCCCCCCCCCCCCCCATGTCAATTGCCTTGTTATACATTTCAGACTTACCACTTTTGAGCTGTGTGATCTTATGGACTGCATCAGCTTCTCTGTGCTTCAGTTTGCTAGCATCTGCAAAATGAGGATACTAATGTTATCTGCTTTTTACGATGACTGTGAAGATGAAATGCATTAATGCACACAAAGTGCTTCAGATGAGCCTGAAATGTTCTATAAACATGAGCTGATGCTGTAATTATTCCCAGGGCACCTTACCCATTATCCACTCTCCAAACCTTTCCCAGCTCTTTTTCCTTTCCTCGGTCTAAGGCTCCCCAAGCAAATCCAACCCTGCAAACTTGCTTCTGAGGCCAGCCCGGTATGGCCCCAGGGCTCTTCTCTAGCCTAATCTGGAATGCCCCAACACTGTTCAACCCACACTCCCTGTGAGCTCTTCCTCCAAAGGAATGCCCCATATCTGCCTGGGCAGCTCCCCAGGTGTGCATCCTGAGATTTGTGTCCTTTCAGGGTCTCATGGCCTTGTGTGCTCATCTGCCCTCTGTGCATAAGCAGTCATCCTCCAGGAATTCACTATCCTGATTTCCAGCTATTTGTGTGTATGTGTGTGTGTGCATGCGTGTGTGCATGCACCAGTTCTGGGACTTGAACTCAGGGCCTAGGCACCGTCCCTGAGTTTTTGTGCTCAAGGCCAAAGCTCTACCACTTGAGCCACAGCTGTACTTCCAGTTTGGGGGGGGAGGTTAATTAGAGATAAGAGGCTCAGGGACTGTCTGTCCAAGCTGTCTTTGAGCCATGATCTTCAGATCTCAGCCACTTGAGTTGCTAGGATTACAGGTGTGAGCCACAAGTGCCTCACTAGTTCCAGCTATTTGGACCCTCCTGCTCCACCTCCTCTGGATGGTTCTGGTCCCCTCCTTGATCTCCTCTGTAGCTACATTTCCCTTCTGTGCCCTTCATACCCTTCCCCATCATTACTCCTGTTTAAGGGATCTCAGGATACCCACCACAGGCCAGGGCTAGCATACACTTAGTGACCTTGATGTTGTCATGGAAGACAGAAGAGGGTGAGGTGGTTATAGAGTGGAGCCGAGGGAAGAAGAAGAAACAGAGAGGAAACAAGATTGAGGCAAGGAACAGGTCTTCTCTCCATCTCTCCATCTCTTTCCCCTCGCACCTGCGGTTGCCAGGCTGTTGGGCCTACAGGATTCCTTCAGGCATGGGATATCTTACACCCTCAAACGCCCTTCTGCCACCAATCTGTCTGCTCCCACTGCACTTCAGGATTCTGGGTTGCATATGCCATGTCCCTGGGACATTTGTTACATGATTCAGCAAATATCCTCCTAGACCCGCAGCCCCCCCCCCGCCCTTATCCTGGGGATTCCTCTTCACTATCAGGATAATGGCTTCCACTCAGCCCATCGAGGCTGGGGCCACCAAGAACAGTCTAGTCCCCCAACTTGAGCAACAGGCATGCTCGTAACTTTATTTGATTGCTATAATTCCATGGAGGAATATATATACACATACATATATACATATACGTGTGTGTGTGTGTGTGTGTGTGTGTGTGTGCAGAAAGGTTAATAATAGCTTAGCAAAGCTTCCAGTTCTGGGACCCGAGCCTAGGCCTTTTGGCACAGAATAGATGGCTTTATGTAGCAGCCTCTGCATCACTCCTATATCACCTGCACCTCAGAGTGCTCACTACCCAAACAAATGAGTCACTTTCTGAATATCCACTGCCTGCAGGGACAGGCTAAGATTTAGTTTAAGCCCTGGAGAACTACATCTCAGAGCCTGGCCATGAACCCCCACCCCCGCCATGTCCCTCTAGGAGATCCCACTCTATTTTTAATCCTCCTTCTGCCCACTACAGAGCTCAGGTTCTGTTTTTGTGTGTCTGTGTGTGCCGGTAATAAGGTTTAAACTCAGTGTCTAGGTGCTGTCCCTTAGCTTTCTCACTCAAGGTTGGTGCTCTACCACTTGAGCTTCAGCTCCCACTCCTGTCTTTTTGGTGGTTAATTTGTCCAGGCTAACTTTGAACCAGGATCCTCAGATCTCAGCCTCCTAGGATTGCAGTCATAAGCCACTGCAGGGCAGAGCAGGGCTCAGGTTCTAAAGGAAGTAGCCCCTCTCCATCCCTTCTTTTCTCAGCTCTTCATAGATTCTCTCCATGGGCTCAAAGCACTGAATGTGGAAGCCTTTCCTGATCCCTTATGAGAGGTGGCTAGGTCTGAAAGGAAAGGTGCAGAGGGGACCTGTCCTGCCAAGGGCTCCACTGAGATCTGCAGCCCATCACACAGCACCACCACCTGCCCCGCCTGAGCCTCAGTTTCCTCACCTGCTAGGAGTGGGGAGGATTGCCGCTCCTGCCTTTGCCCACCCCACAGTGCGTAGGAGTCTATAAAGACGAATAGCATGTGATAAAGCTGTACAACTGAAAAACACTGGGCGTCGTAAAATGTTACACAAATGTGAGGGGTTCTGCACTGGTTGTTATTACAGCATTAAACTGTAACCTCTCAAAGATATTTACCATAAAAAACTACAGAGCCATGGGAAAGAACCAAGAAGTGTGTGGGCTTCTGGGACTGAGCCTCCACGAGTGATTTCTTTTTCTTTATTTGTGTTTCTCCAAGTTTTCTACACTGATCGTGTAATTCTGTAATTAGGGAATAAAGTTTGTACAAAGTAACACTTGGCTGGGGGTGTAACTCAGTAGTATTGCATGTGCATGGGGCGGGGGGGGGGGGGGGGG
>NW_012267242.1:15168871-15176405 GCF_000151885.1 Dipodomys ordii
AGGGAGGGAGGGAGGGAGGGAGGGAGGGAAATAAAAGGAAAGCCAGGAACAGATGTCTCATGGCCTATAACCCTAGCTACTTAGAAGGCTGAGATCTGAGGATCCAAGCTAGCCCCAAGAAGGAAAGTCCTTGAGATTCTTATCTTCAATAAACCATCAAAAATCTGGAAGTAGAGATCTGGCTCAAGTGGTAGAGCATTAGCCTTGAGCAAAAAAGCTCAGGGACAGCACTCAAGCCCTAGTATTCACGCGTGTGCACACACACGCACACACGTGCGCACACACAGACAAGCAAGAAAATGAACAACGTTTCTAGATTAAAAATCTCTCTGAGCCGGGCGCTGGTGGCTCACGCCTGTAATCCTAGCTACTCAGGAGGCTGAGATCTGAGGATCGCAGTTCAAAGCCAGCCCAGGCAGGAGAGACCGTGAGACTCCTATCTCCAATAAACCACCAGAAAACCGGAAGTGGCGCTGTAGCTCAAGTAGTAGAGCGCTCGCCTTGAGCTGAAGAGCTGAGGGACAGCACCCAGGCCCAGAGTTCAAGCCCCACGACCGACAAAAAAAAAAAAGTCTCTCTGATTCCTGCTCTTACGCTGTGTTGTGGTGAAAGAGTATAGCCAGAGGTGGAAAGCAGCAGGGGTGGGGGATGTTCTTCTCCCCACCCCTCACTCATCTTTTACAGGCTGGTGCCCTAAAACTGGAGAGCTGGCTGTAGGATTTCTCCCCAGCCAGAACCATAGAGGGGAGGATTCTTGTCCCTCTATTCCCTTTGCTGGCCTCTGACTGAAGCACTAGATCCCAAAGCCACACTTGTTCTGAGTTTCTCTCTCTCCTGAGCTCCAGCTGCTCCCCAGACCTGTCCTTTGGGAAGTCCCTCTGGTCCCTTAACTAGCTGTGTCACATCATCAGCACACACTGTTCACTGCTACCCCAAAGCCACATATATATAGTTCACTATTTTGGCTGAGAGAAAGCTGAGATCTGTGGTTAGGAGAGGTAGGCCCGCCTCTACCTTACCCCCAGCAGAGCATTCCCCTGCCCTTTGTAGATGCCAGGGTGAGATTCAAACCTAGGCACTTGAGTCAGATCTGTTCCTTGAGGGGATGTTGCCTGAGAAGCTTTTAGGCAAGTTTGGCTTTGTTTTTCTTTTCAGTCCTGGGGATGGAACGCAGGATATTACACATTCTAAGCATGCACTCTACCCTAGAGCTACACTCCCAGCCAAGATTTTCTTACCAGGTAAGAAAAGAGCCTTGGGAGAACTTTTGCTTCCAGCTCTTCTTCCACAAGGCCCCCATTGCTAACAGGTGGCTCCACGGCTGAAGCAATGGTCTAGTAACCAGCCAGGGTCAGGAGGACGGCTGGGGCAGAGAGGAAACACTGGCCCTTTGACGACCCCACTGAGCTGCTGATCCACTTCCAGACTGCTGGTTGTGAGGGAAATAAGCTTCCTTGTTGAAACAGTAGTGTCTGGAAATTCTATCATTTGCAGACATTATTCTGAAGGACACAATGGCCCATCTTCGCAGGATGATGCTGTGCTGTTTCTTTTCCTTCTCTTTCTTTCTTTCTTTTTCTTTCTTTTCTCTCTTTTTTTCTTTCTTTGTTTCTTTCCTTCTTTCTTTTTTGGTCTGTTGTGGGGCCAGAACTTGGAGTGTAGGTGCTGTCCCTGAGGTCTTTTGCTCAAGGCTAGTACTCTACCACTTTGTCACACAATGCCAATTCCAGTTTTCTGGTGACTGATTGGTAATAAGAATTTCCTGCCTGTGGAGGAGCAGCCATGATGAAACTCCACATGATGGGCTTAATCTTTGATAACAATAAAAAAGAAATTAGACCAAAAAAAAAAAAAAGAATTTCCTGCCTGGTCTGGCTTTGAACTGTCTCAGCTTCCTGAGTAGCTAGGATCACAGGCATGAGCCACCAGCGCCCAGCCTGAGCTAGGTTCCTTGTGCACACTCTGCCCCCAGCCATCCAACTCCTCCATAGGGTCTGCCTTATGTTCATGGCTTAACTTGGCAAGCTGCTCTGTTCTCAAACCCTTGTCAACAACTGGAATTCCTACAGCTCAGCTTCCTGTCTCTGGGTTTCTGCCCTCATCCAGATTCTGTCCTTACAGTTATTTTTTTCTAAAATAGAAAGCTGAGCCGGCGCTGGTGGCTCAAGCCTGTAATCCTACCTATTCAGCAAGCTGAGATCTGAGGATCTCATGGTTCAAAGCCAGCCCAGGCAGGAATGTCTGTGAGACTCTTATCTCCACTAAACTGCCAAAAAAAAAGCCAGAAGTAGAACTGTGGCTCAAGTGGTAGAGTGCTAATCTTGAACAAAAGAAGCTCAGAGACAGCACCCAGGTCTTCAGTTCAAGCCCTAGGACCCTCCTCACACACATAATTTATGTGTGTGTGTGTGTGTGTTTATGTTTCCTACTTAGGCATCTGTGGGCTTAATCAATGTTCAAGCCCCTGAGCATGACCTTCAAGGCTCTTGGCAACAAGGTTTCCATGCCCCCTTCTATCTTATCTCTTACCACTTGCCTCATTATGTTCTATAGCCCTTCACTGGTGGCTCTAGCTACTCAAGGAGACTAAGATCTGAGAATCCTGGTTCAGAGCCAGACCAGGCAGACAAACCCAAAAGACTTTAAACTGGAAATGGAGGTGTGGCTCAAGTGGCAGGTGAGCCAAACAAGAGTATAAATCCCTGATTTCAAGCCTCAGTATTGGCCCAGGAAAACAAACAAAACAAAACAGTTCTATAATTCTTACTCCACCAGAGAACTCACTGCACAAACTCTCACTCCTCTGCTAGTGCTCTTCCTTCATCATTGAATGTGAATGTGTACTTAGCTTCCAAACGTATTTCAAACAGCTCCTTCTCTGTGAAGTCCCTCCACATCCCAAACATTCCTTCCTCTATGAGCCCTTAGGTTGTTGTGCCATTTAGACCTCCATTATAATTCTTACTTAATATTCTAATCATATATTCAGCAGTACACTGCATTCCTTTGGGGTAATGGTGTATTTCCGCATCCTCAGTGTCTCTGGTTCATTAGACGCTGTGCTAAGTGCATTGGTAACTCTTCTGATTAGTACATTTTTGGTGGAAGAGACAGCAGAGTATCTCACTTCTGGTTCTTAATGTGCAGAATCCACTAGCCTATCCTTAGCTTCTGTCCCTCCCCTCTCCCTCCTCCCTCCTATCCTGCCCAACCTCCTCTTCCCTGAAGTGGATTTCAAGGGGGAGAAATCCACTTACTCCCAGGATCTGGCCCCCTCCTGGGTCAGTTGTAAAATGGAACAGGTCTATGAAGTAGGGTTCCCTTTGTCCTTCTGTGGGATAACTAGTCACCAAAAGATCAATGACTGAGTTGGCAATATCAAAAGCTTTCTTGTAGGTCAGGCACCAGGGTCTCACACTTCTAATCCTAGCTACTCATAAGGCTGAGATCTGAGGATCTCTGAAGCCAGAACAGGCAGAAAACAAACAAACAAACATGAGACTCCTTTTTCCAATTAACCAGCTAAGGGACAGCATCAGGCCCTGAGTACCACCACAATCAGAATGTGGTGATTTGGGGATTACAGGTGTGTGTGTGTGTGTGTGTGTGATTCCAGGGATTGGTAGACTGAAGCAGGAGAATCAAGAGTCTGAGGCCAGCCTGGGCTACATAACGAGGCTTTGACTTTTCTTTTTCTCTCAAGGCTGGTGCTCTACCACTTGAACCACAGCTCTATTTCTGGGTTTTTTGCTGGTTAGTTGGAGAGGATCCTCAGATATCAGCCTCCTGACAAGCTAGGATTACAGACATGAGCCACCACTGCCACCTGGCTTTCTTTTTCTTTTTTTTCTCTTCTCCTCTCTCTTCCTCTTTCCTCTCCTTCCCTCCTCCCCTTCCCTTTTCTCCCCTCTTCTCCTCCTCTCTTTCCCTCTCCTTCTTCCTCTCCCTTCCTCTTTCTCCTTCACCCTTCCTCCCCCTCTGCAGTACTGGTAATTGGCCTCTCCAAAATTTGGGAAAGCGTATGCCTAAACATGAACTCTTTGAGTGCAGGATCTCCTGCCCCAATCCAGAGCCTGGCCCATAGTAGGTAATCCATAAATACCTGTTAGATAAAAGTCAGATGCAGAGTTATTTCTAAGTTCCAAGAATTCATCAAACCAGCTACTCAGCAAATAAGGAATATTATATGTGTACAAATGTGTTTATTTCTACTAGGCTTTCATTACAGTGCAAACTCTGAACAATTATGCTGCCCTTAAGATATGGAGCTGGTTACAGTGATACATGCTTGTAATCCCAACTACTCAAAAGGATGAAGGAGGGGGATCTTTAGCTTGAGGCTAGCCAGGGCAACATAATGAAACTTTGTTTGTTTTTGTGGGCCGTGGGGCTTGAACTCTGGGCCTGGGCGCTGTCCCTCAGCTCTTCAACTCAAGGAGAGCCCTCTACCACTTGAGCTACAGCGCCACTTCCGGTTTTCTGGTGGTTTATTGGAGATAGGAGTCTCATGGTCTCTCCTGCCCGGGCTGGCTTTGAACCTCGATCCTCAGATCTCAGCCTCCTGAGTAGCTAGGATTACAGGCGTGAGCCACCAGCGCCCAGCTGTTTGTTTTGTTAAAAAAAAAAAAAAAGCTGGTACCAGTGGCTCACATATGTAATCCTATCTACTTGGAAGGCTAAGATCTGAGGGTCCAGGGTGGAAGCTAGCCCCAACAGGAAAAGTCCATGACACTTTTTTTATTTTCTTGTCTGTCGTGGGGCCTGAACTCTGGGCCTGGGCACTATCCCTCAGCTCTTCAGCTCAAGGTTTGCACTCTACCACTTGAGCCACAGCGCCACTTCCAGCTTTTTCTGCTTATGTGGTACTGAGGAAACGAACCAAGGGCCTCATGCATGCAAAGCAAGCATTCTACCACTGAGCCATCTTCCCAGCCCCTCCATGACACTCTTACCTCCAATTAACCACCAAAAAAGCTGGAAGCAGAACTGTGCTTCAAGTAGTAGAACACTATCCTTGAGCACAAAAGCTCAAGGACAGTGCCCAGACCATGAGTTCAAACCCTAGGACTAGAACACACACACACACACACACACACACACACACACACACACACACATCTCATGGGGATAGGGTGTAGTTTAGTGGTAGAATATTTGTCTCTCATGCTTTAGGCCCTGGGTTCAATTTCCAGCACTGGGGAGAGTGGCAGGGGTGGGGGGGAGTGGGGAGGTGGGGGCTGGGGGGATCAATTCCAGGTCTAGGAGTAAGGCCAGAATGTCATTAACAGAATTTGACAGACAGCCCCAGAAGCTGAACATAGGGCTAGCTCAATGGTATAGCTTAAGTTTAGTATGCACCAGGCACTTGGTTTAGGTTCACCCTAGCACCAAAAAACATATTTGCGATTTTTCATAACATGGAAAACATCTTCTGTTGTAAAGTTATAAGGGAGGAGGAGTAGGCAACTGAAATGAGTCATATTTATCATGCTACCAAAAGCAAGCAAACAAAATCTCACAAGCAAGAGGCTGCTAGGGAAGGAAAACAAATGTTAACAGTAACTGACATTTTCTCTTTCCTTTCCCCCCTCTCTATTTTCCAAACTGTGAAAAATGTGCAATCATTGCTTACTAATAAAGTGCACTTCATTTTTCACAACGACCCTTAGAGAGTGGGGCAGAAGTGGTTCCAGGCTCAAGACTCCGGGGACTCACCCCTCTGCTGCCGCCTCATCCCATTACCAGGGATGCCCGCTGGGGCTGAGCAGGCTAGACACATCCCAAGGCCCCATGGCTCTGGCCTTCCCCACGCCAAACCTCAAACCAGCTGTCCAGCAGTTCCAGTCTGGAAATGCTGACTGCAGGAAAGCAGTCAGTACCCCCACAGGTAGACAGCCCAGCCCTCCGGGGGCAGGGCCTCCCCCCAAACCTTACTATTTAGGAATTCCCAGAAAGGATTCACTGAGGGAATTTCCCAGACAGACAGACAGACTCAACTACTCTCAACCTTGAACACAGATGTTTGCCTGGGGGGTGGCGGCGCTGAGAGCCAACGCAGGTACACAACTCTGCGGTGAGGGTGAGAGTCAACCCAAAGCATGAGTCAAGACCAGACCCGCCTGGGCAAGCTAGAGGCTGACAAGAGAGGGGCCCAGAGGTGGTCACCATATTGAGGAGTCCCTTGTGTGGTCTTAGTAGCACAGTACCTGCAGCTCACCTTTATGTCCGCTAGGCGGCGCGGCGGTTCCAGGAGGGGTCAGAGCGGTGTGGCTGGGGGGGCGTAAGGGTTGAGCCTGCAGCACCGCGAGTTTGTCATTCGGGGGGCTTGTCTTTCACCTTTACGCCCCAATTTCAGAAAAGCATATGCCCACACTTAAGCTTCCCACTGATTGAGGGACGGGTTCTGCCCTCGAGGGTAGGGTTTTTTGTTTTCTTAGCCTCACCCTTGCATGGCTAGTGTTCCGTTTGCTGAATGACCCTGAACATATAAATATGTGGAGAGAGGAGTGACTGAGATCAAGTACTCAAAGGAGAATGCCGGGGACAGAGTCACACCAAGGGCTCTGCGCCCCGTCAGAGCCCTGGATCTCTTACCCTCCCCCACCCCCACCACCCCTCTCGCTCCAGCCACAGACAGCAGGCGGGGCGGGAACGGACGTGGCCCCGCCAGGCTGGGCCCAGCGAGCCAGAACCTGCCCAGCCTGAGCCGCGCTGCGCGGGACCCCACACGTCCTCGCCCCGTCGTGGCGGTCAGGGAGAAGAGGGAATCCTGGGGACCGTCTCCTCCAGGGCGGGCCGCTCTTGGGCCTCCCTGGCCCCAGCCCTGCGCTCGCCCTGCACGGTGCGGGCCCTCCTCCCTCCCCAAACACTGAGCGTCTACCACACGTGCTGGCAGCTGTGCCAGACGCTGGCAAGGCGGCCGGGCACCAGCCCGAATCCCTGCCTTCATGGAGCTTCGAGTCTCTGGAACACGCGAGCTGGGACGTGGTGCTCCCACGGGGGACACGGGGGGTGACCGACACCCAGGTGTCCACCCCGGTGAGCAAAAAGCGCGTGAGGTGTGACCCTGTGGCGTATCGGCCGATAGACTTCGGCCTGGGCGGGTGGGGCCGGCCGCGCCTCCGAGCTACGTGGGGCTTGGGCACGTCGCCTCCGGCAGGTGCACACGCGGGTGGCGGTGTGCAAAGCCCGACCGTGACCCGGCAGCTCGTGGACGGCTCGGTAAATATTTATGATCAACGCGGCGAAGCGGACCTCCCGCAGCCCGAGCCCACGGCCGAGGGCGAAGGCCAGCACCGGCCGCCCCCCGCCGCCGGCTCCTCCCAGCGGGTCAGCGCCGGACTTGCCGCGGCGTCCCGGCTCCGGGTAATTACAGGGGGCTGTCGCCAAGCCTGGCCGTAAAAGAGGAGGATGAAACGGCCTGGGAAATAAGGAAGCTGCCTCCCACCCCCATCCCGGCCCACAGCTTCCCTTGTTGCGCAGCCGCAAGAGAGGGCGGACACACACACACACACACACACACACACACACACAC
>NW_012267242.1:15177690-15183630 GCF_000151885.1 Dipodomys ordii
CCGGCCCAAAAGGCGGAGTCGCCTGGAGAAGGGGCCAGAGCTGTGAGCGCGGTGCTGACTGTGCCGTGCAGAAGCCAGCGGGAACCTAGACCCCGAGGAGCCCCTCATCCCCGCCCGGCCCGGCCTGGCCCTGCGCCATGGAGTTGCTCTGGGCCCCTTTCTTGGGTCTGTGCTGCAGTCTGGCCGCTGCTGACCGCCACACCGTCTTCTGGAACAGTTCAAATCCCAAGTAAGCCCTGTCTCCCGCTGGCAGGCTGAGCGCCTGGCTGGCACTGCCCCTCCCGAGGTTAACTGTCCCGGCCTGTCTCTGACCTGAGCCTAGGGGAAGTGGCCAGAGGTGGGAGGGATTCTGTAGGTTTTTCGCTCGGCACTTACTTCACCCTCGGAAGGAGCACTGCCCTGCACCCCGGGCAGGAGCCAGCCCGCATCTACTTGCACAGGCGCTATTTCTGCCCTTCCCTTCCTGCCCTCTGGCACCCCTGACACTCACAAGTGAGGGACCCACGCTCTGCGTACCTGACTTGAGTGTAGGCCATTTGCCATAGACCCCAGGGCTCTTTCTGTAGGCTGCCCACCCTGAAACCCCTCTTGGTGTGCCACTTGGGCATCTGCCCATACTGACAGGTACTTGATGTGACACCAGGAGTGAGCAGATTGTTCCTTAACCCTGCAAAGACCCTCAGGAGAGATCTGGGCCTTGGGGGATTTAGCATTCATTCTGTGTTTTAAGATGATTTTGAAGAGCCCCCCTCCAAGAGGTCTTTTGGGATGGTGTGAGAAAGATGCTGTGCATAAGCAAGTTGAGGGAGTCCTCTGTTCAGGAGGCTAAGATGTTCAAACCGAAGAAATGGCGAGAAGTCTTGGAAGCTTGAGAGGGAATGGAAGGGGTTAATAGGCTACAAAGGGCTCTGGATAGGAAGGAGTTAATTTTTCCTGGGCAGGTTTAGGGTTGTGAGGCAAATGGCACTGGGAGGAAGAACCTTTGTTCTTACCCTTGAGTTTTCTGAAGTTATGGGAACAATATTTGTGGGAAAGCAGGAGAGGGGGGTAAGGTGGTACAAGGAGTAGAAGCAGGCCTTGCAGCTGGAGAGGGGGAGAGGGGTGTCATCAGAACACCCCTAACCCTAATGTGCCTGCCTCATACTACTCTTGACATGTGTATACATATATGACATAGATGGCATTGCCTGTGAGGGGTTGATTGTCCAGCTCATGCTGAGGGGACGAAGAAAAACCAGGTGCCAACTCCAGAAGCCAATGCACTCCTGACCATGGGGTGCCAGGACAGCCTAGCCAGTCCTCCTGCCCCCCCATTCCTTGCAGCCTGCTCTTTGCCTCCTTGACCCAGTCCTGTTGTTCTGCTAGTGGGAGAGAGCAAAGTCCCTGTTTATGCCCATGCCAGGTGTTGGCTAAAGGAGGAGGAGGGGACAGGAAGCCATTAGTAGGGAGGGGGGAACTCTGGCCTTTTCCGTTCCCAAGCTCCCAGGTTTCCTCCCTTTCAGGAAGGAGCCTTTTCCTTGCCCCCCCTCTCTGCCTTCCCTGACGCCAGTTCGGCCCCTTTTCCCAGATGGTAAGCAGTAGTCAAATACAGGCCACGGAGATGGAGGAGATGGTATCCCTAGAAGTGGGTAACTGTTACCCTCACAACACAGCTTCTGCCCTGTCCCTTCACCCACCCACACCCCTCTACCTAGGACTAAAAGAAAGCTATCCTAGAGAGGAGTCTGTAGGCAATCTAGCTGAGTCCAGCTTGGGGCAGAGATGAGGTGGCAATAATCTGGGCGGTGTGAGGCTACCTTGGGTGACTCAGGGCAGTGGGCATCTGCTCTGATCTCCAGGCCCCAGGCAGGGGCAGCCTGAGGAGAAGAATGTTACCACTGAACACTTCGTCTTCCTGGCTCTGGAGGGTCAGGTACCTTGCTCCTTCAGATCAGCCAGCACCCTTTGCCTAGTGGCCAGTCTGGAGCAAATCTGTGCTGGGCTGGGGTCCTGTGGACTGCCCCTATTTGACAAGGTGCATGTTCACAGGTTCTCATGAGTGCTGGGGCGGGTAGCAGAGGTGGATGAGGAATGAGTCAGAGCCTGTCACGGGAATGGGGGAAAGACGCCAGGCCTAGAGCTGAAATACCTGTTCTGAAATGGCTTCTATGTTTATCTCTCCAGAGAGGAATTTTAAAAGCCTCCCTGAGCTCCTCTTTTCCCTGGGCTGGGGGAGGGGCCTGTAAGCCTAGCTCCCCAGGCCAGAGGCCTCAAGCAAGGCCAGGCCTCCTGGGGGTCAGGCAGACCGGGCACTAGGTACCCACCTCAGAGGCCTCTAACCCGAATTTCCCCTTCTCTCCCCTGCCACCGCCCCCTCACCTACGCCCAGAACTTGAGTTTGAAGCAAGTTGGCAGCCAGCTCTGCCGAGTCTCTTGCTGGCAGTGCTTGGGGGAATTCAGAGAAGCTGACCAGCTTGGGGGGTGGGGGGCGAACACTTTCTCCCTACTAGGACCCTACCCAGGCTGGAGCCAGGTGTCTGGAGCTGGGGGTGGGGAGGGGCTGGTGGGCAGTCAGTCAGGCTGGAGCCTGCAGGTCTTGGGGGGGGGGTAAATTAGGGGGAGGGGAACTGGCTCCACCTGGGGAGGAGGGGAGGAGAAAGGCAATCTCAGGTTTAAGAACTCCAGCATTTCATTAAGGGAGGTGAAAGTGTAGCTTTTGGATATAGATAGGGATATTTGGAGATGCTCTGAGAGAAAGGAACAAAAAGACCAGAGCATAAAATTGAGTAGCAAGACAGAGATATTTGATTGAATTGATGATGATGATTTAACCTAAAGGATCAGGGAGGGACATTGTCTGTGGGCTTCGTTTTGGATTAGGGGTAGTGGGGCAAACTGAAACTGAGAAATGGAGACACTCAGTGGGGAGCAGAGTAAGAGAAAGGAAGACTTGTGTTGAGGGGCTCAGCACAAATATGACAAAGGGAAAGGGTCCCCTGGATCCTGATTACAGAATGGGCCTATAGGGCCTCAGGCTGAGGCCAATAGACATTTAAAGGAACAACTGGGAGTGTAAACTTGGGGAAGTCTTATAAGTAGAACAGAAAGATGACTGGGCTACGGAAATATTTAGAAGCCCATCCTTCGGCAAATACCTCGAGACTTATGAAAAGGGCTTTGGTACTTGAAAGATTCTGAGTGGATGCTATTTGGAGGATGATGAATAGATGATGGTGGTTGTGAAGATGGTGGAGAGAGATGTAAGAGATCAGATCAGTAAATATCAGGAGTTAAAGTTTTAGAATAGGCTGGGAAGGTGGCTCAGTGATAGAGTGCTTGCCCTGCATGCATGAGGCCCTGGGTTCGATTCCTCAGCACCACATAAGCAGAAAAGGCCGGAAGTGGTGCTGTGGCTCAAGTGGTAGAGTGCTAGCCTTGAGCTGAAGAGCTCAGGGACAATGCCCAGGCCCAGAGTTCAGGCCCACAACTGACAAAAAAAAAAGTTTTAGAATAATCTTTAGAGTCACATAAATAAGTAGAGGCTCAAAGTACTGCCTGTTTGTGTGTGTGTGTATGTGTGTGTGTATACATGTTCATGCATGCATGCCAGTGCCAGTATTAAGACGAACTCAGGACCTTAAGCTCTTCCTTGGCTTTTTTGCTCAAGGTGGGTGCTCAACTACATGAGCCACTCCTTCACTTCAGGCTTTTGGACTGGTCAATTGACTATAAAGAGTCTCTTGAGCTGGTGGCTCATGCCTGTAATCCTAGCTACTCAGGAGGCTGAGATCTGAGGATCATGGTTCAAAACCAGCCCAGGCAGGAAAGTCTGTGAGACTCTTATCTCCAATTAACCACCAGAAAATCAGAAGTGATGTTGTGGCTTAAGTGGTAGAGTGCTAGCCTTGAGCTGAAGAACTGAGGGACAGCACCCAGGTCCAGAGTTCAAGCCCCACAACTGACAACAACAACAACAAAAAAGTCTCTTGGACTTTTCTGCCCTGAGGTTGCCTTCAAACCACCACAGACCCAACCTCCTGAGTAGCTAAGATTGCAGACGTGAATTCACCAGTGCCTGTTCTGGCTTCTGAATGACCACCTGCTTTCTCTCACTCAGGTTCCGGGATGAGGACTACACAGTGCACCTGAGGTTGAATGACTACCTGGACATTATATGTCCACATTATGAGGATGACTCTTTGGCAGTTGCTGACATGGAGCAGTACACCCTCTACCTGGTGGAGCATCCCGAGTATGTGGCGTGCCAGCCTCAACCCAAGGACCCTGTCCGTTGGCAGTGCAACAAGCCTAATGCCAAGCATGGCCCGGAGAAGCTGACAGAGAAGATCCAGCGCTTCACACCTTTCATCCTGAGCAAGGAGTTCAAGGAAGGGCACAGCTACTACTACATCTGTGAGTGTACATGGGAGGGAGGCACGCAGGTACATGTACTCAGGGCGAGTGGCAGGATGTGTATGGCTGGGTATATGCTGAGTAGGGAGTCAGGTAACATGGGGTACCTTCTAATACTGAATTCTTTCATTCCCATCACAAGTGTCAAGCGAGTTTCTGCCATATACTTGGCATCCATTTGGCACTGTGGACATAAAGATAAATACAACACTTCAGACTCCCTATCCTCAAAGAAGCTGGGAAAGAGTACACATAGGCTAGAACAGTGCAATATGGTAGACATGAGTGCATGGGCCTTGGGGAAATGACCTGAGCACGTGCTAGGTTGGGAGGCAGAGAAAGGGCTGAGCTTAGAACAAGTGGAGGAACTAGGTAAGTAGGAAGGAATGTGAAGAAAGGGAGCATAACCTCTTCAAAGAATTCTTAAGCAGTAGGCACACAAGAAGTAGAGAGAGATGGGTTTGAAGAGCAGACAGACAGATCCTCGGGACCCAAACACTGCTAGGAATTTGGACTTTTATCTTTAGGGTAATAGAGAGCTACTGTTAGATCTTAAAGAGTTACAAGTCCAGCTTTGTATGGAATAGATCTAGGGCTCATTCAGTCACTTAGTATAAAATGGCCCAAGTATAGGGAAGACCCAATTTCAGGCTGGGAGAATAAAGACTGGGACACATGGAAGGGAAAAATGTCTGTCTGTGTGTGTGTGTGTGTGTGTGTGTGAAAAATGTCGGTGTGTGGGGGGGGTTGTTTTTGTTTTCTGTTAGTTGTGGGGCTTGAACTCTGGGTCTGGGCACTGCCCCTGAGCTCTTTAGCTCAAGGCAAGCACTCTACCACTTGAGTCACTGTGCCACTTCTGGTTTTCGGGTAGTTAGTTGGAGATAAGAGTCTCATAGACTTTCCTCCCCAGGCTGACTTTGAACTGTGATCCTCAAATCTCAGGCTCCTGAGTAACTAGGGTTACTGGTATGAGCCACCAGGGCCCAACTGGTACAATGTCTTTTTTTTTTTTCGTCATGAGGCTTGAATTCTGGGCCTGAACACTGTCCCTCAGCTCTTCAATTCAAGGCAAGTGGTTTATTGGAGATAAGAGTCTCAGGGACTGTCCTGCCTGGGCTGGCTTTGAACCACAATCCTCAGATCTCAGCCTCCTGAGTAGCTAGGATTACAGGTGTGAGCCACTGATGCCCAGCTGGGACAGTGTTTTATGTCTTCCTCACCTCTGCCAAAGTTGAGAGTTGTTCTAAAGAATGAGAGATTAGGGGACTGGGAAAGTGGCTCAATGGTAGAGTGCTTGCCTTGCATGCATGAAGCCCTGGGTTCAATTCCTCAGCACCACATATGCAGAAAAACCAGAAGTGGCCCTGTGGCTCCAGTGGTAGAGCGCTAGCCTTGAACTGAAGAGGTGAGGGACAGTGCCCAGGCTCAGAGTTCAAGCCCCACAACCAACAATATCAAAAAAAAAAAAAAAGAATGAGAGATTGTACTGAACATTGGGCAGGACATGTGGGGAAAAACAAAACAAAGAATGTAAGAATAGAGGCTAGA
>NW_012267242.1:15183995-15193449 GCF_000151885.1 Dipodomys ordii
TACCTGTTACATTTGGGCTTATTTAACTTTGTGCCAACAAAACTTCTCTACTTGACTTCCTGGGGGTTTGTCTTGTAGCCAAACCCATCTACCACCAAGAAAACCAGTGCTTGAAGTTGAAGGTGACGGTCGATGGCAAAATCAGTGAGTGTCAGTCCCTGTGGGCTTTCTCCCTCCATCTCTAAGCTGGGTGGGTCTAGTGGTCTGGGATGGTAGAGAAGTTCCACTGCCAGCCCACGTGGAACTTATACCCCAGTGCCTTCCTGTCATGATCCTTGATCTGTCTCTATTCTTGTCTTTCAGCTCACAGTCCTCAAGCCCATGCCAATGAACAAGAGAAAAGACTTCAAGCAGGTAGGTAGTTTTAGAAATGAGGAAGGGATCTGCTTGAAAAGGATGGGATGGGTATAGGAGATGGGTATAGGCAGGGGCTGGGAAAATCCTAAAAACTAAAGGGTAGTTCAAATAGTGGAGCCATTTACCATGAGGCCTGTGTCTTCTCATCTAACAGACGATGCAGAGGTTCTACATAGCATCGGTCACAGTGCTGCCCCCCGCCTCTTCCCACTTGCCTGGGCTGTGCTGCTCCTGCCTCTTCTACTTTTGCGAACTCAGTGAAGGTGTGCACCTCTGGATTAAGGATTGGATCTGGGCTGAGGAGACAGGAACAGGCACCCTTAACCTGTCCCCAAACTCCAGCCTTGGGAACCACTCCCATCACATGCACAAGCTGCCACCCAGCAGCCTCAAAACGGGTCAGTATTAAGGGTTTCAGCCCGAAGGAGGGCAACCAGCCTGATGGTACCATCCTCACCTCCGCTTCAGAGGAATGGAGGAAAAAGCAGGACAGTCCTTTCCCTGCCATCCCTGCCTTTAAGCCAAAGAAACAAGCTGTGCAGACATGGTCCCTGGAGAGGACCCACTGGGAACTGAGCTGGAAGGGGCCGGAGGCCATGGAGATGGACACTACACTTGGCAAGGTGCCCCTCCTAGAGAGAGACAGGACATCCAGATGAACTGACTAAAGGAAAAAGCAAGAGAGAGTTTCCTGCATGGGAGCCAGGTACAGGAGAGTGTGCTTGGGCTGACCCAGAATCTCCCAGCAAGAGTTCCATCTGTGGGGCTGGGAAGGTGGCTCAGTGGTAGAGTGCTTGCATTGCAAGCCAGAGGCCCTGGGTTCGATTCCTCAGCACCACATAAGCAAAAAGCCAGAAGTGGCGCTGTGGCTCAGTGGTAGAGCGCTAGCCTTGAGCTGAAGAGCTGAGGGACAGCGCCCAGGCCCAGAGTTCAGGCCCCACGACTGGACCCAAAAAAAAAAAAAAGTTCCATCTGTGGAGCTGCCACAGAGGGGTTTGTAGCCAGGCACTGCATCCTCTCCCCATCTGGGGCAGCACTCCTTGGAGCTGTGCCAGCAGGGGGGCTGTGCCAACCTGTTCTTAGAAGAGTATAGCTGTAAGGGCAGTGCCCAAGAGTTCACACTGCCTAGAGTGTAGCCTAAAGGGCAGGGCCCACATGTACAGTATTGTATATAAACTTGTCGTGTGTCTACTGATTTCTACAACTGGAGTTTTTTTTTTATACAATGTTTTTGTCTCAAAATAAAGCGATGTGTTTGTTTGTTTTTGGAAATGTTTGCTTTATTGTCCCTCCTTGTTGACTTTGTTCAAAGAGTCCCTGCTGTGTACTAGGTCAGAAGTAACTGGGACTGGGCTGGAATAGTAGTAGTACATCCTTGAAATCCCAGTTATTCTAGAGGCTGAGGTAGGAAAACGGCAAGTTTCAGATAGTCTGGACAAGTTAACAAGACCCTGCCTCAAAGTGAAAAATATAAAGGGCTAGGGATGTAACTCAGTGGTAGGGCATTTACTTAGCAATGCACGAGGCCCTGGGTTTAATATATAGGAGGAAGGGGCTGGGAAGGTGGCTCAGCAGTACAGTGCTTGCCTCCCATGCATGAGGCCCTGGGTTCAATTCCTCAGCACCACATACACAGAAAAAGCCGAAAGTGGCGCTGTGGCTCAAGTAGTAGAGTGCTATCCTTGAGCTGAAAAGCTGAGGGACAGCGCCCAGACCCACGACCGACAAAAAAATAAATAAAAATACAGGAGGGAGAGAGAGAATTTAAGCAACTGAGTATAAACTTCTCAAGAGAACTTGCCCCTCACCAGGCCAAAAGGGTGGGGTGTTTCCTTCTCAGAGTTACTCAGTACAAGAGTGTTCCCACAGCAATCTTGCAGATTGTACTCCGCACCCTACTGTGGAAGCTCTTCCTGTCCAACTTCTACCCCACTCCCACCCCCTCAGCGCTGGGCTTTGGCAAACTGTGCAGGTACTTCTGCATCTGGGTGAGTCAGGCAAGCTGGACGCCAGCTGAGGCGTGCGCCCCACCCCACAGCGCTGCCTGGCAGAGGTGTGTGGGAGGATGGGAGGGAAAGTTCCCAACAGCAAGTAGGATGGATGAGGGGGTCATGGGATGAGGAGGTCAGTGATAGGGGCGACAGTGGGTTGAGCCGGTCATGTAAAGCGGGACTTGTAGCTGAAGGAGAGCATCCCACAAAGATGGTAATGAAGGCAAGGGAGGTTGATCTGGAGCTGTAGGTAGGAGGCATGGGTCTAACTTCTGGGCGCTGGCACCTGTGGGAAAGCACGAGTCGAGGCTGGGGACTCCTTGAGTCCCGGGGTAAGCAGAGTGTGAGGAGTGGCAGTGTGTGTGTGGCGGGGGAGCGGGGGGCGGTGGGGACGAGGGGGAGACAGGCACGGAGCTCTAGGACACCGAGCGACCGCGGTTTAGAGGGCGCCCTCCAGCTCTGGACTCAGGGAACCAGCGGCCGAGAGACCGTGTTCGACCCGGCGCTCAGAGGCACGGGGCTGTAGTTCCGGTACAGCACTCTCGAGCCGGACGGGGTTCCCGCACGGTTTCCGGAGGGACGGCAGGGGCGTGGTCTTAGAGGGGTGGGGCTGGGCTCTGGGGCGGAGCTTCGGAGCTAGCTGGTCCCTCGGAGCTAGTCGACGCTTGCCTCTGGCGGGATGGAGGCGGGCGACGTGGCCGACTCGCTCCTTTCCGGAGCTTGCGTGCTCTTCACCCTCGCCATGTTCTCCACCGGCCTGTGAGAGCGCGGCCCGGCTGGGTCGGGGCAGGACCAGGAAGTCAGGAGAATATTGGATAGAGACTTAACCACAGCCCCAGGCTGCGCCCGGGACCCAAGTGGAATCGGGTGGAGGGGATTCGGGTTGCGAGGGCAGAGTTGCTGGGGGCCGGGTCTGCGGGCTCTGGGGAGGGTGAGAAGCTCCGGAGATTGCCCGTTCATCCCACTCTTCCCTTCGGGGCCCCATTACAGCTCGGACCTCAGGCACATGCAGATGACCCGCAGTGTGGACAGCGTCCAGTTCCTGCCCTTTCTCACCACGGATGTCAAGTGAGAGTGGACGCCTGAGGTGGGACGGATAAGGGAGGCAGAGGAAGGGCAGGAGGACCGCTGCAGAAGGCTCCTGGTAACCCCCTGCCACATTCAACCCCGCTGGCTATGCGCCTATATTGCTTCCCTCCTCTTTGCAGTAACCTGAGCTGGCTGAGTTATGGGGTCTTGAAGGGAGACGGGACCCTCATCGTCGTCAACACTGTGGGTGCTGTGCTTCAGACCTTGTATGTTTTGGTGTATCTGCACTACTGCCCTCAGAAGGTAGAAGCCCTCCTTTGGACACACCTCTCTGCTGCACACCCTGCTTCGTTGGCAGGGCAAACACTACTTCCTAGAAAACTGTTAATAGCTTGGCATGGCCTCCTTTCCCTCGAAGGCTCTCCAGCCTTTCCTTTCTCCTTCCTCTAAGAAGCGAGCCCTCGCAGACTGATATATGACCCCCTACTCTAGCAAGGCTAGTAGTTTACCTAGCTTAGGGGCGCTTGTGCTGCCCTGTGCTTCTACCAAACAGGCTGAGAAAGGGCTTTTGTTTCCATAGTTCCTTGGGGACCAGGACCAGTGGCTGAGAATGAGATGATTAGCTGTTTCCCTACTCAATCACACAAGCATTTACCAGGCTCCTACTGTGTGTGCAAAGTTCATGGGGAGTGGGGGGGGTACCTTTGCCTTCTGTGGAGGTCTCCAGTGTTGTGTGGATAAGAATATTCCATCAAATCACTGGGGGGAAGAGAATGTAACAGAGCAATATGGAAAGATGCAGCAGAGGTTAGCTCCCACACTGGAGTATGAAGGAAGACATGGATGAATTCAGCAAGCAGAGAGGTCAGAGTGTTTTGGGGCACATCTGCAAGTATGACTACTTTCCCCTGCAGCATACTGTACTCCTACAGACTGCAACCCTGCTGGGGGTCCTTCTCCTGGGTTATGGCTACTTTTGGCTCCTGGTGCCAGACCCTGCAGCCCAGCTTCAGCAACTGGGCCTCTTCTGCAGTGTCTTTACTATCAGCATGTACCTGTCACCACTGGCTGACTTGGTGAGTAGGGCTGACCAGAAAGTTGGGTGAAAGTGAGAGACAGGACAAAAGGGTTGGGTAACCAATCACAGAAATAGTTTGACTTTTTTATGAGGAAATTCTTGGTCTCTCATCCTTTTCCCACAGGCCAAGGTAATTCAGACAAAGTCAACCAAGCGTCTCTCCTTCTCCCTTACCATTGCCACCCTCCTTACCTCTGCCTCCTGGTCCCTCTATGGGTTTCGACTTAAAGATCCTTATATTATGGTAAGAAAACAGACGTTGTGACAAGTCTGCCAAGTGGAAAACTGGCTCCTCTCTTCTTAACAGCCCTTTGATTTCAGGTGCCCAACCTTCCAGGAATCATCACCAGCTTTATCCGACTATGGCTTTTCTGGAAGTACCGCCCAGAGCAAGACAGGAATTATCGGCTCCTGCAAACCTGACCACGGCCACCTAATGCTAACTTGATACCAAAGAGAGCGCCTTTTATTCAGCTCATCCTGATGACCAGTTTCATGGGTGCAAGTGGGAAAAAGAAATGACTTAGAGATCAAAGGGATCAAAGAAAGAGCTTTACTTAGAAGAACAGGTAGAACCTAAGGGATGAAATCACTTATTTTTTTAAAAGATTATCTTTTTTTTTCTTCAAATTTTGGAGATCAGGCTATCTTTAGAATGTGCCTTAAAATAAACTCTTCCTCAGTCCTTGTCCATCATAGCTCATTCTTTATTCCTGATTTGGTGAAGGGCAGATCTAGTTATTCTCAGGCTGTTAGTGGCTCAGAAAATGAACTTAAAAGAAATAGGAAGCTGGGAAGACCAAGGAAGGCCTTTAAAAGAACAGACCTTGGGCTGGAATGTGACTTAGTGATAGAGTGCTTATATAGCATGCATGAAGCCCTGGGTTCCATTCCTCAGTACCACATAAACAGAAAAAGCTGGAAGTGGCACTGTGGCTCAAGTGGTAGAGAGCTTGCCTTGGGCAAAAGAAGCTCAGGGACAGTGTGCAGGCCCTGAGTTCAAGCCCCAGGACTGGCAGGGGAATAAAAAGAAAAAAGCAGACCTTGAAAAAAAAATGTTTGGGGGGGAGAAATGTGGAGGGAGGTGGGGAAAAAAGAAAGAACAGACCTCAGAGAGCTAATCAGGAGGCTGAGATCTGAAGATCACCGTTCCAAGCCAGCCCAGGCAGGAAAGACCATTAGACTCTTATCTCCAATTAACCACTAAAAAGCCAGGGCACAAACCTTGAGCATAAAAAAGCTTAGGGACAGGAAGTGGTGCTGTAGCTCAAGTGGTAGAGCACTCGCCTTGAGCTGAAGAGCTGAGGGACAGCGCCCAGGCCCAGAGTTCAAGCCCCACGACCGACAAAAAAAAGCTTAGGGACAGTGCCCAGACCCTGAGTTCAAGCCCTAGAACACACACACACACACACCTTGGAAGATATGAAAAGAATTTAAAGTATTTCCTGCCAGATTTGGTGTAAGTTGTTCATAACTCCCCCCCCCCAAAAAAATACTTCCTGACAAGGGTTAAAAGGATCAGGAAAATGAAATGACATTTCTTTTTTTTTTGTCGGTCGTGGGGCTTAAACTCTGGGCTTGGGTGCTGTCCATTGGCTCTTCAGCTCAAGGTGAGCTCTCTACCTCTACCGCTTGAGCCACAGCAGCACCTCTGGCTTTCTAGTGGTTTATTGAAGATAAGAGTCTCACAGCCTTTCCTGCCTGGGCTGGCTTTGAACCGTGATCCTCAGATCTCAGCCTCCTGAGTAGCTCTCTGAGGTCTGAGATATTATCTCTCTCCCCCCCCCTTTTCTCTCCTCTCTCTCTCTCTCTCCCGTATACACAGTCCTCAATGCCATACTCAAACCACACAAGATTAGAAAACAAAACTGTTCTTTAATGGGGAGTGGGAGGGAGGTTGTCTGGACTGTAATGGGGTGGGAGGCGTCAAAAGCGCAGCCCCTTGCGGGCTAAGTCAGCTCGGGCCTCCTGGATCTGGCTCTGCAGCTCTCGGGCGGCGTCCTCGCAGTCGTGAAAAGTGGCCACGCGGTAGCCCACAGTGGCCAGCGCGTAGCAGCCGGCGGTCACCAGCAAGTAGGCGGGCAGCGGCCACAGGACCTCCCGGCACGGCAAGGGCAGCTCCAGGCCCAGAGCGCCCATGGTTAGGGCTGCCCAAGTGGAGCCCAGGAGCGCCAGTCCCCAAAGCCACTGCGCTAACTTCGTCATGGTCACTGTGGGAAGAGAAAGTAAAGCTCGGATTGCCTGCCTTCCCACTGTCCCGCTCCACATTTGGGGCTCAGGCCTCATGGCAGCCACCCGCCTCTCCCTCTCCACTACCTAGACTTAAACACGTACCATCTACACGTACCACTCCGCAGCGTCCAGTCCTGCTCTCGGCGCTGCCCGGGCTGGCGTCATCGTCCTGACGTCCCCTGCGCTCGCGCCGCGCCCCCCCGCACGGCCTTGTGGGAGTTGTAGTTCTTAGGGTGGTGCTTGGCAGGCTCCACGGTGATGCCAATGTTCAGACCACGCTCAGAATTTTCCGCTCTGCGAACCGCGCAGGCTGCATCTGGAAGGGGCCCGCTGCCTCGCCTCCCTTCCTCGCAGCCCTGTTTTAAGCTGGCGTGGGACTTGTAGAAAGCTTGACATCCCTAAATGTTGCAACAAGGTGGAAGATGTAATATTGTTCCCTTTTAAACTCAGTTCTTCGGCGCAAAATCTATTCATTCACTGACACATTTCGTTCAAATATTGTGGGGTTTTTTTGGGGGGGGCTTGGAAGGGTTCATGGATTTTTTTTTCAGAGCTAATTTATTTTTTGTAAGTAGTTGTATGAAAGGGTTTCAATTCCTCAGGTCAGATTATGAGTACAGTGAATTTTGATCAGTGCCACCCCTTGCATTGTTCTCCCCTATTTCCACCCCCATCCCTGCCCGAAAGTTAGCTTGGTTCAACTTTTACGTAATTTACAGTAATTTAATGATTGCATCTTCTCACACTTCCCCTAAAAAACATATTTTAACTTCCTGGTATTCATTTTGTTAAATGGTTAGTTAGTTACTCAGAAGCGTTACATCATTAGAAAAAAGACAAAGAATATATATTATTTCAAAAATTTATAATTTGGTAGAAAATAGTACAATTTAATAATAGACAGGGGAGAGATTCCGAATAAGATAATATGGGGTTATTTTCTATTTCTACAGAGGCTTTAAAAAATTATTGTTATTATAAGGTGACTTACAAACGGGTTACCGTTTCATAAGTCATGTAGTAACTACATTTCTTTTTGGGGCAATATCATCCCTTCATTCGCTCCCAGTTTTTCACTCCTGTACCCATAAGTTGTATAGCTCATTTTCAACATAGTGTCTAGTGAGTGCCATTGCTGCATTTGTTCACTCTTTATCCCTCCATTTCTGTGCCTGCCCTTACTGCCCCATAGACAGATAAGCAAGCATACAAGAAAACTAAAACAAATTAAAAACACCAAAAGACAAAAATAGACAACTCCATCTTCACCAAGAGCAGAAACAAAAACAAAACTCTTTGTTCTTATTTCCTATTTTTTAATTTTTAATTTTCTATTTTTTTAATTTAATTTTATTGCCAAGGTGATGTACAGAGGGGTTACAGTTACATACATAAGGTAATGAGTACTTTTCTTGTACAACATTGTTACTCCTTCCCTGATTTTTCTCCCACTTTCCCTCTCCTCCAACTCCCCACACACACACACACACACTTGTAAGGTTCATTTCCAACATATTGTCTTGTGAGGCTTGCTGTTACATTGGTTCACCCTTTGTCCTTTGTCTTATAATTTTCTTCCCTTCCCTTCCCCAAATCAGATAAGTGTATACACAAGGCACAGGGTACCCAAATCAAATACAATGACAACAGAATATACACCAAAGGGGAAAAAATGAAAGAAAAAAATAACTTCATACAGTATTTTAAAAACAAAAACAACAAAGCAGGTCCCCAGTGGCTCATGATTGTAATCCTAGCTACTTAGGAGGCTGCCCAGTCAGGAAAGTCTGTGAGACTCTAATCTCCACTCAGAAAATCAGAAGTGGTGCTGTGGCTCAAATGGTAGTGCACCACTCACCTTGAGCTGAAGATCTGAAGAACAGCACCCAGGCCCAGAGTTCAGGCTTTATGACCAACAAATATACATATAGCAGGCACCAGTGGCTCATGCCTATAATACTAGCTACTCAGGAGACTGAAATCTGATGATCACAGTTCAGAGACAGCCATGAGACTTGTATCTCCAATTAACCACCAGAAAACTGGAAGTAGCACTGTGGCTCAAAGTGGTAGAGTACTAGCCTGAAGAGCTTAGGGATAGTACCCAGGCCCCGAGTTCAAGACCCATGATCAACAAAAAAAAACCCTTGGGGTTGGAGACATGGCTCAGTTAGTAGTGTTAGCCAATGGGCAAAAGCATCGGGCGCTGAGTTCGAGTCCCAGTCTCTGACAAAAAAAAATGTTCTTATGCCTGGCTGCTTGCCATGTCTCTCTTGTACCAACATTCTGATAAAACATTGGTTTTCCTATTTTTAAAAAAAAGTGCTGGGAAGGTGGCTCAGTGGTAGAGTGCTTGCCTCACATGCACAAGATCTTGGGTTCGATTCCTTAGCACCACATAAACAGAAAACAAAAACAAAAACCAGAAATGGCACTGTGACTCTAACGGTAGAGCACTAGCCTTGAGATGAAGAGTTGAGGGGCAGAGCCCAAGCCCAGAGTTCAAGCCCCACAACCGACAAAAAAAATTATATATATATAGCTAGATAGATATAGATATATTATATCTATCTATACAGATAGATAGATGAGTATAGATATAGATATATGTATAAAGATATATAGAGAGGGGGAGATTTGGTCCATGTGACCTCTTCTGAAAAAAAAAGGCAGGGCTGGGAAGGTGGCTCAGTGGTAGAGCACTTGCCTTGCATGCCTGAGGCCCTAGGTTTGATTCCTCAGCACCACATAAGCAAAAAGAAAAAAG
>NW_012267242.1:15193824-15224239 GCF_000151885.1 Dipodomys ordii
AGGAAGGAAGGAAAGAAGGAAGGAAGGAAGGAAGGAAGGAAGGAAGGAAGGAAGGAAGGAAGGAAGGAAAGAAGGAAAAGAAGGGACTCTCACTCAGATTTGGAATTTGCCTCCCTCTGAAACTAAAACTAACCAAAGCAGAAAATGTCAACACACATGTACTTAGTCATCTGCAGAAGGAACTTATATCAGTTGGTTTGTGAAGCATTGAATGATGATAGCAAGGGGACAGGAAGGCAGTGGAAGGGCTAATGTGTGAGGTCAGCCCTGACATAAACCTAATGACAGCTCTTCATAACAACTGGAGTCCATAAACACACCCACTGCATGCTTCCCAAATGCTACACATTGTCCAAAGAACAATGTCTTGCTTAATTCTTGAGAAGACCAGTTACTGTTGCTATTATACAGCTGAGAAAAGTGAAGTCCAGAAAGGTTATTTGTTCAAGGTTATATAGCTAAGTTAACAGGGCAACTGGGCTCTAAAAGGTCTATGTTTCTTTGTTTGTTTGTTTATGGGTGCTAGGAATTCAAGTCAGTACCTTGATCTTGCTTGGCTAGTACTCAAACTACTTGAACCTTGCCTCCAGCCCTCTTTTTTTCTTTTTTTTTGGGGGGGGAGAGGGCCAGTTACTGGGTTTGAAATCAGTGCCTCTTCCCTGTTAGGCAGGTATTCTCACACTTGTGACACACGCCCAAACCTTTTTTTTTTTTTTTTGGTTGTTTGAGAAAGAATTTTTGCTTCCTTAGCTGAATTCACCTGCCTCTGTGTCCCCCAGTAGCTGGGATTACAAATATGTACTACTGTGCCTGGCTGCGAAAAGCCCAGTTTTTAGCCCCCAAATTGCATTGCTTCTCAGACTAGGCTATAATCATGCATACTTTATCCTGCCTTGCAGCAGAAGGTGGATAAACTTCAAAAAGATCAAACAGTTGGACCATAACAATCTGCTAGAGCTGGGTGCCAGTGGCTCACGCCTGTAATCCTAGCTACTCAGGAGGCTGAGATATGAGGATCATGGTTCACAGCCAGCCTGTGCAGATAAGTCTGTGAGACTCCTATCTCTGATTTAACTACCAGAAAACTGGAAATGGTGCTCTAGCTCAAATGGTAGAGCACTCACCTTGAGCTGAAAAGCTCAGGGACAGTGCCCAGGCCCAAAGTTCAAGCCCCACGACCAACAACAAAAATAAATTAATTAAAATAAATTAAAATAAATAAATAAAATCTGGTAGACACTGCCCAAAGCTTTCCAAGGTCAAAGACCCTATATAGGCAGACTGAACCCTCAAGAATAGTTATATTTCTTAGAGCTAGGAAAGCTGGACCCGTGTCTCCCAGTTTCTCTAAAGGCCATCAAATGCTGACTAATCCTTCCCTCCCTCATCTGACATTTATAGCTTGGTCTGGAGATATGTCGATAGTGGGCAAAGAAACAGAACTGCCTGCAATCCAACATGATTTGTGGCCATCCATAGAAGACACTTGTGAGCACAGAGGAGAAAGGTGGGAACCAATCATCATCTCTCCCTACCCCAAGACAGGATCAAGACTCAGGAAGGCTGCTTAGAGAACATGATCCTTGAGCTGAACTCAGGAGAAGGCTGGAAAATTATGTCCACATTTTCTTTTAGCATACCTAACAAAAAAGACAAGTATTTGAGTTAAGGGTGAGAGGTTGGTCCTTCGGGTCAGGGGTCTCACCCTATGACTCTCATGTAAGCGTGCTACCATGCCAGGTGGGAGGACTTTTAGGTGCCCACAGGTGATTATTTGGTCCTTGGCGAGTTTTCCAGGTAGTCAAGTTGTAAAGAGTCCATGCCTGCCCTCAAGGTACCTACAGTGTCCTAAGGGCATCAGTGAGACATACATATAATTAGCAAAAACTCATACTTAGAAAATTACAGACAGGCTTCAAGGGAAATGGTAGAGCGGAGATGAGCTACTGATTGGAGGCAGTGGGGTGAGTCAGGGTTTCCAGAAAAGATAACCTACAGCACACAGAGATGGGGAAAGACAACAGCCCGAGGGACAAGAGGTCCGAACTCAGACCTGGGCAGCCGGAGAAGCGTTTGACTGGCTCATTTTAGGAATTCAGCAGCTTACAGATGACACAGATTCGATTCTTAGTTTCAACAAAGAGCTGAATATATGTAACCGCTGTGCTGCTAATGGAACTCTTTCAATAACATTTATTATCTGGGCACAGTGAGGTGAACTTGTATAGTCAGTCCTGGCTACTCAGAAAGCTGAAGCAGGATTGTTCCATGAATCCAAGAGTTCCAAACAGATAGACTGGGCAACCACAGTGAGCCCTTGTCTCTAAAATAAATAAATACTGATTGATTTTTTTTTTTTGGCCTGTCATGGGGCTTGAACTCGGGGCCTGAACACTGTCTTTGAGCTTCTTTTTGCTCAAGGCTTCCACTCTACCATTTGAGCCACAGCACTGCTTCTGGCCTTTTCTATTTATATAGTACTGAAGAATTAAACCCAGGGCTTCAAGCATGCTAGGCAAGCACGCTGCCAGTAAGCCACATTCCCAGCCCCTGAATGGATAATTTTTTTTTTTTTTTTTTTTTGGTCCAGTCGTGGGGCCTGAACTCTGGGCCTGGGCACTATCCCTCAGCTCTTCAGCTCAAGGTAGCGCTCTACCACCTGAGCCACAGCGCCACTTCCGGCTTTTTTTCTTTTTGCTTATGTGGTGCTGAGGAATCGAATCCAGGGCCTCAGGCATGCAACGCAAGCGCTCTACCACTGAGCCACCTTCCCAGCCCCTGGATAATTTTTTTAAAGGTGGTTTATACCTGTAATCCTAGCTAGCCCTGTCTCTAAAATTTGTTTATTATTCATTTGTGTGTGTATGCCAGACCTGGGGCTTGAACTCATAGCCTGGGCATTAACCTTGAGCTTCTTTTAGCTCAAGGCTAGCATTCTACCACAGCTCAAGTGATAGAATTTCAGCTTTTTTAGTGATTAATTGGACTTTGCTGCCCAGGCTAGCTCTGAACCATGATCCTCAGCTCTCATCCTCTTGAATAGGTTAGAAATACAGGCATGGGCCATCTGCACTATTTATTCATTTATTTGTTTGTTTGTTTGATTATTTATTTATTTTGTTGGTTGTGGGGCTTGAACTCTGGGCCTGAGCGCTGTCCCTCAGCTCTTCAGCTCAAGGCCAGCGCTCTACTACTTGAGCTACAACACCACTTCTGGCTTTCTGGTGGCTTATTGGAAATAGGGGGTCTCACAGTCTTTCCTGCCCAGGATGGCTTTGAACCTCAGATCTCAGCCTCTTGGGTAGCTAGGATTACAGGCATGAGCCACTAGCACCCAGCTATTTATTTATCTTTTTAAAAATCTTGCTTACCGGGCTGGGAAGGTGGCTCAGTGGTAGAGCACTTGCCTTGCATGCCTGAGGCCCTGGGTTCCATTCCTCAGCACCACATAAGCAAAAAGAAAAAAGCCGGAAGTGGCACTGTGTGCTCAATTGGTAGAGCACTGGCCTTGAGCTGAAGAGCTGAGGGACAGTGTCCAGGCTCAGAGTACAGGACCCACGACTGGACCAAAAAAAAAAAAATCTTGCTTACACTTGTAACACTAAGTATTCAGGAGGCTGAGAGACCTAGAAGATTGCAGTTTGAAGCCAGCCTGAATAGTCTGCAAGATATCTCTCCTTTTGAGGATGGGAAGGTAGCTCAGTGGTAGAGTGCTTGCCTTGCATGCATGAGGTCCTGGATTTGATTCCTCAGCACCACATAAGCAGAAAAACCTGGAAGTGGCGCTGTGGCTCAAGTGGTAGAGCGCTAGCCTTGAGCTGAAGAGCTGAGGGACAGCACCCAGGCCCAGAGCTCAGGCCCAAGACCGGACCCCCAAAAAAAACAAAAACAACAACAACAACAAAAATTAACGCCAGTGCCAGTGGCTCACCCTTGTAATCCTAGAGACACAGGAGGCTGAGATCTGTGGATTGCGGTTCAAAGGCAGCCCAGGCAGGAAAGTCCATGAGACTCTATCTCCAATTAACCACCAGAAAACCAGAAGTGGCACTGTGGCACAAGTGGTAGAGTGCTTACCTTAAGCTGAACAGCTCAGGGACAGCAACCAGGCCCACCCAAAGTTCAAGCCCACAACTGACAAAATTTAAAGTAAAATAAATATTAACTCTATAAGCTGGGGGCACCTAGCTACTTAGGAGGTTAAAATCTGAGGGTCAAGATTCGAAGTCAGCTGGGGCAAAAGTAGGGAACTCTTATCTCCAATTAACCAGCGCCCCCCCCAAAAAAAAAAGCTGGAAGTGGAGCTGTGGCTCAGGTAGTAGAGTACTTAAGCAAAAAAGCTCAGGAACAGTGCCTAGACCCAGATTCTAAGCCCCAGGATGGGCACACACACACACACACACACACACACACACACAAATTAGCTCTAGATTTGATTCTCCAGCACCATATTGGAGAGAAGAGGAAGAGGAGGAAGATGAGGAAGCAGGACACCAGTGGCTCAAGTCTATAATCCTAGCTACACTGGAGGCAAAGATCTGAGGACCAAGGGTCAAAGCCAGCCTACACAGAAATGTGAGGTTATAATCTCCAACTAATCACACACACAAAAGCCAAGAATGGAGCTGTGGCTCAAGCGGTAAAGCACTAGCTAGCTATGAGTTTAAAAAGCTCAGGGGCAATGCCCAGACTCTGAGTTCAAATACAAGAACAAGCATACATACACACACACACACACACACACACACACACAAAATCTACCATCGCATAGAAAATTGGATCATTTATCCCATTTATCAAATGCCTTTTAGGCAAGTATCATACTAGGCTCTCCTCCATTATGTAACTGAAATCCTCATCTTTAACCTAATGGAGGTATTCTTAGCTTCATTTTACAATCAAGAAGTTTAAGGTGTGGGGAGGTCATCCAACTTGTCTCAGTCAGTCACATGCTAAGCATCAGAGCCAAAACTAGAACTCAGGGCTGTCTGATTTATTTTTTATTTTTGGTCCGGTCATGGGGCCTGAACTCTGGGCTTGGACACTGTCCCTCAGCTCTTCAGCTCAAGACTAGCGCTCTACCACTTGAGCCACAGCGCCACTTTTTCTTTTTGCTTGTGTGGTGCTGAGGAATCGAACCCAGGGCCTCAGGCATGCAAGGCAAGTGCTCTACCACTGAGCCACCTTCCCAGCCCAGGGCTGTCCGATTTTTTTTTTTTTTTTGTAGGTCGTGGGGCTTGAACTCTGGGCCTGGGCACTGTCCCTCAGCTCTTCAGCTCAAGGCGAGTGCTCTACCACTTGAGCTACAGCGCCACTTCTGCTTTTCTGGTGGTTTATTGGAGATAGGAGTCTCACAGTCTCTCCTGCCCGGGCTGGCTTTGAACCGCAATCCTCAGATCTCAGCCTCCTGAGTAGCTAGGATTACAGGCGTGAGCCACCAGCGCCCGGCTTGGGGCTGTCCGATTTTAAGGAGCAATTCTTTCCTATCATCCCATGTGCTGCCTTGAAATCTAAACTCTGTCATAACTGGGCCTGGGGCACAGAGGTTGCAGAGGACAGAGGCTAAGATTAGAAAGGAGGGGGTCTTCTGAGGTGTCATTCCTCATACCCTCACACACAGAGTCACACATAAATCCCTTCTCAGAAATCTCTTGAAATAGCTGCAGGTCAGCCCTCAGAGCAACTTTGACATAGAGAAAAAGGTGGCAGAGGTTGTTGAGTGTTTTTGTTGTTTTCTCACTTTCTGGATGTGGGCCATATAGATGGCAACCTCGCTTTCCCGTCGTAGCAGAGCAGCTTCCGCTCAAGCGGATGGGGAGACTTCCCCTGCTCTACTCTTCCAGCTTACTTGGGGTGAGAGGAGTCTCAGAGAAGGACTCATTACAGGCCAAGAGGGCCATTTGGCTCGGGTTTTATTGTCACACAGAGCCTCAAATTTAGACTTCTGGTGTTATCTTGGAATTTGGTTTTAGTCACACTGTAACTCTAGAAGAGAGAAAAGGGGCTTACCATGAAATTGATTTGACCTTAATGATGGAATTTTCAAATATATACAAAAATAGAAGCCAGACACTAATGGCTCATGTCTATAATCCTAGCCACCCCAAGAGGCTGTGATCTGAAGAATATGGTTCTAAGCCAGCCTCAACAAATATATGCAGAGACTCTTATCTATTATCTAACAAAAAACCTGGAAGTGGAGCTGTGGCTCTAGTTGTAGAGAATCAGCTGTGAAGGATCAAAGCTGAGGTAAAGCCTGAAGCCTGGAATTCAACCCCAGTATCCCAGTACCAATAGAAAATAGAATAGTGCACTTAATCTAGTACACTCATTAACTTGCCCATCTAAATTATTTATTTATTTTTACCATAGGCTTTTTTTTTTCACTTGTGGGGCTTGAACTCAGGGTATAGGCACTGACCTTGAGCTCTTTTGTTCAAGGCTAGAGCTCTGGGGCTGGGAAGGTGGCTCAGTGGTAGAGCACTTGCCTTGCATGCCTGAGGCCTTGGGTTCGATTCCTCAGCACCACATAAGCAAAAAGAAAAAAGCTGGAAGTGGCACTGTGGCTCAAGTAGTAGAGCGCTAGTCTTGAGCTGAAGAGCTGAGGGACAGCACCAGGCCCAGAGTTCAGGCCCACGACCTGACCCCCTCCCCCCCGCAAAAAAAAAAGGTGGGGCTGGGAAGGTGGCTCAGTGGTAGAGCGCATGCCTTGCATGCCAGAGGCCCTGGGTTCGATTCCTCAGCACCATATAAGCAAAAAGAAAAAAGCCGGAAGTGGCACTGAGGCTCAAGTGGTAGAGCGCTAGCCTTGAGCTGAAGAGCTGAGGGACAGTGCCCAGGCCCAGAGTTCAGGCCCCATGACCGGACCCAAAAAAAAAAAAAAAGGTTAGAACTCTACCACTTTGAGCCACACCTCCCCTTTTTTTGGTTTTTGAGTGGTTAATTGGACATAAGAGTCTCTTGGGGGCTTTTCTGCCTATGCTGGCTTGGAATCACAATCCTCAGATCTCAGCCTCCTGAGTAGCTAGGATTACAGGCAGGAGCCACTAGTGCCCAGCATACAATAGCCTTTTTTGTTTTTCTTTTCTTTTTTTCTTCTTTTCTTTTTTGGTTTGGTGGATAGAACCTAGGATTGCACTAGCTAGGCAAGTGTGTTGCCACTGAGCTACATCCCAGCCTGACCTTTGTTTTTCCCCTGCTAGTACTGGGGCATAAACTCAGGGGCTGGGCACTGTCCTTTAGCTATTTCACTCAAAGGTTGGCTTGGAACCATGGTTCTCAGCCTCCTGAGTAGCTAGTATTACAGG
Organism: Dipodomys ordii; assembly: GCF_000151885.1. Classification (NCBI taxonomy): domain Eukaryota; kingdom Metazoa; phylum Chordata; class Mammalia; order Rodentia; family Heteromyidae; genus Dipodomys; species Dipodomys ordii. The sequence continues at coordinate 15,201,132 of NW_012267242.1, forward strand.
CATGAGCCACCAGCAATCAGCTTGATTGCTTTCCCCCCACAAACATTTTTTTTCTTCATGCATTTTTTAATTCCCCCATAGACTTAAATGGTGAAATAATATCTGCAGTTCTTAGGATGGAAAATTTATATAAATCCTATAATGATCTGTGGACAATTGTATTAACTTTGTGTTAAATTGTCAAGTGCAAATATGTCTGGTTTTCTCCATTTTTAGGTGTCTCCCAGGGAACAGATCTGTGGGCGCAAGATTCCCATCATGCCTGGGGGCACTGCTGCAGAGGTCTATGGACATAGATGCCCCTTGGGGCCCAAGGGAAAGATCTAAACTCTGCTTTTGGCAATGGCTGGCCTATCACACTTGCCATAGGTGGGAGTTGGGGGGCCTGACTCTGGCCAACTAGGGGCTTCTCTCTCTGCCTCTGTAGGAACTCAGCCAAATAGCACTTACCATTACATCTTCTGCGTGACCAGCTGGCCCTTAGCCCCTATAAGGGTCCACTCCCTCCTTCCAATCTTCCAATTTGCAAGGGAGAGAGACAAAGAAATACACCTGAAGGAAGCAATTAAGTGCCCCCACTGTGTCTGTGCTAGGTTCCTACCATTGTTTGCTTAGGAGGCAGTCCAGTTAGGGATCCTAAGTCAGGGAAGGCCAAACACTAGACTAGCCAGCCCGGAGGTCCCCCAGAGGGCAGGGCCTCAGGCTACCCATTCTTTCAGAGTTCCCACAGCGCCTTGGGCCAGTTTGCTTCACAATGAACTTCAATGCATTTTTGATGAAACCTTTCTCCCTTTGTATCTGTCTCTGAGTCTCTCAGCATCTCTGTCTCTATGGGCCTCTGGCTCTCTCTTATTTCCCAACATCCTTCCCGAGCCCCTGGGGAGCAGAACTGGGGGGGCCAGGCAGTGGGAACAGGACAGCGTCCTGTTCTCACCAAGGACAATAAGGGCCGGAAAGGGCTGGAGCCAAGGCCTGGCGCAGACTCCCCCTCCCTGCCTGCCCTGGGCACCCCCAGTCCCCACCCTGACCAGCTGGCATGCTCTAAATGCCAGGCACTCCTCATGCCAATGCCAATCTTGAGGAGTGCACCCCCACCTGAGATAGGGATCCTGCTTGCTATGGGTCTCAGCTTCCCACTGGCCTTTCTGCAGGTGGCAACACTTTCTGCCCTTTTCATTCCTAGGTCAGGAGTCACAAAGCCCTCCTGCTCCTGCTCGTGCACAGCCCCTCCCCTTGTATTTACTCCTGTTTCCGGAGCTGGCTGCGGGTGTCCCAAGTGTCTCAGCCACGTGTGAGGGAACAGGAGGAAACATCTGGCTTCCCTCTGTCCTCCAGGGACAGGCTGCCCATCTCTCCCTCAGGTCTACTGCCTCCAGGGTGGTTCCTCCTGTGGCCTCAGGAGCCCAGGGCCAAGAGGTTAGTCTTTGCCCTTTTCAACTTCAGGTCTCTAGAAGCCATGATGTCCTCACCACTCCTCCCCCCCTTTTACTTAATGATGGTGATTAGGTGGCTGTAATACCCCTGGCCAGGGCTAATTGGCAGGTCAGGTGTACAGAGCCTGCAACTAGGCACCACAGAGATAGGCTGGGTGGAGAACTGTGGTTGGCGCCAATCTGCCTTGTAAATGTACCCATTCCCTAACTAAGGGGTCATTACTTCTGGGCCACATGCTGCCCCGGATGGCAGTAGGTGCCCTGATCATTGGGCACTGCCTTGGTACCTGCTATTTGGATCCTCTCCTGCCACAGAAGTGATGTTGGCACGACCCAAACAGCATCCACTACTGAGGGGGCTAGAACCTTCAGGAGGCCCCATCCCAGGATTGTTGGTACCTACCTGGACTGGGATCTGGCCTCTGCCCACTGTTCTCACTTCAAAGTCAAAGTTAGGACAAAGTCAAGGTTTAACAGTAAGACCTAGAACCAACCACTACCTTGTTGGCCCAGGGCCCATTTTAGAACAATCTCTCTCCTCCCTCAGAGGGCCCCACATATCACAGGCCCTCTTAAGAGAACTTCGCTGGGTAAATTGGAGGCTAGAAACTGCCACCCTCTCTAGGAGGCTGTGTTCTCCATTGACCTAGCTCCACTCCCGAGCAGAGGAGGAGGTTTCAGCATTCCTAACTGGGCCAGTCTCAGGTCCTTCAAGAAGGATGGCTTCCACAGACGCAGCAGCATCAATTCCTCCAGCCCTTCAGGGGCAACTTGCAAAGGTGTTCTCTCTAGGAAAGGCCCGAGTTCATAGCACCCTCTATGGGAATTGTAGGGAAACTGCCTAGCATTCCCTCAGAGCAAAGAAGTTCTGCCCACAAATGGGAGAAAGATAGGGTAAGGAGGCCTCCTGACCAGAACTCTTTTTTTTTTTTTTTTGCCAGTCCTGAGGCTTGAACTCAGGGTCTGGACACTATCTCTGAGCTTCTACCATTTGAGCCACAGCACTACTCCTGGCTTTTTCTGTTTATGTGGTACTGAGGAACTGAACCCAGAGCATGCTTGAAGCATGTTAGGCAAGCACCTCTACCACTAAGCCACATTCCCAGCCAAGCCATCCCCTTTTTTGTCGGTCACAGAGCTTGAACTCTGGGCTTGGGTGCTGTCCCTTAGCTCTTCAGCTCAAGGCGGGTGCTCTATCACTTGAGCCACAGAGCCACTTCTGGTTTTCTGGGGGTTAATTGGAGTTAAGAGTCTCATGAACAATAAAATTCACAAGTGAAAAAAAAAAAAAAGAATCTCATGAACATCCTGCCTGGGCTGGCTTTGAACTGCAATCCTCAGATCTCAGCCTCCTGAGTAGCTAGGATTACATGCATGAGCCACCGGCACCTGGCCCAACCCTTCTTTTTTTAATAGTATTTGGGATTAAATCCTTAGCCTCCTGTTCACTAGGCAGGTGCCCTATCACTTGAGCACTTCAACCACACTTCCCGCCCCTACAACATCTTTTAATGGATTCTCTGTACTAATTTTTCCTAATTTTTAGGTGGCATTGGGGCTTGAACTCAGGGCTTAGAGTTCCCTTAGCTTTTTGTTTTTTTTGGTCATGGGGCCTGAACTCTGGGCCTGGGCACTGTCCCTCAGCTCTTCAGCTCAAGGCTAGCACTATACCACATGAGCCACAGCGCCACTTCCGGCTTTTTTCTTTTTGCTTATGTGGTGCGGGGGAATCGAACCCAGGGCCTCAGGCATGCAAGGCAAGCACTCTACCACTGAGCCACCTTCCCAGCCCCTCTCTTAGCTTTTTAAATCAAGGGTGGCACCCTACCACTTGAGCCACAGCTTCACTCCCAGGTTTTTACTAGTTAACTGATAATAAGAGCCCCTAGATTTGTCTGACTGGGGTGGGATTTGAACTTTGATCCTCATATCTTAGTTTCCTGAGTAGCTAGGATTATAGGTCTGAGCTATCAGCGCTTGGCCCACAAAAGCTTTGTTTTGTTTTTGGTCCAGTCATGGGGCCTGAGCGCTGTCCCTCAGCTCTTCAGCTCAAGGTTAGTGCCCTACCACTTGAGCCACAGCGCCACTCCGGCTTTTTTCTTTTTGCTTATGTGGTGCTGAGGAATCGAACCCAGGGCCTCAGGCATGCAAGGCAAGTGCTCTACCACTGAGCCAACTTCCCAGCCCTGGCCCACAAAAGCTTTGATCTCTTCACTGGGTCTTCTTCTGTAATATAGGCACTACCAGAATACAGGGTTTTGTTATAGGTTAGATCAGCAGATCCATTTATTCAACCAACCCACCAACCTACTGCCATCATCAGGCATTGAGAAGATAAAGCTGACCAAAATGGGTGTGTACTTTAATCCAGCAGGACTGGCGATACAGAGGTAACCCCCCAAAGAAGAGACTCACTGGGCAAAGTTGCTGCTCTTGGCAGGGTAGGACCTAGACAGTTACTTTCCTCTTTTCCATCAAAGCTGGCTCAGAGGCTGGCCAGCTTTATATACCTTACTAAAACCTAGGAAGATCCTAAGATCCTCCCTGTAAAACAGAAAGGAAAAATTAAAGGCACTAGTACAAAGAGGCATAGAGCCCAAGGAATCTTTCTAAACACAGGCACATGGTTCATGCTGGAGGAGAATGGATAGGTCTAGAAAAGCAATGCTGGTAGGGAACTGCAACAGAAAGTTCATTTGCTCAATGTAGAAAGCTGAAGTAATAGTCCCACATGGAGTCCCACAGTATAGCATAGGGGTAAAAGCCTTCCCTTCTCTTAATCTTTGGTTTCAAAATAGATTCCAGTTCTGATAGGCAAGTCTTCCTGCATGGCAGCCTTAACCCCTCTTCCCAAAGGTCAAGACTGCAGATCATTCATGTACTTATCTTCCATGATGATTTTTCACACAAGTATATACCACAAATTGCCTGGCACTGGCAGTGCTCAATAATTATTGGCAAAAATGAACCCTGACAGGAGAAAAGTCTCACTATCCCCACATTCTGAAAACAGTACTTGCCTGTTGAGCATTCTGCAGATCCATACAGACACTGACAGGAGAGGCCAGCAACATATCACAGCTTACAAAGCTACAAAGAAAAGCAACTTTATTGGACACTCAGTGTTAGTTTCTCTTCTTGCCCTTGCCTGTCACCTTGGCTGGGGCAAGGACTGGAGCTGTTGCCTGGTACAGAGTAGAGGAGATCTTGTTGATGTAGTAGAGACCAACCATGGAGAAGATGAAGCTACAAGGTGAAGACAGAAAGATCATGGCATCAGTGGGCATGCTGTACTGCTACAAGGGCAAACATTAACATCAAGGAAAAAACAATCCAGGTTCAGGTTTAAAAATGGAAGAACAGAGGGAGAGGTATGTGGTGGTAATGGTAGTGAGAAGGTCTGGCACCATCACAGTAGGATCTGGTGCCAAAATATAGAGCACTGTACCCCTTACCCAGCTGTCAGGCACATACCAGGTGGTGACACAGACTCGGTGAATGAGGCCGGATGCAAAAAGCGCCAACAGGAGGCAGAGGAGAACTAGGAAGGAAAGGGACAAAGAAGGTCAAATGGACTGGGCACTGGTGGCTCACGCCTACCTACTTAGGCTGCTGAGATCTGAGGATCATGGTTTGAAGCCAGCCTCAACACGAAAAAATCTGAGAGACTCTTATCTCCAATTAACCACAAAAAGTCACAAGTGGAGCTGTTGTTCAAGTGGTGGCGTTTTAGCCTTGAACAAAAGAGCTTAGGGACAGCACCTAAGTCCTGAGTTCAACCAGGTGCTGGTGGCTCATGCCTATAATTCTAGCTATTCAGTAGGCTGCGATTTGAGGATCACGGTTCAAAGCCAGCCTGGCCATGAGGTTTCCAATAAACTACTCAACAAAAGCCAGAAGTAGCTTTGTGGCTCAAATGGTAGAATGTTAGCCTTGGGCAAAAGAAGCTCAGGGACAGGGCCCAGGCCCAAAGTTCAAGCCCATGACTGGCAAAAAAAAGTCAGGGGCTGGGAATGTGACATGCATGAGGCCCTGGGTCCAATTCCTCAGCACTACATAAGCAGAAAAAGCCTGTTGCTCAAGTGGTAGAGCAAACTAGCCTTGAGGTGAAGAGCTGAGGCCCAGCCCAGAATTCAGGCCCCACAACCAACAAAAAGTCAGATGGTAGTTAGAATGGAAATACTGGGCATTCATTGGAGAAATATGGAGCCTTCTGAATCTTAGGAAACCTGGTTGGAAGAGTGTGCCATGACAACAGCAGAAGGATTTCATGTTGTTGTCACAGTGCTAGGGGCCTGGAGGTAGGTGATGCATATATATATATATATATATATATATATATATTGTGTGTGTATGTATGCATGTATGTATTTTTTATTTTACTTATTTATTTTTTGCCAGTCGTGGGGCTTGCATTTGGGGCCTGCACACTGTCCCTGAGCCTCTTTTGCTCAAGACTAGCACTCTACCACTTGAGCCACAACACCACTTACTTCTGGCCTTTTCTGTTAGTGGTATTAAGTAATCAAACTCAGGGCTTTATGCATGCAAGGCAAGCACTCTACCACTGAGCTACATTCCCAGCTCACGTGATGAATACTTTTTACCAGCTCTGCCTCAGCTCTCACTTAACTTCCTGATCTTTCTTTCATAGAAAGGAAAAGATGGTGTGTGCATGTAGTTGTCAGTTACCCAGGAATCTGAGCCCATAAATTCAAGAGGTGACCAGCTTGGGCTACACAGTGAGACCCTGTCTCAAAAGAAAAGAGAAGTTACTTAGCAGAGCCTTAAGAGCAAAGGCTTGGAAGTGGCACTGTGGCTCAAGTAGCAGAGTGCTTGCCTTGAACTGAAGAGCTGAGGGAGAGCACCCAGGCCCAGAGTTCAAGTCCCATGACCAACCAAAAAAAAAAAAAAAAAAGGCAAAAGCTTGTTTCCATTTAAGGAAATAACACAAGTCAGCCAAACAGAATCATTTCATTAAGCTGGGTGACCATAGGTGGAAGCTGAAGGTTTGTTTTGCTTGTCAGTCATGGGGCTCGAACTCTGGGCCTGGGCGCTGCCCCTCAGCTCTTTATCACAAGGCTAGCACTCTACTACAGCACCACTTTCAGTTTTCTGGTGGTTAACTGGAGCTAAGAGTCTCACGGATTTTCCTGCCCAGGCTGGCTTTGAACCACGATCCTCAGATCTCAGCCTCATGAGTAGCCAGAATTATAGGCATAAGCTCCTAATACAGAGCTCTGACAAAGGTTTCTTTCTGGAACAAATTAACACAGTATACATGGAAACAAAACCTAACAGAGAGAAGTCCTGGGACTGTTGGATGAAAGGCACTTTGGAAGCCTGTAACAGGAACAGTTGAAGAGCAAGACCTGGAGAAGGGCAAAGCAATGAAGTACATCTATCTTTGTTTTACTAAAGGTTTTGCTTGAGATTGCATCTGCTGTAAATTTTGGAGCATATGGCATTCCTTAGGTGAGCTGGCCATGATGCCTAATTTGCTTTATGAACTTAATTTTCCATAAATAATTACATCATCAATTCCCAATTACAAGAGCAATTAAACAAGGGTTATTCCAAACAGAAAACAATCTAACAGTTATTCTAATTTGGTCAGGAGTCCTGATAGCATAAAAATGTGGCTTAAATATTTAAGTTATTCACAATTCCCTCAAATAAATAGAAATCACTGGTGTTCCTAGTGGGAACAAAGAATGAGTATCAAGCACGAATCCCCTTGAAAGCTTCCCCAAATGCTGTGCTACCAGCTTCTGGCTTTCAAAGCCTTTGTCTTCCAGTTCCAATATCTGGAGCTATACAAGCTACTGACTCCAGGGCTGGGGATGTGGCTTAGTGGTAGAGTGCTTGCCTAACATGCATGGAGCTCTAGGTTCGATTCCTCAGTACCAACCACATAAGCAGAAAAAGCTGGAAGTAGTGCTATGGTTCAAGTGGTAGACTGCTAGCCTTGAGCACAGAGAAGCTCGGGGACAGAACCTAGGCCCTGAGTTCAAGCCCCAGGACCACCACCAACAACAAAAAAGACATTGAACTCCAAAGCATCATCCTTTTCTAACATTTCTCCTTAATGACATTTACCACCTAAGCATCTGGATATTCGGTGTCCATGTTTTAACTTACTCTCAGGGAAGATCTTTGCTTGGAATCCTTTGCCAAAGACCAGATTCTCCAGATTATTGAAGGCCTAAAGTTGAGGGAGTTAAGGAAAAGGGCACACAATAGGGGCAGCGCTGGGTGGGACAGGGAATTGGCAGCAGCCTACCTGGCCTTCCACCCTCCCTAAACCAAAAACATCCCTCCCTCGTTCACCTCAGCAGGAAGGATACAGTGAGAGAGAAGACGAAGAGGCCGGAACCCAGCAGGCCCCCCTGGATGGTGAGCCACTCGGTGGAGGCCAGCTGGCGGCTGTACATCTGCATCCCAGCGAAGAGCAGCAAGGATAGCAGGGAGGACAGCGCCAGGGAGGTGCCAGTACCCACCACTGGATGCATGAGAGACGGGACCCAGTCAGCTCCGCCTTCCCACTGGAGCTGCAGGACCATGAGGCTGGTCCCGGAGCCCCGTAACCCGGCCACTTCTAAGCACTCGGGGAACCATAACCGCTCCCCTCAACTCTTCGCATCCCGTTGCGACACCCCCCTCCCCAAGCATTGCCCAGCCTCGGACACCCCGATCCCTCCTGTCCGGTGGAAACGCCCGCTCCCAGGAACCGAGGACACGTCAGCTTTGCCGGGAGAGTTCGGGGCATGCTGGCCCGCCCATCTCCGACGCCCGCTTGCCGGGCCCGGGGATCCCGCAGGTCTCGTTACCCATCATTCCCCGGCTATGGGTCCAATCCGCGCCTCGGGCCAAGAGAAGAGGGGAGCCGAACCGGGCGCGGTGGGCTGTACGCATGCGTCAGCGCCCCACGCCGACTCGCTTTACTCCACCTCTTCCTCTTTGGCGACTGGAGGCAGCGCCCTCTGCCGTCAAGGAGGACATAATGTGTCAAAGAGCATCCTTGGCCACCGCCCTGGTCCCCAGCTTTGCCCCGGTGCCCAGAGCATCCGCTGCCTCAACTTACAAGCTGCACTGCGTCTTCGAGTCACTTGACCATGGCCTATGCCCTCTATCTCACCACTGACTTCCTTGCCATTTATGTCATCGCTAGTGCAGGTTTGCCTGCTCCATGTTCATGGCTTCAACATCTCCCGTGGACTTGTCCAACCCAAAATGTAGAGTGCCCAACCCGGAGTTCATCTTCCTCTGAAACTAGCCTCTCGTTTCACGAGTGGGAGCCACCGAAGAGTCCTAGTAGAAGGATTGGCTCTCCCCTCAAATGCCGTCCATGTTACCCACCCCCAGACCGCCTTTCCCAGAACCACGTGGGGAGAACTATTTCCCACCCCCTACCCCGACGGGCGCTGTTCAAGGCTGGTCCCCGGAGCATGCGCAGTGACACTTCACCCCCACACCCCTCCCCACACCCCCACCGGGCTCCTGCATTAAGCCCAGGGTTCGCAGCAGCTGCCGGGATCGGGCACCCGGGGGCGGGTGGGCACCGTAGGGCCATGGCTGAGGGTGAGGATATGCAGACCTTCACTTCCATCATGGATGCACTGGTCCGCATCAGTGTGAGTTAAGATGGGGTCGAGGGGAAGGGTGGGGGTGTAGAGGGGTCCTGGCAAGACAGACCCTTGAACAGGTGGACATCCAGAAGGAGGGCGGGATGTAGACGGGGCTCAGAGAAGGCGTGGGGGAGGGCCGGGATGCAGGTACGAGGGGGCAGTCCCGGGAGCAGCCGCGAGGTGAGTGCTGTGGAGGAGCGCGTTGGCCGGCTGTGGCTTGGAGAGGCTGCCCGCACGCAGCGGGTGGATTGGGGCAGCCGCCAGCAGTGCACCACGGCTGGGGCTTCAGGGTGCAGGAGCTATGCTTTTCGAACTCGGCATGTGCGAGCTTGAATCTTTTCCAAGAAAACTGAGGACAGGTAGGGGGTGATGAAGAGGCCCGCCCCAGGATGCAGTTCCCAAATTGGACCCCACTCCTGAACCCCACCCCACCGCACCCCCACTCCAGGCAGCTACCGTGCCTGCGGTTGTCATGGTAACCCGTGCCCGGCTCTCCCAGGGGCGGTGCCAACCCTGCTCCCCCCCACCACTTCCTTCCCCCTCCCTCCCTGTCCCTCCCTCCTTTGTGTCAGCTGCGCCCCTGACCGGGATGGCTGCGAAGAGAGGGACCAAGGTGAGGTGTGGGGGTGGGGCATAGTATGAGGACCCCCGCCACCAAAAGGGGGAGGGATACTTCCGGTGGGGAGGGGGCGAGTAGGCGGGGCGCTTATTTCGTCCCTAGTTTAGGCTTGGGCTGAGCTAGGAGAAGGGACGGGAGGGCCGGAGGGTAGGGGGCGAAGGGCAATGGGTTGACCTCGGGAGATTGGAAGAGATAGGAATGTGAAGGATGGAGGATGGGGACTGTGGAGGCCACAGGCCTGATGGGGCTGGAGGATGGAAAGCTGGCTGCGCCTGACTATGGGAGGAGTCACGCGTCCGAGGGGCAGCTAGGAGACAGAATGCTGGAGAAGCGTGCCGGGGTCTCACTGAGCTGCAAAATGGGCGGTGCCCTTGAGAGAAATACCAGGGCTGGCCGCCCAGAGATGGAGGGATGGGGGCAGGTGAGGAGGTCTGCCTGCCGGGCACTGCTGCAGCCAGGGATGGGGGCGGGGCTTGAATGGGGTGAGGAGGGGGGAGAGGAAGGCACAAGCTCCTTAGCTTCTTATTGGACCCTTTAGCTTTGCAGAAGGGAAACAGAGGCAAGGGCCAGAAGGCTGGGAAGGTAGGTGGGTGAACTAGACTTAGTCAGGTACCTAGTCAGGTAGCTCGTCTTGCCCCTCCCTGGAATCCCTTGAGTCTCTAAAAACAGCTAGCTGAGACAGACTCGGGCGTCCAAGCTTTGACCCCACCTCTTGGTCCCTCCACAGACAAGCATGAAGAACATGGAGAAGGAACTGCTGTGTCCTGTGTGTCAAGAGATGTATAAGCAGCCATTGGTGCTGCCCTGTACCCACAATGTGTGCCAGGCCTGTGCCCGAGAGGTGTTGGGCCAGCAAGGCTATATAGGCCATGGTGGGGACCCCAGCTCAGAGCCTACCTCTCCTGCCTCCACCCCTTCCACGCGCAGCCCCCGCCTCTCGCGCAGAACTCTCCCCAAGCCAGATCGCTTGGACCGGCTGCTTAAATCAGGTGGGACTGGAGCCTGTGGGATGAGGGTGGGAATGTAAGGTTGTCACCAAAAAGATGGAAGGGGTCCATCGCTGCACAGGGACATCTGTCTGTCTTTCTGGGGCTGAGCTCTGACACAATTTTTTTTTAATTTCATTTTTTAATTGAACAGATTTCAATCCCTTCCCCCCAGCCAGCTATAACTCTGACCTCCTTTGCCTCCTGGGTCCATCCACAGGCTTTGGGACATACCCCGGGCGGAAACGAGGTGCTTTGCACCCCCAGGTGATCATGTTTCCATGCCCAGCCTGCCAGGGTGATGTGGAGCTGGGGGAACGGGGCCTGGCAGGGCTTTTCCGGAACCTGACCCTAGAGCGTGTGGTGGAGCGGTATCGCCAGAGTGTGAGTGTGGGAGGTGCCATCTTGTGCCAGCTGTGCAAGCCCCCACCACTAGAGGCCACCAAGGGCTGCACAGAGTGTCGAGCCACCTTCTGCAATGAGTGCTTCAAGCTCTTCCACCCCTGGGGTACTCAGAAGGCCCAGCATGAGCCCACCCTGCCCACCCTCTCCTTCCGCCCCAAGGTGAGTCAGCTCCTACAGGGCCTGGGGAGGGAGGGGCATTGTGGTGATGAGTGGGTGGGGGTGTCTGGAATGTCTTGTGGGATTCTAAATGGAGGTGGGCAGAGGTTAAGCTGCAGCTTCTCCGCCTTCAGACAAAGTACAAAGTCAATGGAAAAATCAACATCTCTGGATTTCCCTGTGTCTTCTACTGCTTGGAGAAGATAGTATCTGCCCTGCAGTTTCCATACCTGCAGGGTTGATTGACAGAATCCCAGGAGATAACCTATGTTTGCTAAAAAGTGTTATCTGGCCTGGAATGATGGCAAAATGCCTGTAATCCCAGCCCTCAGGAGGTTGATTCGGGAGGCTTTCCAGTGAGGCCAACCTGAGCTACATCAAGACTCATCAAAAAACAAAAGTTAGTTATATACTAAATGATTTGTATGTATGATGCTATTCTAAGCATTGAGGGTACAGCAGTGAACAAGATAGAGGAAGTTAATTATAAACCACAAGGCTTAGATTATCATCATCATCATTATTGTTACTACACAAACCCTGAGGTAGGTGGAGGGAGGAGCATTGCTGGTGAAATGGACATTGCCTGGAGAGACACTAGAGAGGCTCCTTGATGCCTGTGTACACCACCAGGTGGCACTGTGGAGCACGACCAGCTGATCTTCCCTCCACTTTCCTTTCACCCGTGAAGGGACGACACCCAACCACTCCAGTGGTGGGTCAGTATCCTTATACACACTATTGACCGCTGATCTCATTGTCTTTTGTGTCTCTAGGGCCTGATGTGCCCGGACCACAAGGAAGAAGTGACCCACTACTGTAAGACATGTCAACGGCTCGTATGCCAACTCTGCCGGGTGCGGCGTACCCATAGTGGGCACAAGATTACACCAGTGCTCAATGCCTACCAGGCCCTCAAGGTGAAGACCCCTGCCCAGTCGGCCCTGTGCTAACTCACGCCCTCACACACCTTGTCCTAATTGCTGGTCTACAGAGCCAGGCATGATGCCCACCTCTTTCTTCCTCCTTAGGACAAGCTCACAAAGAGCCTGACATACATCCTGGGAAACCAGGACACAGTTCAGACCCAGATCTGTGAGCTGGAGGAGACCGTCAGGCACACAGAGGTGAGAGAGTGCATGGACATGGGCCCTGGTCTCTTCCTGGGAGGGGAGACAGGCAGGTAGTATGGGTAGACATACTTCCATCACCTTGCTGCCAGCTCAGGAAGCCCTTGAGGGGTGCACATACATGTGGGTGGAGGTTCTGGTTACACTTGGTTCTCAGGAACACCAGTGCCCCAGGCTAAATTATAGCTTGGACTGTAGTGGGGGCAGGGAAAGTATGGAGCAGGTTGTTTGACATGGAGACGGCAAAGTCACCAGTGGACCTTAGTTAGGACAATCCAAGGGGACCTTAGTGTCATGGCCTCTCTTATTTAAATGAGTTAGTTCTTAAAAGGTTAGGTTATAAAGACAAAATATGTCCAACTGAAAAAAGGTCAGGTGCTAAGGCTCACACCTGTAATCCTAGCTACTTAAAAGGCTGTGATCTGAGGACTGAGTTCAAGCCCCAGGACTGGCACACACACACACACACACACACACACACACACACACACACACACAAATCCAACTGGTGATGTAGTGAAAGCATGGTGATATAGTGAAAGCACTTAAGAAACTAACTTTAGAAAGTACCTTTGACGGGCTAGGAAGGTGGCTTAATGGTAGAGTGCTTTCCTAGCATGCATGAGGCCCTGGGTTCGATTCCTCAGCACCACATAAACAGAAAAAGCCAGAAGTGGCTCAAGTGGTAGAGTGCTAGCCTTGAGCTGACAAGCTGAGGGACAGCACCCAACCTCTGAGTTCAAACTCCACGACCACCCAAAAAAACAAAAAAAAGTAACTTTGGCCTATGTTTTCCTACTTGCAGAAGTTAGAAGGATTCGGGGGTTGGGGGATGGCTGTTCATCATATACCAAGACCTGAGTAGTCTTGGTCACAGAAACTGGTTATAGAGCTTCAGTGAACATGAATAAACTATCTCTGAAGTGACCCTTATTTTTCACTAGTTTCTATTGAGCTTCCTCACCTACCTCTTAGCAACATCCCTAGAGTTTTCTACCCTAGTCCAGATAGATACCTCTTTGTCCAACCATTTCTTCACAACTATATTGCTCTGGTGTTGGTAGAGCACGTGCTTAGCATGTGTGAGGCTCTGGGTTCCATTCCAAACATACCTTCCCCCCCCCAAAAAAAAAGGTAAATTTATAATTGTCTAAAACATTTTAAAGCATCGTGCTTTGGTCATTTCTTTCTTTTTTCTTTTGCCAGTCATGGGGCTTGAACTCAGGGCCTGGCACTGTCCCTGAGCTGCTTTTGCTCAAGGCTAGCAATCTACCGATTGAGCCACAGCCCCCCTTCCAGTTTTTTCTGTTTATGTACTGAGGAATCGAACCCAGGGCTTCATGCATTCTAGGCAAGCACTCTACCACTGAGCCACATTCCCAGCCCCATGCTTTGAACTTCAATCTCATATAGACTCCCTCAAGTATGCATATAATTAATAAAACTTTCTTATGTGTTGAGTTCTTGAATCCAGCCAAACGGGGAAATAGAGAGAGTATCTTTCTTTACAATTACGATGTGAGCATCCAGGAAAGTTACCACAAATGGTCAGGTGTTCAGTCCATCTGGGGTTCAGATTTCTTGTCAGCTAAGAGATGGGTCAGATTGCCCAAGATCCTTTGGATCCTAGCTTCCTTGTGGTATCCTAGGAAGCTGGCACAGGTACTGCTTCCAAGAGAAAGATGAGTCACTCATTCTTTGGGTGTCCCTCCCTGAGCAGGTGAGTGGTCAGCAAGCAAAGGAAGAGGTGTCACAGCTGGTCCGGAGTCTGGGGGCTGTGTTGGAGGAGAAGCGAGCCTCTCTGCTTCAGGCCATCGAAGAGTGCCAACAGGAACGGCTTGCCCGGCTCAGTGCCCAGATCCAGGAACACCGGAGCCTGCTGGATGGCTCAGGTCTGGTGGGCTATGCCCAGGAAGTGCTTAAAGAAACAGACCAGCCTTGTTTTGTGCAGGCAGCCAAGCAGCTGCACAACAGGTACCGAAGGGCATGGCACAGGGCATCACGGGTGTAGTCAGCAGCTTAGACAGTGTCTAGCGATGTCTGTCAGGTGAAGAGCTGGGACTCAGGATTTTTCTTAAGACCAAACTGCTATCTGTTTGTTCTAAGGAATAAGGCAGAGATCCCAAGCAGAGGCTAAGGCTCTGGGGGTGGACAAAACAATCAAGGGGAAGGAGAGCTGCCCATGCGGCAGTATCTGACCCCTTGCTGCTCTCCTTCCCAGGATTGCCCGAGCTACTGAAGCCCTGCAAACGTTCCGGCCAGCTGCCAGCTCCTCCTTTCGCCATTGCCAGCTGGATGTGGGGCGAGAGCTGAAGCTGCTGACAGAGCTTAACTTCCTGCGAGGTAAGGAGATGGCCAGGCCCATGCCCAACCAGAGCCTTCTTCCCTTCCTCTCCAGCAGCGGGCCCGGGGGGCAGTGCCCACCAGGGACCTCCTGGCCTCCTGCCTGGCCTGGCCAGCCAGTCCTCCCACCCAGCCTACCCTGCCACACCATCCTACCGCGCTCAGCGCTGCTTCTCCCTCTCTTTGTTTGTAGGCTGTGGCCACCGCGGACTCTGCTCCGGAGCACCCCAGGCAAGTCAGCGGCCCTGCCCCGGGGGCCCTGCCCCCCGCCGGGCCTCCCCACAACCCACCCTGCGCTCCCACACAGCTCCGCTCAGCCTGCCAGCCACTCATTGCTTCCTTCCTTGCTACCCTTACCAGATTTCTTGGGGCTCTCACCTGACCAGGGCTCTGTCTCCTCTGCCTTCTTGAGGCTCTTGCCTAATCCTGGCTCTTCTGACCTTTTGTCCTTTGTGCCTTGTGTCCTCCGGACTTTCATTCTCTTGATCTCTACATCCTGCATTGCTGGCAAGCTTGCTTTTCCTCTGTGGCCTCCTCATTTTCTGTCTTGCTCCTTGCGGCGCCTTCCTCCGAATTTGCTCCCCCTCCTTCCTGTTCAGGGCCCTCTTGCCTGGGTTTTCAGTGGCCTTTGCCTGCCTCACTCGGCTCCTCTAAACTCATAGAATCTAATAGGAAGAACCCCCTCCCCACAACCAGAACTTCTCTGGTCTGATACCCTCATTCGACTGAGATGGAAACAGGCCCAGAGATGGGGAGTGACTTACCCCAGGCCAGAGTAAAGTAGTAGCAGTCCAAGACCAGAGCACAGGCTTTCTGATTCCTGTGGAACACTCTCCTACCTCTTTCTCCTCTGGGCCCAGCTCTGCCCACCCAGTACCCAGTGACTAGATGGGTCCTTTCCCCAACTCCCTCACCCACACTCACCCCCCCGGCTCCCGCTGCTTCCCCTCTCCTGCCTGCCCCTGCCCTCCATGCTAGGCCAGTGGCCAGGCCCTGACTGATCCTTGCTATTTCTTTCAACAGTACCTGAGGCTCCTGTCATTGATACCCAGCGCACCTTTGCCTACGATCAGATCTTCCTGTGCTGGCGGCTGCCCCCCCACTCACCACCTGCCTGGCACTATACTGTTGAGTTCCGGCGCACAGATGTGCCTGCACAGCCCGGTCCAACCCGTTGGCAGCGACGGGAGGAGGTGAGGGGCACCAGTGCCCTGCTGGAGAACCCTGACACGGGCTCCGTGTATGTGCTGCGTGTTCGTGGCTGCAACAAGGCTGGCTATGGCGAGTACAGTGAGGATGTACACCTGCATACACCCCCTGCGCCTGGTGAGTGAGCTGGAGGCTGGGCACAGTGGGGCAGGTGCAGACACTCATGCGTGGGTGGGAATGGCAGGCTAGGGACTCACTCGTTCCAAGTGGGTCCTGGAAAAGTGATTTAATACAGTGTACTACATGCACTGGCTGAGGAGCTAAACTGCTTGGGTTTAAATCCCAAATCTACCTCTTATCAACTTTGTGGGTCTCTTTGTTTCTCCCACCATACCTAAACTTGAACTCAGGGCCTAGGTGCTGTCACTTTACTCTTTCACGCAATGATGATGCTCTACCAATTGATCTACAACTCCACTTTCGGCTTTTGGTAGTTAATTGGACATAAGAGTCTCATGGAGCTGGGAAGGTGGCTCAGTGGTAGTGTGCTTGCCTTGCATGCATGAGGCCCTGGGTTTGATTCCTCAGCACCACATAAGCAGAAAAAGTCAGAAGTGGCACTGTGGCTCAAGTGATAGAGCACTAGCCATGAGCCCAAGAGCTGAGGGACAGCACCTAGGCCCAGAGTCCAGGGCCCACTACTGACAAAAAAAAAAAAAGAGTCTCATGGATTTGTCTGTCCACGCTGACTAAACAAACAGGATCCTCAAATCTCAGCCTCATAAGTTAGCTAGGATTACAGGTATAAACCACTAGCTCCATCTGGGGGGTTTGACCTATTTTTTACCTCCTCTGAACTTTAGAGTCCTCTTGTATAGGAGTACAGTTGTCATAAGAATTAAACTATTAGCCAGGCACCAGTGACTCAAGCCTGTAATCCTAGCTACTCAGGAGGCTGAGATCTGAGGATCACGGTTCAAAGCCAGCCCAGGCAGGAAAGTCTCTGAGACTCTTATCTCCAATAAACCACCAGAAAAAAACCAGAACTGGCGCTGTAGCTCAAGTGGTAGAGCGCTAGCCTTGAGCTGAAGAGCTGAGGGACAGTGGTCAGGCCCAGAGTTCAAGCCCCATGACCGAAAAAAAAAAAAAAAAATAAAGGGTTAAACTATTGTGAGATAATACCTATAAAAGACTTAGCAGGAGGGCTGGGAAGGTGGCTCAGTGGTAGAGTGCTTGCCTTGCATGCATGAGGCCCTGGGTTCAATTCTTCAGCACCACATACACAGAAAAAGCTGGAAGTGGCGCTGTGTCTTAAGTGGTAGAGTGCTAGCCTTGAGCTGAAGAGCTGAGGACAGCATCCAGGCCCAGAGTTCAAACCCCATGACCAAAAAAAAAAAAAAAAAAGATTTAGCAGAAAAGTCAATGATGGTAGTACATACCTATAATCCCAGAAGGACTGAAGAGACTGAGGAGGAGGATCATGAATTTGAGGTCAGCTTGGACTACATAGCAATACCCTGTCTCAAATAATAAAATAATAATAATAATAACCAGTTTAGGGCTCATAGTGAAGGCTCAATAAAGGTTAGCAATGTGACACACTAGAGAATTCTTACACTCTTGGGCATGGGTATGATAGAGGGAAACTTACCACTCAAGGGGCACAAGAGAGTAAAGGTTGGTGTGGGGAATGGGAGTTGATAGGCACAGGAAGGTGGTGGTGGGAATGTCACCAGGTGGAGCAGGACAACAGTGGGCATTGTTCACAGGACCAACTACAGGAGGGCTGAAAGAAGCATGTTATTCAGCCAGGTCTGGGACACTGGCTTTTGTGCTATTAGTCTTCACTAAAACTCTTCCTCTGGTCCCATGCCCACATGACATGCCCCTTTCTTCTTCCATCTTGCCTCCTAATTTCACTTGTTCAGAATTTCTGTTCTCTGGAGCCCCTTGCACATTCTTGGTAACTGAACCCCCAGCCAACCTGTTCACCATTCTGAAATCTCTCAGCGTCTTGCACGAACACCTCACTATTCCCAGTGCCAGTGTTTGTTTGTCCCTTAAGTCCTTCCTTCTGTTCCAACCCCTCCTCCCCCTTCCAGTCCTGCACTTCTTCCTCGATGGCCGCTGGGGTGCAAGCCGAGAGCGGCTGGCCATCAGCAAGGACCAGCGAGCAGTGCGGAGTGTTCCAGGGCTGCCCCTGCTGCTGGCTGCTGAAAGGCTGCTGACCGGCTGTCACCTGAGTGTGGACGTGGTCTTGGGCGATGTGGCTGTGACCCAGGGCCGCAGCTACTGGGCCTGCGCTGTAGACCCTGCCTCCTACTTGGTCAAGGTGGGCGTCGGGCTGGAGAGCAAGCTTCAGGAAAGCTTCCAGGGTGCCCCTGATGTGATCAGCCCCAGGTCAGGCCCCTCTGGAAGAGATGGGGTTTGGGGATCCTGCATGGGAGTTGGGAGCAGGGTATGGCAAAAATAGCGCATGCTTGTGGGGGTGAGGCTGGGAGGGGACAAAGAAGATATGGGCTCAGCAAGAGGGTCCTTGAATATTGGTGTTCAGAGTACGTAGTTAGGGAAAAGGATGACAGAAGACAAAGTCATTACCTCTTCCTTCCATCTGTCACTCAGGACCTCTCCAAGCCCCCATGTCCTTTCTCCTAGCACTCCATTTCCAACCTCCTTTCTCCATGAAACTTTTCCTAGTCAAGATCTCCGTCACCCACATCTTTTCTCAACATCCTAACATTCTTCCTTTAAATATCTCATCTCCACAACCTTCCTTACTCACCCCCATATCCTATTTAACACCTTCCCACGTGCACACTTTTCTCCCTGAACCCTTTCTCCGCAGCACTGTATTCCCCCCACACCCCATTTCTTCTCTCTTTTTACTTTATTTTTTATTTTTGGCGGTCGTGGGGCCTGAACTCTCAGTCTGGGCGCTGTCCCTCAGCTTTTCAGCTGTAGACTAGCGCTCTACCACTTGAACCTCAGCCCCACTTCCGGCTTTTTCTGCTTATGTGGTGCTGAGGAATCGAATCGAGGGCCTCATGCATGCAAGGCAAGCACTCTACCACTGAGCCACCTTCCCAGCCCTCTCCATTTCTTCTCAACAGCAACTTCTTTCCATACCCTTCTTTCATTCCTCTAACCGCCCCCCCCACTTCACTCTTGCCTCTCCCAATGCCTTTCTCTGCTCATTTTCCCCATAATCCTCATAATCCTCAGTCCCTCCTTTTTCCAACATCTCCTGTCCCTAACATGATTTCCCCAACACCATGTTCCTCAACACTATCCTATCTCCATAAGCACTGAACAGATGTCCTCAGTGTGATGTATCAATGCCTTGTCTTGTTCCCCAACACTTCCCCTGCCAGCATGCCTTCCCTTCAGTACCCCTTTCCTCCCAAACCATGACCTAAGCCTTCTCTTCAATCCAAAGTTGATCCATGCAGCCTCCTACTCCCCAACATTCCATTATCCCAACATCTCAGCTCCCTGGTCCCTCACTCCAACATCCTCCTACCCAATGCCCACTCCTGCAGGTATGACCCGGACAGTGGGCACGACAGCGGTGCTGAGGATGCCACCGTCGAGGCGTCACCACCCTTTGCTTTCCTAACCATCGGCATGGGCAAGATCCTGCTGGGATCTGGAGCAAGCGCCAATGCAGGGCTGACTGGGAGGGATGGCCCAGCAGCCGGCTGCACTGTGCCTCTGCCACCCCGACTGGGCATCTGCTTGGACTATGAGCGGGGCCGAGTTTCCTTTCTGGATGCTGTGTCCTTCCGTGGGCTCCTTGAATGCCCCCTGGACTGCTCAGGGCCTGTGTGCCCTGCCTTCTGCTTCATCGGGGGTGGTGCAGTACAGCTACAGGAGCCTGTGGGCACCAAGCCGGAGAGGAAGGTTACCATCGGAGGCTTTGCCAAGCTGGACTGATCCTTTTAGATTCCGTTTCTAGACCTGGGGTCTCGCTGGACACTGCCCCCCCCACCCCAAGCTTCCTGGCACTGGGTTGTTCCCCCCCCCCGGCAGCTTCTCCCTCAGACTCTTCCAAATATGTGGTCCCGCCCTGTCCCCTCAGTCTGTGTCTTCCCAGGATTTTTGCTTACCAAGAGGCTCTCATCTGCTCACCTCTGAATGTCCTCCATTCTCTCCATTGCCTGTTAGCCCAGGCCCCCATGCCCACCTAGTCTCTGCCCCATGCCCTGCCCTTGGCACCACACCCAGGCCATAGAGAGCCCCTTTCCCAATCCTTGTCCTGCGCCCCTGAGGCTGTTTGGGAGGCATGGCAATTGGAACATTGGTCGTGATTACCAGCTCTGTCCTTTGCCTTGCCAAGGTCCCTTGTCCCATTGATGCTGAACTATAGCTTTGGGGCAGGCAGGCTTTGGGCCTCCCTAGTAAGGGGGAAGGACCCTATCCTGCTTTATTTATTTGGGTCCTCGTACCTCTGGCCGCATGCCCTTTATGTCCCTCTTCTCCCTTTTGCATGCTTTACCTGTCCTGCACCCATGCCAACGTGCCAAGTCTCTTTTGGAGACTCAGCTAAGGCTGTGCGTTTCCATTGGATTGGGCCAGGCAAGACCTCTGGTGCCTGCTGCTGCCTCCTTGTGGCAGCCACCACTAGGCCTGTGTGAAGCAACAGCTATACTTTTCATGGTTTATAAACAATAAACTGTGATGCCAGGCACATTTCTGCCTTTCCTGAGTGGGACCATTCTTTGTAGTTTATGCAGAACATGGGGGTAGTGGGGTTCCAGGGTACCTTGCTGTTGATCAGTGCAGGGGTGCCAGGTGGATCTGAAGGAAGGAAGGAGGGCTGCTAGGCAGTTACTCTACCAGCTTCCGCCACACCTGCACCAAGCTCAGGCCACAACCAGCAACAGCCGCCAGGGTGCGTAGCATTCCGACTGCTGGCATCAGGTCCTAGATGGGGTGTCCAGAGGGCATCAGGGCCCTGGGGGAATGTGGTTGAGGACATGGGCACAGTGCCTGTGCCCAAAGAGGTCAGGGAACCAGAACCACTTCCCCATTCCCAGGGTGCCAGGGAGCCCACCCAGAAGCAGTCTATGGATGGAGAGGAGGGCGGTAGAAAGTGGGGGTGGCAGAGAGGCAGGGCCTGGTGCCAACAACCCGGATTTGACCCAGCCCCCACTTATCCACTTATCGCAGCAGTGTTGACTCTGCTGCTATCTGTTGCCTAAGGATTTACTTCACACCCAAACAGCTAAGAATAGAACCTCCTGGGGGCACTGTGCCAGCCAGAGAGGAGGGCTAGTACTAGTCTGATTGAAACCCAGACCCATGAGAAGGGTAAAGGAGAGAGCTTCAGACACACAAGCAGAGCTTAATGTAGCCGGCCCACTGGAGCCAGCCTAGGCTTGGCCTAGGTTTCGTTTCCTTCTTCCTTCTGTGCCGCCAGGGATGGGGGAGAGGTGACTTCCGAGTTCTTAGGCAGGCCACCCCTGAGTGCTCCAATATCACCTCTTGCCCACTCTGCCTCTGAAAATGAGCCCACCCCTCCTTGACACTTTTGCTTCCTTCCTTCCTTCCAGGCCCCTCACAGGCTCATGGTGATCTGCCCCTCCTACCCACCAGTTGCAAATGAAGAATCACAAGTTAGCACAAGAGGAGAGATCACATTTTATTCAGCCATGTTTGGTTCCCATCCCCATCTCAAGGCCTTCTAGGCCAGTCCTCTTGGGAGCCACCAGGGCTCCCCACAAAGTCCCCAGTATGTCCCCCCTGGGGCAGGGCTGGGCTTCACTGGGCTACAATGGGTTAAGGATTTAAGCAAAGCCTCCTCTGGAGCAGGCTGTGAAGCAGCCCACCAGAAATCCCAGTTCACCAGCCCAGGTCAGAATAGAGAGGATTTCTGGCAGTGAAGAACCTGAGGGAGGGGACCAGCACTGATGACCCTTGAGTGGGTAAACTGCCCCCTACAAGTTGGCAGAAGTAGCTGACACTGCTGGGTTTGTATAAGAGAGGCCGCCACCATTGCCCGCAGAAACCTGAGTGGGGAGAAAAAGAGATTTGTGATGAGAGGTAGAAACTACCTGCTAGGCCTAGTCAGCTCTCAATGGGTTAATTCAAGGAGAGCACCTGCTGGGCCCCAGAGCAACCAGGTGACTGTAAACAATCACCTCCCCCTCCTCTATACTCCCTCTCCTAAGTGCCCCTCCTGCCCCCTTTTCCTTCCATTCTTGGCAAATCCAGCCCAAGGGTGTGTGTGTGTGTGTGTGTGTGTGTGTGTGTGTGTGTGTGTGTGTGTGTGTGTGTGTGTGTGTGTGTGTGTGTGTGTGTGTGTGTGTACAGCTGAGAAAGGGAGCGATTCCCCCAAGAGGAAGAAAGGGCAAGAAAAGGAAACTTGTCTCCTCCCCCACCAGTGGCTTTCCAGTTCCAGGTGGCCACAGTAATTATTTACTAGGTCTTGTAGAAAAAGGTCAAGAGAGAAAAGGGAGAGGGCCTCTCTACCTGGAGGCTCCCAAACCCATTCCAGGATCTCCTGGCTTGAGGCGACTCTTCCTCTCTGTCACAGCCCCTCAGCCCTCCCTAGTTACTTCCCACTCATAGGAGGTGTCAGCACAGGTGCTGAGCTACTGCTTGTGACTTGGCAGGAAGGGCTCCCGGAGCACAGATCCACACCCATTTTGCCTCTGGGCCATCCTAATGAGCACTGCCTCCGTGCCAGGGCCAGTTCAGCCACAATTAATGTGGACAGGCCAGGATCTTTTGGGCT
The DNA here is from genome assembly GCF_000151885.1 of Dipodomys ordii. NCBI lineage: Eukaryota > Metazoa > Chordata > Mammalia > Rodentia > Heteromyidae > Dipodomys > Dipodomys ordii. The sequence continues at coordinate 15,223,717 of NW_012267242.1, forward strand.
GGTAATGAAGGTGGTTCCCCTCCTCAGGCTGTCTTCCAGAACTCTTCTGACCGCCACCCCATCCTCGCAGGGCCTCTCTACTCACTTCTTCCAAGTTCTTTGGACTTTTTGTTTTGTTTGTTTGTTTGGTCTGTCGTGGGGCTTGAACTCTAGGCTTGGGTGCTGTCCCTCAGCTCTTCAGCTCAAGGCAAGCACTCTACTACTTAAGCCACAGTGCACAGTGGCACTTCTGGTTTTCTAGTGGTTTATTAGAGATAAGAGTCTCCTGGACTTTCTGCCTGAGCTGTCTTTGAACCGTGTACCTCAGATCTCAGCTTCCAGAGTAGCTATGATTACAGGCGTGAGCCACCAGTGCCCTGCTCTTTGGACATTTTTTTTTTGGGGTCCGGTCATGGGGCCTAAACTCTGGGCCTGGGCGCTGTCCCTCCGCTCTTCAGCTCAAGGCTAACGCTCTACCACTTGAGCCACAGCGCCACTTCCGGCTTTTTTCTTTTTGCTTATGTGGTGCTGAGGAATCGAACCC
>NW_012267242.1:15226719-15260206 GCF_000151885.1 Dipodomys ordii
CCTGATGTAGCATTTGTGGTTGGAGTTGGGGTGCTATCCTGGACTGATGCAGAGCTGGTGGATGGAACTGAGGTACCAGTATGGACTGATGCAGCACTGGTGGTTGGAGTTGGGGTGCCATTATGGACTGATGTAGCGCTGGTGGTTGGAATTGGGGTGCCACCATGGACTGATGCAGAGCTGGTAGTTGGAGTTGAGGTGCTGGTGTGGACAGTGGTGGTGGCAGAGTCTGATGTAGCACTGGTCGTTGGAGTTGAGTTGCCAGTATGGACTGATGCAGAGCTGGTGGTTGGTGTTGGGGTGCCAGTATGGACTGATGCAGAGCTGGTGGTTGGCGTTGGGGTGCTAGGATTGGCTGTAGTGGATGAAGTTCCTAAGACGACACCTTCCTTGTGACCTGGAAGGGCAACAGAGCCTGAAGCAGGGCTGAGGGTGGGGAGTAAACTGGGAATCACATATATAGCCTTTCTCTCAATAGGATTGGACACTTGGTTGCATTGGACAGTCGAAGTCTGTTTTTCTGTTCTAATTGAGGCCAGAAGTTACAAGAACTATTGGGCTGGAGTGTACATCAGAGTAAGCAGGCAGCCCCTGAGTCTCCCCTCCCAACAGGCCACCTCCCCCTCTTCCGGCTCTCCTGTGCTCCTGGAAAGCCCATTCTCACTACTAAGACATGCCTCTCCTGACTCCCTTTCCTCTAGACTCCTGCTTGAGCAGAGGCCGCTTCTTCTCAGCCTGGACTTAGCCTCTCCAGACTGGGCCATCCTGTCTGAAATTTCTGACTCTTGTGCTGCCATCTGCCAGTAACGAAAACTCACAGAAAGGCCAGGAAGACCACAAGAGCAGGGCAGTCCCTCCCAACCCATGCACCTCACCTGTGGAAAGCACTAGTAGCAGGAGCAGGAGGAAAGGGGCCTGGATGGCCCCAGCCATGATGGTGGCGGACTGGTGGGGAGGGGGCAGAGCAGATTCAAGCAGGCGCCGAGAATGAGGTAGAGCTGGGCTGGCGCTTGCTGCTTTATACCGGTCTCCCCCCCTTCCCGCCCTAGGCACAGCAGGAGCAGGTGACAGGTGACAAAACTCCACCCACTCCCCCCTTCTGTACCTCCTACCTTTTCCTCCTCCTCCCCAACCATTCTCGGGTAGGGTACTTGGGCTCCAATCACTCAACCTTATGACAACCTGTTTGTTTTCCAACTGACCTCCCCCTTTCACCAACCACTCCCTGGCTCTGTGCTGGGGGGGGGGCAGTCTGGGCCCCCTGGTTACAGGTTTAGTCACAGGGCAACCACTAAGGTCAGGAAAGGGAGCAGAAAGCAGGTTGGACAGTAGCCAAGAAGCCCACCACTACACACACAACCCACCTCCCTCCACTTCCCTACTTTCCTCCAGCCCTACTTTTGGAGGGGGGAAGAAATAAGAAGGCTTCATAATGAGTGGACTAGGCTCTAGTTTTGGGCTCCCTCTCTCCCCCATCCCCCACTTCCTGGAATAGCCCCACCCTTCTTACCGCTCCCCACCTCGTGTTCCACGTGTGTTTCTACCCTGAAACCCACATCCCCGCCCTGGCTGGACTTCCCAGAAGCCTGAGTTCCTTCCTTAGCTTTCTCTTTGAGAAGTGGGGGGGGGGGAATTTCCACTTAAAGGACGAAACCTAGGCTCCGAGGAACCCTAAGGTCCTTCGCAACCCTTCACCTCAGTGGCAGCCAGCCGGCACCGCGGACTCGAAGTTCCTGCCCTCTAGTGGTCACCACGAGTCTTGAGGGACCGACCCTCAAGAGTCGAGGGGGCTGCCTCCGAGTGGAGTGGAGAGGGGGAGGGGGGGTTGAGCAGCATAGCCCAAGTGGGGTCAAAGATCCAGGGGAAGCTAGACCCTGGTGAGAAGAACAATGGCCGGGGACGGAGCAGGAGGAACGCAGAGTACAGTGGCGGGGCTGGGAACGGTAGGTGGGAGCCTCCAGAGCTTCAGGTGGTGTCTGCAGGAAATGGCTCTAAGTGGGTGGGGTCCCGAGGAATGTGGAAGGGGCCTGGAGGTATGTGGGAGGGGACACTGGAATGTGGGAGGAGGGGGGAAGTTGGATATTTAGGAAGCCCTGAGTAGGTTGGACTGCCAAACAAGTTTTAGGGGGTACAGAACTTTCAGAAAGTAGTATTTGGGACAGGTATACATGTAGTGGGAGGGCAAAGTCGTATGTAGATGTTGGTAATGAGTGAGAAACGAGAGGTCTTTTGAAGGGCTGAAATACTACGGGGCCCCGGCCTTTGGGACCACAGCCCCCCGGAGTTGAAGATCTCAGGCGAGATTCTGCGCTGCTGGGCTGTGGTCTAAGCCGAAGCAGTGACGACTGTACTGGAAAAACGATTCTCAGCTCTGACGATACAGATTGGAAAGCATTTTTTTTTTTTAAGATTTCAGGGCGGCGTGGGAATGGGGGAGGGCGGGGAAGCCTGATCTTGAGACGCGGGCACTAGTGCCGTCCCGTCCGACCTCCAAGGAGCTGTTTTGTGCCGCGGTGGGTGCCCGAGGCGGGCTCCGGACCCGGGCAGGGGGGCGGGGTTGCGGTGCGTAAGCGCGCCGAGGCCCGCGGGCTGGAGGCGGGGAAGGCTCCCCATCCGCGGGCGGGCGGGCGGGAGAAAGTACAAGTATCTAAGTGGGCGGTCCCAAACCTCAACCACCGGAGTTGCCAGGCAACTGCCATTCAGTTCCGTTGCTGGGACACGCGTCACCATAGCGACCGCTCCGTGCCGCTCAGTCTGAGTATTTAAAGAGCAAGCGCGCGCAACTCCCAAGCGTCGGGAAGCGGCCTTCGAGGGTGTCACGGTCTCTTCTTCTCCGACCCCCCCCCCTTACCATCCCTTTCACCTTTTGGAGCGCCAAGGCTTTGGCCGGCCTTTAAGATGAAGCCAACTCCTTAACGCGCCCTGGTCCTTGGGTTCCCCCCCGCCCCCGGGCGGGCGGGAGGGACGGGACGCGGTGCAGTGTTGTTCTTTCCCCCGCCAATATTGCACTCGTCCCGGCCTCCGGCCCTCTCGGCCCCCCGGCCTCCCCTCATCCCGAATGGGGCAGCCCTCCCGCCTTCCTGGTTTTCGATCCTGGCTAAGATAGACTGGAGTGTCGACGCTGTCACCGTGAGTAAGTGGGGCTGGAAGGACTTTAGTCATCATCCGACCAGTACCCCATCCTTCGCTTAACCCTATCTGGCACTTTTCTCTCCTCCTCCCCAAACTCACACAAACTTTTCCCTAGATTTCTTACAACCTACCAGCCTTTCTCTCTTACCCCCTCAACTTCTTTCTGTTCCCCACCATATCCTGGGGAGGGGGGGAAATCCCTAAAATAAGCAATTGCACTGGCTTAGAAAACAACTGGAACTTTATGGCAGTGGGGCTGTTATCTCTCCTGGGGTTAGTACCTGAGTAATACCCCTTGAAAATTTCCCAACCACTGAACTATGTGGTCACTACCCCTCTGGGGCTGAACTTCTGATGGGTGCCAGAGGAGGGTCTATTTGGCTGAGGGGCTATAGTTTAGATCCCAGGGTCTCCACAATGGACCCCAAGGCCAAAGGGTCTCAAATCAGAATTCTGAATCCGGTGGCCACCTCCTCACACCCTTCCCTGTAGTAGCTGCCTCCGGAATGGCTCAAAGTCCTCAGGCACTGTATCTGAAGAAAGGGAAAAAGGAAGGTCAGAGGATGTGGCTTTCCCAGGACTTGAGACAGGTCAGGTTGATCTTGGTTTGGAGCCTCACCATTGCATCGGTACTGGAGATTGGACCATATGATGTTTTCTTGGGAGAAGCAGAACACACCAAGACGTCCTCCTCGCATGGATGTGTCTATGATTACCCCAGAATCCGCCACTAGCTGGGGACCCTCATAGAGCTTCACCCTGTGCAGGATGAGGGGCATCCATTGGTGTCCTTTCCTCTGGCTTGTTCATCCCCAGCCCCCACCCCCTTGAGCTCACCCCTCCTGAGAGAAGGGAGGGGAGGAAGGAAAGGGGAGGGAAAGGGGGTGCTTTTTCTCAGGCCAGGGGCCCCTAGCTCTTTGTCCAGCCCCTTTTGCATCTCAAAGCACCAGCCACATTCCAAGCGAGGATTGGGTTGCCATGACGATGAGCACAATGGGCTGGGGGGTGAAGTCACCCGCTTCCCAGGCTCTAGTCCACCCCCCTTTATCCCCTGCCCAGGCGCCCCACAGTCCAGGGCACCTTAAAGAAGAATCAGCCCAGACCCTTGGACCCTGGGCTCTTAGCCATGGAAAGTCCAGGCTTGAGGGAGATCAGTTTCCCTTCCCTCCATTAGTCACCGTCATTAACTAGGGAGCATACTTGTCAAAGGGAAATGCAAACTTATGGACAAAATGCTGAACTGTGAGATCTGGGCCTCTGTTTGCTCTTCTGTAAATGATCCCTTCCAGGTCAGAAGCTGATGGAACTGGTTCTGTCCGGGATGCACCACTTAAGCTGCTCCACAGATTCCCAGAAAATGGGAAAAGGCATCTAGCTTACCCAATGCCCTTGTTTCACAGAGGGCATGTCTGTAGTGAGAGGGAGATGGAAGGAAGTAGCTGTAGTCCCCACTAAAGAATTATGTCGAGGTGAGGTCACTGTTGAGCCCTAGCTACTGAGGGAAGGAAAGGACTGAGCCTGGGGCCCCACCCTGTAGGGCCCAACTCCTCTCCTCACCGAATGTAACCAACTTGGGGCCGATGCAGCAGCTGCCAGCGATAGGAGGTCTTGTCACGCCAGCCCACATTTCGTGGATCAGTCCACAGAAGTCGGACCTGATCAGGGGTGTGGCCAGTATGCCACAAGGCATTCCTGAGATGCTCACCTGGGCCAGTCACTGATGTCACAGCCTGAGGATCATTGGCAAAGACAGTAATCAACCACATGATCAGAAGAAGGGAAAAAAAAGTTTGGTAAGTGCCAGTAATCAACCACATGATCAGAAGAAGGGAAAAAAAGTTTGGTAAGTGCCGGTGGAAATAGAAGTCAGGGTGGTCAGAATTCTCCAGAGTCCCACAAAGCAGGCATCCAGACAAGGCCTTTGGGTAAAAGAGTTCCCAGTCAGACAGTGGGGGAGGTTCTGAGGTTGGACTGGAAGAGAGAGCTTTGGGGAAGGTTGGGGAAACTGGGCAGCTGGGGTACCTTGAGTTGCAGGCCAGGCTGAGCAACAGCCCGGAAAGGTGTGGCCTGCCAGTAGGTCTGCTCTGTCTGCTTCCACATGACCACATAGAAGCGTCCACTGTCCTGGTAACTGAAGAGAAAGCCTGCGTAGTCATCGTCAGTGACTGTGTTTACATGGAAGGTGCCTTCAAAGTCCACACCATTGAAGGCTGTATATCCTAGGTTGGGGATGAGAGAAAAGTTAGGGGCAGCAAAGATACTGGTGGTCCACTGTGGGGTGGGGAGTTGGGAAGGATGCCAGCTATATTTATGGCTAGCTTACTTCACTGCCTTTTCTCTCATTTTTGCCTATCTTCTCCATCCTCCCTGACCCTCTTTTATCCCTTCCATTTGGGAATTATATTGAACTAGGTATCCCTTACATACCGACTGCCAGGCCAGGGTCACTGTTCATGGTCTGAACAATTTCCATGCCCTAGGGGTTGAATAAAGAAAAAAAAAAACAAAAGCCCTGATCCAACTACCTGATTCCCACCACTACCACCACCACCTCTGGACCTCATCTAGTGATGTGGTCTTGAGTGTACCTGCCCAGCCCACATCCCTGAGTACCTGATTGAGTACAACCCAGTTTGGGTCAATCTGAGCATCACCTTCAGGATCCAGGACGACAGTCTGATAGGCGCGAAAGTCTGTGAGGGTTACCTCTGCACTTTCAGGACACACATCCAGAGGATCAACTACTGCATCATTGTCAAAGTCATCTTCACATACATCACCAACACCATTACCTGGGTGGAGTAAGACTAGGTGTTCATGAAGTCCCTGGTCAATACCCACTGGCCAACATTGTTATCTCTTAGATTTTGCATTTCTAACTTTTCCCTACCTTTCCTTGAGCCCCCATAGGACCTGCTGCCTCTCCTTGAACAAAGTTTGTACCAGTCAAACCCCCTCTGATGCTTCAGCCTTACCATCTGAGTCCTTCTGATTGGGATTGGGTACCAGACGACAGTTATCAGGACCAGGTGGTACATAATCTGGGATGCCATCATTGTCATCATCCCCATCACACTCATCTCCAAGTCCGTCATTGTCTGAGTCTAACTGGGAGCTGTTTGGCAGCTGTGGGCAGTTGTCCTTAGTGTCCTGATGTCCATCCCCATCGCTGTTCAGAAGAATAAATAACAAATAAAGGCTCTAAAGGTACCCCCACCTCTACCTATCTTCTGTGTAAGAGTTTCTTTGGGGTATCCTGCCCTCCACCCAACCAGGTCCCTGCAGACAGAGGTGGTAAGGGTACAGTAGTAGGAATAGGGGATAGACTCTGAGAATAACTTCCTGCTCAATAGTTGTACATCATAGAGGCAACTGAGAATGTACTAGAGGAAAGTAAAATATTTCCTGAAGCCTTGCAATTCTTGGCCAGGACTCTACCTGTCTTCATTAGTGTCACACACATCACCCACCAGGTCGCTGTCTGCATCTGTCTGAGAGAGTGGGGCCTGATCTCACCATCTCTTGATAACTCCAAAGAAGGTGACCCCTTTCCCATCCAGAGGGCTGGGGATTCATCCACCTTTTCACCCACCCTTCTCCCTCTCCCTGCCCTTGCCATTCCTCTGTACCTGGGTAGGATTGCTCATTTCAGGGCAGCTGTCACAAGCATCTCCCACTCCATCCTCATCCCTATCTGTCTGGAGTGGGTTGGGTACTTTAGGACAATTGTCCAGTCCATTAGGGATGCCTAGAAGACAAAAAAAAAAAAAAAAGCACAAAGTTGTCAGTAGAACATGTCCATCATTTCTAGGTTGGTGAGCTTTGTCTTCTTACACAGAGAACAACTGCTCAGAAAATCTGCCTGTGCCTTGTTTGATCCTTTAGCCTCACCCCCAACGCCTATTCCCTATTTCATATTTCCATCAACTGCTGCAGCAGGTAATTACCACCACATCCAGGCCAACTCCCATAAGCATATTTCCTTAGTTCTTCCCAGCCTCCCTGCCTCACTATTACCTGTCCAAATTTCACAAGTCTCCCAGCCACCCCCCTTAACCCCAGCCTGCACCATCCCCATCCACGTCGTTGTCACAGGCATCTCCTTCTCCATTGCCATCTGTGTCCTTCTGGTCATTGTTGGGAACATTGGGGCAGTTGTCACAGGCATCACCAAATGAATCTGTATCTGAGTTCTGCTGGTCCTTGTTAGGAAATAATCGGCAGTTGTCCTGGGTCAAAGGGGTAAGAGGTAAGGGGTCAATGGTCTCCCAAACTCTCCTTGTCTAAGATAACTATCCTGTAATAGTTGGGATAACTAAACTGGTACAGTTCCACCCACCCGGCCTCTATGTAGTTTGTCTTATCGTAGGAGCCATGTTTAGGCTTCCCTAGTGTAGAGTCCTGTGGCCCTTCCAGAAAATCACCAAGGGCTAAGATGACATAGGATTATGAGATGCAACGAGAGACATAGCATGAAGAGAGCAAAGGAGCTAGAAGGGGCGTATGGTCTGGAAGCCACCTCAACATTCTTGATCCCGTCCCCATCAGCATCATCATCACATTGGTCCCCCACACCGTCATTATCAGCATCTTCCTGCCCAGAGTTTGGTGTCAAAAGGCAGTTGTCCTGAAGTTCAGAGGAAGGAAAGAGATAAGTTCTGGCCTAAGCCAGTCTGGGGTTCCCCACCTCATCTGGACCCTGGCCCCCAGCACCTGCTTGCAGTGTTTGTTGTTATCCATGCAGGGAAGCGCCTGGTCTGGGTAGCCATCGATGTCCGTATCAGGTCCACACACATTCCCATTCCCTGCCCAGCCCACATTACACTGGGACAGCATAGAAAGTAGTAGTTAGTTTGAGCTGGCACCCCTTCACTCCACTCTTGTTCCTGCTCCAGAAACTATTCTCTCTACTACCATTTCCCTTTATGACTGCCCTTGGCCCAATCTCTAAACAACTTCACTAGCCTTATCCATTCCTACAGAGGTGTGTGTGTGTGTGTGTGTGTGTGTGTCCATGTCTGTGTGAACTAGGGTCTAGGTACTAGGCATTAGCTCTAAGCTTTTTGGCTCAAGGCTAGTGCTCTACCATTTGAGCCATGGCTCCATTTCTGTTTTGGGAGGTAGCTAATTAGAGATGTGAGTCTCACAGACTTTCCTGCCCTGGGCTGGGAAGTGGTCAGTCTCCTGAGTAGCTAGGATTACAGGCATGAGCCACTAGCACTCAGCCAGATTTACTCCTTTTTTGCAAATCCCAAGCTAGCTTACCTGGCAAGACACTGCACCGTTGCGTTCAAAGAGACAGTGGGCATGGACATGGCAGGGGCTGTGGGTTGGGCTGTGGCAGGTCCTTGCTGGGAGGCATCCCTGGCTCTGGTTGCCCAGGAAACCCAGGCGGCAAGGACCACATTTGAAAGACCCCTAAAAGTGGAGAAGTAGAATCAGCAAGGTGATGAGCAGGTGGTTAGGAGCAAGCAGCTCCGTGGAAAGCAGCATCTCCTTCAGGTTCTCAGGACAACCATCTCAGGTAGATGAGAGCCCCATTTAAAAAAAAAAAAATAATAATGAAGCTATGGCTCCAAAAAGGTTACTTAAAGGTCACAGCTAATAAGAGGCTAAACCTACAATTCTCAGCCAGGTCCATGTGAACACCTAGTGTGAGTTGTGCCCTAGGAAAGAAGGACAGCAGGAAATTACCCATTCCCACCTCCCCGGACATATGCAGGGTGCTCAGCTCACCACAGTGTTGGTACAGATGGAATTTGGGTCACAGCCACCATTATTACCATCATTACATTCATCAATGTCATTGCAGACCTGAAAGAGCAGAGTTTGAGTGGAACTAGACCTATGGTGGATCTCACAGATAAAAAAGAAGGCAGTGAATCCTATCTGTACACTTGGATATACCCAGACTCAGCTCATAAAGTCTTTATCATCGCATTTATCAAGTGTTCGACAAAGCCAAGATCCCTTGCCCATACAATCCAATCTGACCTGTTTGCTGGCCCGGGCATAGTCGATGCCCACACCAGACACCTGGGTGCCCTTGTATCCTCGAGGACAGGCCTCACAGTGGAAGCCAGGCATGGTGTTGATACAGCTGGAGCCAGGGAAACAGGGATCAGCATGAGCACACTGTGGACCAGAACAAGAAGAAAGATCAACACTGGGAAACTGATCCTACCTAAGCCTCCCTCCTTCCTGCCACTCCCCTAGTTCTTTCCTCGTGAAGCCCTCTATCTCCCTTCTGTCTTCTTTGCTGGTCTTTGACCTCTTCTAAATCCCAGGTTCCTCTGCTCCTGATCAGTATTTACCTTATCCCACATTAACACTCCCTTGTGGATTGTGCCCTCTCCCACCTCATTGATGTCATCGCAGTGAGTGCCGTTGCCCTGCAGGCCAGGGGGACAGGGCCCACAGCGATATCCTGGGTACTCGTATACTTCCATGCAGTCCACACCTCGAAAGCAGGGGTTGGGGCTGCAGTGGGAACGCTGCTCATGGAAACCTGGAAGGTGGACATAACCACCCAGGAGTCACCATTCATATCTGGGAAGGAGAGGCCAAAGCCTTGGGGGTGGGGAGCACAGAAGTGGTGTGTGGAGCCCTCCCCTACTCTCCCACTCACCGCACACCTGACACTCCATGATAGTGTTTCGGATGAGGGACATTTCCTTCACCTGGAGGATGGGTAGCACTCAGCTCTCAGCATCTGCCAGCCCACCCCAGAAATACCCTTGGCTTGCCCACTCAAACCTGATCTCGAATATCATCCCGCAGCTCCACAAGGATCTGGTTGAAGATGGTGAGTTGGGTGACCAGTGCCTTGGTCTGTTCCCCTGTTAGCAGATATGGAGAAGTTTAGAACTGGAACATCACCCTTGGCCTACCTGGGCAATAAGCATGTTCATGCCTGAAGAAGATGCCCATATCTGACTGAAGAGGAATTAGCTGCTAAAGCCTAGGTAGGGCCTCCTCCCCATTCTCACCCCTTCCACCTCATGATCAACTTACCTAGAATGGACTGCAGTGCATTTGCCACTAGAGAGAAGAAAATATGGTCAGGAGATAGGCTGGTGAGGAGGGGGAAGGGAGAGAGGGGCATTGCTGGAATATCAATAAAGTATTGCAAAATAGGAAAGCAAAAGTGACAGGCAAGCAAGGCCAGTTTTAGCATTTTTATTCTTTGAAGATGTTAAGGTTGGAACCCAGGGCCTCAAACAGCTAAGCAAGTACTTTACCACTGGCCACATCACCAACTAGCACCAGCTCTTTATAGCATAGGAAGTTAAGCTCCAAATTCTTGTTCCCAGGCACAGTAGTCACAGGAGACCAAATAAAAGTACCCAAAGCAGGGCCAGGGCCCCAGTATTCCATTTCCTCCCCGACTCCTAAGCTTCTATGATGAGAGCACTTCTCTGAAATATCTGGGAGATATGAATGTTTACTCAGGTTAGAGCCTTCAAGCGTCCCTATCAGAAAGATCAGACAGGCAGGCTCAGCGCCAGTGGTTTACACCTGTAATCCTAGCTACTGAGGAGGAGGAGATCTGAGGATCACAATTCAAAGCCAGCCTGGGCTTTGAGATTCTTATCTCCCATTAACTACCAAAAAGTCAGAAGTGGAGATACAGCTCAAATAGTATAAAGCTATAGGTATAGCTCAAATGGAATGGAAAAAGCTAAGAAGCAATGCCACGGTCCTGAGTTCAAGACCCCGTATTAGCGCGCGCACGCACACACACACACACACACACACACACACACAGACCAGGCAGACAGCCAAGGGAAGCTATAAAAGATGTGAAACTAGCACCTCAGGCAAGACCCTTGTCCCTGAAATGTCCTCAACAGTTATAATCCTCTCAATTTATCTTAATTTTTTTTCTACCTACTCTAGTAAATTGGGTGACCTGAATTGGGAGATTTTTGACTCACAATGCTTAGAGTCAGGGGTGAAAGATTTGGTACAACAAGTCAGAAGCCCTAGGAATGGGCAAGCCAGAAAAGTAGGCGTTAAGGAGTTTTAAGATCAAAAGGAATAGAAGTCACCAAAGATCACAATGGTCTCTGTCATCTCACAGGAATTACTGTGTTACCTGCACTGTGGATTGACTCATCACCTTGGAATGGGCACTCACTCAGGGCTCCTACCCGAGCCATTGACCCGCCCAGAATAATTTTCATCGATTCCACAAAGCCCTGTGGAAGTAAGTGAAGCCCACAGCAAGTAAGGTGGGAGGGTCTACCACTTCCTTCCCAAGACTGGTAACAACTGTTTCAACAATACTTAGAGGACCCTCCCCCTGCTCACCTGCATCCTCAGATAAGCCTTCTGTCCTGTCCTAATCTCGAGCCCACTGACCTCCGCTGGAGGAATGGGGGCCAGTGCTGGAAGGCCTGCATATTGGTCACCCAGTTTGCAGTCCACATAGAGTTGCAAGCCAGGGCTGGGTCGGGATGGTCCTCGAAGCCGCAGGAGAGCCGTGTGTGTGCGCCCATCAGCCAGGCCTGCTTGCTGTAGGTTCACTGCATGGACCTTGCCATCCTCCCGCTGGTACCGCACCAGTACTGCCCAGGAGCGGAGGTCAGTATGGGCCCTATCTTCCATCCCCCATGGTCCCAGTTAAGCCCTGGATCAACTCTTTCAGAAACCTATCTCTAGGAATACCATCCCTAATTTGGCTCCGTATTTCTCCTCCTTGTACATAGTAAGTATAAATGTTTTCCAATTTGGTTTAGAGACTATGATTTTAAGTCTTTGGTGCACCAGATCACCCTATCCTTTCCTAAACTGGCCATTGAACTGTCCCAGTAATGCGACAGTATCACTGCTGGGACAGAGATGTCTCACCTCCCCCTCTGAGCATCCTCAAGTACAACCTCCCATCCCTACCTCCTAAACACCCTATACCAGGTGCCCCCTTGTGCCTGGAAAAACCTGATCAGACCATGGTCCTTAATGGAACGTAAGGAAAATTAGAAGGCACTTGGGAGTTGGGGATGAGGGTCAATGCTTAAGGGGACCACCAGTGCATGAAAGGAGATGCCCACCAGTCACCTTTGTTAATCTTGCCCACAACAGAGGCCTCCAGCCATCGAGTGTTGTCTTGGCGAGAATAGAGGCCAAAGAGGACACCACCTTGCTTGGGGGGCAGGCGGAAGGTAGACAAGAGGTAGATGTCCCCAGCAGTGAGTAAAGCTGTCCGGATCTTCTCAGCCACAGCTACCATCTGCCGGGACTCACCCACAGTCAGCAGGTCAATGACTGGCCAGGCATGGGTTATCAAGAACAGAAAAGAGAATCAGTGCTATGACCTGCCCTCTCCCCAGAGCTCTTAAGGGTGGAGCATCCCTAATCTGGACTCCCACCCCTACCCTAGTCCTCTCTCACCATCAGGCAAAATTCAATTCTTTTTCTTATCAGAGCTGAAATGTAGTGGTTTATAGTGGTTATTCCTTTCTCTCATTATGTACTATCTCCACAACTTTGCAGGCCAGAGGCTCCAGAAATACAGAAAAATTACAAAATTACCCATGAATTTGAGATGTCCCCACCAGATGGCGCAAGGGAGACACTATCCTGATTGATCAGACCCAGGAGTGGCACCTGGTGCCCACAGCACAGAACTGGTTTCACTGCTGGGTTTGGCTCATTCCCCACCACAGTGCCCCTCCTTCTATCCTGGGGGCTTATTTGAATAAGACCAGCTGCCCACTGAGGTCTCTGACCCTCCCACCATCTGGCTTTTCCCTCCGGGAATGTAGGACCCAGCTTCTCTGCTTGCTGTGTCCCAGCCAATCTGTGGTTTCCCTTCTAGCCAGTAAAGAATCTTTGCCTGTGTCATCTGCTCCAGCTACCTCTCCCACACCCATGGGCCTATCCTACCACCAGACCTCCGGGAGAGGCCAGTACTTTCACTCTCCACCCCCAAACTGTCTTTTGGCAGCCAGGAGCCAGGGGGAAAAGGGGGACAAAGTCCAGGATCCATGATGCACCCACCTTCAAGCTGCCCTCCTAGACTGTGGAGGCTCTGACACCAACCCAGCCAGGCAGTCCTAGCATCCAGGTCCTGAGTCCTCTACCCTGACTTCATGTTTGATTTTGACCAGTTCACACATGTCCACCTCTCTGGTGCCCACTCCTCCCACCAGGCCATAATTTCACTAACTCTAAGTAGTGTAACTGTTTTCTCCAGCTCAATTTCAAGACTCTAACTCTCTCTCCTGTCCCATGTGTTTCCTGCTACCTGGTCTAGGGGTTAAAGTGGATAGAGTCAGGCTTACCCTGCAGGTCCTGACTGGCAGATGCAAAAGAGCAAAGGAGGAGAAGAGCCAGGGCCCCCCGAAGTTCCAGCGCCTCCATGCCGCTCAGCCGGCTCACTACCCCTGGCAAGCAGGCTGCTGGGAGGGGAAAAGGCTAGGCGGAGAGCAGGAGCAGGGGGGCGGAGGGACAGAGGGGGGAGATGAAGGAGGGGTAGCAGGCGGAGGGGGGGGGAGGAGGGAGGGGGGCTGAAACAAAGAGCTGCCAATCACCCTAGAGGCATCACCAGCTGTGGGAACCAGGAGCACTGAGAAAGAGTCTTGGGGGCCTCCTGCTCCTCCCTAATGGTCCTCTCTCCCAGGTGCGTCCCTTCTCTCCAGTCATCCTGTTGTTGGGGGCCTCATCATACAGCACTACCAAATAAATGCTACTGCTTTCTGGAAGCCGCAATTGGCAAAGGCAGGAACCCCTGGCATGGATAGTGCCAGACAGTGGGCATTATTCCACTGCTGGCAGAAAAGAATGCCAAAGGAGTGGCTGAAACTAGCTTGCTTTGGTGCTTGGAGGATGTTGGATTCTCACATCCTCAAAGCGGACCAAGTGCTCTTTCTTAGGGGTCTTGGGGAGGGTTCCTGATATGTGCCTGTTCTTCCATTTTCCCTCATTCCCAGAAAAACTCAGGAGCCTGGAAGTGTCGGTGGGAACTGGTCAGTGAGGCTCAAGCAAAGAAACCGAGAAAGAGGAAAAGGACATCAGAAACTTGAGCAGAAAACCAGGGGACTAGGAGTAAACTGGGAAAAAGTGTGGGCAGTGGCGGACAGGCTAGGACCCGGATGCAGCGGAGGGGCGCCCGAGTTCCCGTTACTAAGGCAACACCCTGCGAGCCCCACGTCCCCTTCCCCCACCCAGGCCCCAGCCGGCCTCACTCTGGCCGTCGCCACCGCCCCTGTTTTGTTTCCATGGCGACGGGCGGTGCGGGGCCGCTCCAAACATAACGCGCTGTGGAAAACATGCGGCCCGGGGGACCCCCCCGTAGCCCCGAATTGGGGTCGAGCACTGAAAGGTCTCGGGGAGGGCCAGGCCACGTACAGTTTGACAACTGTCAACAGATCCGGACCAGGAACATACGACCCTCATCTCCTAGACCCTCCGAGCCTTCAGCGGGTCGGGGCTTCTGTAGACCGAGGCGTTGTGATTCTCCCAGGCGAGACTGGCCGCCTACCCTCCCCCGCTGCGAAGGCCGCCATTGGTTGAGCCTTCGGCCGCTATCCCCCGAAAGCCGCGGCCCCGCCTCGCGAGGTCCCACTCCCCCAGTCGGGAGAAGCCACGCCTCTCCGGTGGAGAGAAGCCGGGCCTTCCCCGCAGAGAGAAGCCACGCCTCTCCGTGTGAGAGAAGACAAGCCTTCCCTGCAGAGAGAAGCCACGCCTCTCCGTGTGAGAAAAGCCACGCCTCTCCGGTGGAGAGAAGCCACGCCTCTCCGGTGGAGAGAAGCCACGCCCCTCCGCGTGAGAGAAGCCACGCCCCTCCATGTGAGAGAAGCCATGCCTCCCCTGTCGAGAAAAGCCGCGCCTCCCCGGTCGAGAGAAGTCGCACCGCCCACGCTGAGAGAAGCCACGCCTCCTCATCCGAGAGAAGCCGCGCCTCCCCATTCGAGAGAGGTCGCACCGCCCCCTCCGAGAGAAGCCACGCCTCCGCAGCCGAAAGAAGCCGAGTCTACCCTGCAGAGAGAGGCCACGTCTCTCCATCCGAAAGAAGTCGCGCCTCCCCAACCGAGAGAGGCCACGCCTCCCCGACCCAGAAAAGTCGCGGCTCCACAGCGGTCCCACCATGTCCCCCACAACAACAAGCCAGAGGGCCAGTGGAGGGGGGCGTGTCCTTGCGAATGAAGGCTTTGGCGCAGAAGGAAGTGCTTCCGGTACAGAGGGCGTACAAGATGGCGGCGCCCATGGAGCTGTTCTGCTGGTCTGGGGGCTGGGGGCTGCCGTCAGTGGACCTGGACAGCCTGACCGTTCTGGTGAGGGTAACCCAGGCGCTCTTTGCTGTGCCCTAGAGGACTGGGGTGGGGCTCGAGCTAGTCAAGCGTTCGAACTTTGCTGGCGCCACAGCACAGGCTCTTTGGGGAAAACTGAGGCAATCCAAAAGCGTGGCCAGACCGATGTGGGCTGAATACCCTATCGTAGTTTCCTAGATTGCAGGTACCAGTGACAGTAGGCTTGATCGGGAATCCAGGAGATAGGCTGAAGTCCTTGCTTTCCCATGGCTGTGTGACCTTGGGACCATCCCTTCTGTGGGGTTTCAGGGATTTTAGGCTTGGCAGTCCTGGTTTCTCAGCGATCCACACTCTTCTTCCCACTAAACAGCGTTTACTGAGCCTATTTGTTGGAGCAAACGGCCCTCAGCCAGACTGTAGAAAGAGCACTGACATCAGACAGATTTGTTTCACTTTGTTCCTTCACTCTCTCTAGTTGTAAAAGCATGTATAGGGCATCTTACAAAATACCAAATATTGCCATGCTAAAATGAGTAAGACTTTGTCCCTCCACTCAAGTTGTGTCAGTAAAGAGAACATGGTCATTATTTCCAAGAAGAGGGTTCGGAAAAGCTTCCAAAGATAGGTGTTCAACAAGTAGATAAATAGGAGACAAGATGGAGGGGAGCGGTTTTTCATAGCTGATATCTAATAAGGGACATATCCATAATCTGTTTCTTTTTTTCTTTTCTTTTCCTTTGGTGTCAGACCTGGGGGCTTGAACTCAGGGCCTGGGCACTGTCCCTGGAGCTTTTGTGCTCAAGACTAGCACCTCACCATGTGAGCCACAGCTCAATTTCCAGCTGTTAGTGCTTAATTGGAGATGAGTCTCGTGGACTTTTACAGCAAAGGCTGGCTTTGAACCACAATCCTCAGATCTCAGCCTGCTGAATGTGAACCACCTGCACTGTGGCTTCAACATTCTTGTTTTTACCTATTTGTAAAATGGAAGTGGTTTTTTGTTGTTGTTGTTTTGTTTTTGTAAGTGTTGGGGTTTGAACTCAGGGCCTAGGCACTGTCCCTGAGCTTCTTTTGCTCAGGGCTAGCACTCTGTCACCTGAGCCACAACACCACTTCCAGTCTTTTCTGTTTATGTGGTGCTGCAGAATTGAACCCAGGGCTGCATGCATGCTAGACAAGCACTCTACCACTAAGCCACATTCCCAACCCAATGGAACTGTTTTTGCATGTGTGCCAGTACTGAGGTTTGAACTCAGGGTTTTGCAATCTGAGTTAACTTTTCACTTGGGCTAGCTCACTCTACCACTTGAGCCGCACCTTTTTTTTTTCAGTAGTGGGGCCTCAACTCTGGGCCTGGGTGCTGTCCCTCAGCTCTTCAGCTTAAGGCTAGCCCTCTAGCTCTTGAACCACAGCGACACTTCTGGCTTTTTCTGCTTATGTGGTGCTAAGGAATCGAACCCAGGGCCTCATTCATGCAAGGCAAGCACTCTACCACTGAGCCACCTTCCCAGCTCCATTTCTGGCTTTTTATTTGCTAATTGGAAGTAAGAGTCTCTGGGATTTGTCTAGGCTGTTTTCAGACTGTGGTCTTTAGGTCTCAGCCTTCTGAATAGCTAGTGTTATAGCATAAGCCAGCAGCATTGGCTGATTTTTTTTTTTTTTTTTGTCTGTCGTGGGGCTTGAACTCTGGGCCTGGGCGCTGTCCCTCAGCATTTCAGCTCAAGGCGAGTGCTCTACCACTTGAGCTACAGCGCCACTTCCGGTTTTCTGGTGGTTTACTGGAGATAGGAGTCTCAAGGTCTCTCCTGCCCGGGCTGACTCCTGCCCAGGCTGGCTTTGAACCGCGATCCTCAGATCTCAGCCTCCTGAGTAGCTAGGATTACAGGGGTGAGCCACCAGCACCCGGCTTCCCCCCCCCCCGGGCTTTTTTTTTTTCTTATACAAAGCACAGGGCATAAAGCCGGGTGTCGGTGGCTCACGCCTGTAATCCTAGCTACTCAGGAGACTGAGATCTGAGGATCATGGTTCAAAGCTAGCCCAGGCTGGACAGTCTACCAGACTCTTATCTCCAATAAACCACTAGAAAATGGGAAGTGGTGTTGTGGCTCAAGTGATAGAGCACTAGCTTTGAGCTAAGAGCTGAGGGACGGCGCCCAAGCCCAGAGTAAAAGCCCTATGACCAACAACAGCAACAAAAAAAGCACAGATCATATCACATAAGATATTCAGTAAATATTACTCTTAATCTTTCCTCTGTGGAACCATGCCTTAGCCTCTCTACCTTCTGCTTCCTTCTCTGCAGACCTATACCAGATTTACTGGTGCTCCACTCAAGGTACACAAGATTACCAACCCTTGGCGGAGCCCTTCAGGTATCCAGTGTCCATGGGTGGGGTAAGGGAGTGTGCAAGGGGAGGAGCAGGAAATAGGAAGGAATGTGGCACAAATATGTATGAATAGTCAAACTAGGATCTGGTAGACATACTTCTTTGTCAATGTCAGGAACTCTGCCTGCCCTTCGGACAAGTCAAGGAGAGGTCATCTCAGCACCACAAAAGATCATCACTCACCTTCGAAAAGAGGTACAAGACTTGGGGAAGGTGGGGTTTCAGTGAAAGAAATCCAGTCAATTCAGTGCAACTCATGTTTATTAAGCACCTAACTTATACCAAGCTAGACACAGGTGGCCCAGAGCACCAAGTAGCACAAATTCTGATGGGGAAGACACATAATGTCACTATATTGTAGTAAAGCATTTGGCCAGAAATTAAGCTCAAGGCACTATGGAAATATGCAGAGACATAGTGCCGTCTGTATAGTTGACAGGCAAGGAGTCTTAAACTGGTCACAGGTGGAAGAAGAAAAAAAGAGAAGATAGCAATTGATTCTAATGAGATGCTCAAAGATGGGATTGGACAGGGACTTTGAAGGGCCTTTTCTCTGTTTTCAGGGACCAGGTTGGGGTGAATATGGGGCTCAGGATGCACAAGGCTTAGAGCCAGGTTAGGGAATTTGAAAGAACATTACAAGAAGAGTACTGAGACCTAGGGTCCTCTCACTCTTCCTACTCCCCTCACTACCTTCCCAAACTATTGGATTTAGCCATCATGCTTTAAAAGTTCTTCTAATCTGTGGTGTGATTCCAAGAGGGAACACATTGTCCAAAATGGGCTCCTCTTCTTCATTTAAAGGCTTGGGAAGCTAGGGAATTAATGTGGGTTATAGAAGCCTTTACAATACATATAAAAGCCAAAGTTCCTGACAGGGCCTGGACCATTACCTTGATTCCTCATGTATAAAGGTTTTTTTTCTCATTTCCAAAATGTTTTCCCCTACATTATTTACTAATAGAGCCTATTAAGAGATGAAGATGATTATTAGTGCCGGAGCCTGCCAGCAACGAAAGGGAATCCTGAATTGGGGGCGAGGACGGGAAAAATAAAGACATAAGATAAAGGGTGGGGTTGGGAGGTCTGCAGCTCAAGACTGCAGCACCGTTTATTTTTAACTTTCCCTAATATATACTATTAGAAGTCAAGAGGTAACGTAAGGTTACAATAGTCCAGAAAAGCAAGGAAAATTTCAGTAAAAACAGAGTGCAGTAAAAACAAGACAAGGTCAACTGGTAGGAAGTAAAACAAACTGCAGACATAGCAAAGCAATCCCGGGCACCTGGTGTTTTTAAGTAAGCCAGTTCCTTGTACGTGCCTTCAAGTGAGCACCAGGGTCAAGATGATCTTTAAACTTTACTGTCGGCTCCCAACATATTAGTTTCTTATGCTACAGAGGGAAAACTGAGGTTCAGTGAGTTTTAAGAATTGTACTTAAGCTAGAGGCATGACTTAAGTGGTAGAGCACTTGCATATCAAGCATGAAGTTCAACCCCAAGTACCACCAAAGGGGGGAGGATATGGGGGGGGTGTGTGTTCAAGAGATTACACAGCGATAAAGGCTGTTCAGGGTGTGGAAGGATATGTGTTGAGGAACAGACTGAAGCTGGGAAAGATAGAGCAGGATGAGACTGATATGGGTGGAACTTAGGTTTAGTGGTGGCACCTAGGCTATGGAATGAAACAGAAGAAATAGCCAAGAGCTGGGCCATGAGGGAACAAGCTGGGGAGATGGAGCGGGTGAGTTCACTGGGTCCAAGCAATATGAGGATGGTGTCCCTTAGTTCCTTAGGCATGGGCTGAGGCTCAACCTGCAGCTGAGCTCTGCCGTTAGCTTTGTGGTGTCTAGATTGGGACGTTACTGTTAGAAAGTTGCTGTCAGCAGGCTTGCTGCCAGCTTTCCGTGGAAACTCTGGGAGCTGCTCCTAGTTTGTGGCCAGGCTTTCCTTCCTCCCCCCACCTCAATGGGCATAGGACCTTGACGGCCAGCAGACTCCAAGGCCCAGGCTGTCAGCCAACAGTAACAGGCTGTGCTGGCTGGGCCAAGGTAAGGGGGCCTCAGCGGGCAAAGCTCTTTGTTCTGCCTCTGCTACACAGAGCGGCTAATGAGGCTACCTTCCCTACCAGGGAAGTGCCCCTTCAGTCCTCCCAGCATCAGTTTCATGAATATTTCTTTCACAGAAGTATAATGCTGATTATGATCTATCAGCTCGGCAAGGAGCTGACACCTTGGCTTTCATGTCTCTACTAGAGGAAAAACTGCTCCCGGTGTTGGTAAGTATGTATAGACCTCCCAGTGTTCACAGCCTGCAGGGAAGGGTCAGGCTGATATACCCCCACAGAGCACTGTGGGGGTCAGAAGCCTATTCTGTGTCAGGCAGGTACACTAGTTCAGACATCCCCTTCCTTCCTGCCTACCCAATCCAGATACATACTTTTTGGATAGACACCAAGAACTACGTAGAAGTGACCCGGAAGTGGTATGCAGAGGCTATGCCCTTTCCCCTCAACTTCTTTCTACCTGGCCGCATGCAGCGGCAATATATGGAGCGGCTGCAGCTGACGAATGGGAAGCCCAGTCCTGAGAATGAGGAAGAAGTGGAGAAGGAGGTAGCTTTGGGACAGGGGCTGCTATATGAGATGAACCCCAAGGTTGATGGCCAGAAATGGGAGTGCCCAGGTGGGGAGGTGACACTCTTCCCACAGCCACATGCCTACCTGTTCCTTCCTTATAGCTGTACCAAGAGGCTCGGGAATGCCTAACCCTTCTCTCTCAGCGCCTGGGCTCTCAGAAGTTCTTCTTTGGAGATGCGTGAGTCTGACTCCTGGGGTGTTAATGGGTGGTTGGAAGACTACGGGTTCACAAGTAGCTGCTGGGGCACAGGCTGGGGCTGAAAGGTAGGCTCAAGCTCTAGACAAGAAGTCCTTAGGACAGACACTGGCTGTAATGACAATGGGGCTGTGTGTGGGGCCAGAGCCTCCTTGGTGGTACAGGAGGATGGGGTGGGAGGATCGCCAGGTACAGGAGGGGCCTGCAGGGTGTGGGGCACTCAATGTGCCCTTTATGCAGCTCTAGGATAGAGCCCCATTCAGGGCCTGGCTGGCGCCACCTAGAGAACCCTTCTCATACCAGACCAGGAACTGTGTGTCCTGTCCCTCCACTGGTGGCCCCATGCTGCCCAGAGCCTCCCCACATCCCTAGACTGGTATTTCTTCCAGCTCCATCTTGACCCCTCTGCCCACCTGTCCTCTATCCTACCTTTTTCTCTCCAGCCCTGCATCCTTGGATGCCTTTGTCTTTAGCCACCTGGCACTGCTACTGCAGGTAAAGATGCCCACTGGGAAACTGCAGATACACCTTCGGGGGTTGCAAAACCTCTGTGTCTACTGTTCCCACATTCTTAGCCTCTACTTTTCCTGGGATGGAGGTAAGGAGCAGATGGAGGGGGCAGTCTTGGGAAGAATGCCTGGGATCCAGGGACTAGCTCCCTGCCCACTTTCCTTTTCTTGTTCCTCAGCTGCAGTGCCACCTCCACGTCAGACACCAGCAGCCCCAGATACTGAAGAGGAGCCAAACCGGCGCCGGAACCAGATCCTGTCTGTGTTAGCAGGGCTGGTAGCCATGATGGGCTATGCCTTGCTCAGTGGAATCATCTCTATCCAGAGGGCAGCCCCTCCTCATACCCCAGGCACCCGGGCCCTGGACATGGTTGAGGAGGATGAAGAGGAATGATTTGTCCTCATGCTCTTAGGACTGGTTTTTCAATTGTGCATTCCATAGGTCTCTCTGGCTCCCCATTGTTGAGACAGCCAGAAATGGGTACTCCCCACCCCTAGAATAAAGCCGCTCGCACTGACTGGGATCAAACCTTTTCTCCTTAAATGTGCTGCCATTGTCTCAGCTTGTGCTTTAGCTGGGGCCCTGGGTGCTTGAGCCTACCCACTGGCACTAGGCTTCTGAAATTGCTTTAGCTTTGATGCTGACATTGCTCCTGCATGGGCCCAGTCTCCATCTCCAGGAAAGACAAACAATCCCCAGTTTTGGGTTCAGCCTTCCCAGTCTCCTCTGCTCACCTCCCTCCCCCACCATCTTTGTTTGTACAGTGAGCTCACCCTGGGCCTAGGCCCAGTTTCCACGGGCAACTAGTACATTGCACACACTTCTACAAGCATGAGGGGCAGGGACACATTAGGGCTTTCTGATTTTTCTTTAGAGGCCTCCAGCCCCTGGTACCTACTAGAGAGGAGAGTGAATCACCCAAACCACTACCCCTGAGCCTGTGTCACTGTAAGCTCACACTGGCCCTACTGTGCCCTATTCAGTCACAGACATGAGCTGACTGTCCTTTTAATGTCCATGCTGAACCCAGGTATCTGCTTGAGTGTCTGCTCCATCACTAGCGACGCCACAGGTAGGTATGAATGGAATACCCAGGTGAGACGGTCTCCAGGAATCCTATAGCAGGATCACTGATGGTAAGAGGTACATCCTTAGAAGAGCTGAGGAGGGAAAGAGTAGCTGAGAGTGAGGCTGCTGAGGCCCAATACTTCATCTCAGCCCAGACCTTCCCCTGCCCTTGTCCTTACCGATTTAGCACCACCACAACTGCAGAACCATCAGGTCGTATCAGTGCCACTGTGTCCAAGTCATTCTTCTCACTGGCCACAAGCCCCACTCTCTGGGAGTCTTCAGGAATGAACTTGCTGCATGTGGGAACAGGCATCATCTGAGACCTCAGTCCAGCACCTTAGAGTACCACCCATGAAACCCTCATCTAAAGCTGGGCACCCAGTGGGCTCATACCTACAATCTTAGCTGCTCAGTAGGCTGAGATCCGGGGGTGGCAATTCAAAACCAGCCCTAGTCCATGAAACTCTCATCTCCAATTAACAAGCAGATCCCCAGAAATGGAGTTGTAACTCAGGTGATAAGAGAGCTAGACTTGAGCAAAAAAGCTAAGGGACAGTACCTAGCAATAGCTAGTCCCTAGCTCAAGCCCCAGTACTGGCAAGAAAAAAAAAATCCTCATCTAAGAGTTTATTCTCCTTCTTAACCTCTCACCGCCTCTTTAGTCCTGCCAAAGCTCTGCCCTAAGGCTGGCATGCTAACATGTTTATAGTATCAGCTGTTCTGGAAGCTGAAGGAGAACAGCAAGTTGCAAGTCCAGCCTGAACAACACAGAACAAGGCTCGTAAAACAAAGCAAGGCTGGGTGTGGTGGTACAAGTCTATAATCCCAGTTCTGCTCTAACTCTTAAGTTCTCCAGATGTGTTGTTGGGCCCTGCTCCTACCCTCCCACATCCCAGTGCCAGCTTCTAATAACCAGAGTTATCTGTTTCTAGTACCACCTAATCACTTCCTGCCTACATGGTGCAAGAGAGAAGGGGTGTGCCTCTCCTGAGGTTCCCACCTATGCACCTTCCTGCTCGCTCGTCTAGGGTGATGTAAGCCTGATGCAGCAGATGATAGGCTTGGTGTGGCATGGTGGCACCCTCCTCAACTCACCTGAAGTGGCCAAGGTGGTAGAACATGGGCTGTTTGTAAAACGTATCCTTGGCAATGTCCACAATGATGGGACTGTCGACAAAGTTGCGGACCCAGTTGGGTCCCCCTTCAGGGTTCAGGGCAAGGTTCCAGTCTGTCCAGCCAGACACGTGGTAGAGAAGGTTCTGCAGTAGGAACAAGGGCAAAGAAATATTCAACACGAGAGATCCTCAGAGAAGGCACGTGCCTCAGCCTTGTGAAGGAGACTGAAGGTGGGGCATCTCGAGGGGGGCCAAGAAATTGGTGGCAGATGCAGTTGTCTAGCTTGGCTCCAAACATGTAGTAAGAGGCTATGTATGGGCTACAGTTCTGTGAAGGAAAGGTAAGGCATGATCATGGCGTCTCAGAATTGCCCCAAAGGGTAAACTAGCAGTTGAGGAGGAAGACCTGTCAACCTTTGGAGATTGTAGGAAGCTATCTATTATGGTCTGCTTTATGGGAGGAAGATAGTTGGCTCACCGTGATGATGCTGTGGCTGTACTGCATCCCACGATCCCAGGAACCCAGACGTACACTCTGCTCCCAGAATTTGGAGCCCACACAGGCCTCAGAGGCGAAGAGCATGGTATTGGGGAACAGACGATGTGTTTCCCCCAGGGTGGATCTTGCTGGAGCCAGAAAGTCCAGGTACCAGTGTACAGCAATGCCATGAACGTACTTAGCTGCCTCTGGGTCTTTTAGTACCTGCCCAGGGACAGGAAAGGACCACTGAGAAACAGGAACCACTGGCCCAGAAACCTGCACAGAGGATTCTGGAAAAGGAGCTAGGATTCTCACGAAGTAGGCACTAAGATGGATACAACTAGAAGGGGTTACAGTGACCACCCAGGGGTCTTCAGAGCTTGGGCCCCTAGCCCTAGCCCAGGGTGTCCTAGTAATCAAGAGTTGAACAGGGCTGGGAATGTGGCTTAGAAGTAGAGTGCTTGCCTTGCATGCATGAAGCCCTGGGTTCAGCACCACATAAACAAAAAGCCAGACGTGGTGCTGTGGCTCAAGTGGTAGAGTGCTAGCCTTGAGCACAGAATGGCTCAAGGACAGTGCCTAGGCCCTGAGTTCAAGCTCCAGGACTGGCAAAAAAAAAAAAAAAAAAGTTGAACAGAAGCCAGGCATTCGTGGTTCATGCCTGTAATTCTTACTACTCAGGAGGTTGAGATCTCAGGATCATGGTTTGAAGCCAGCCTGGGTAGAAAAGTCTGAGACTCTTATCTCCAATTAAGCACCAAAAAAGAAGTGGAGCTGTGGCTCAAGTAGTAGAGCACTAACCTTGAACAAAAGAGCTCAGGGACAGCACCCAGGCCCAGAGTTCAAGCCCTAGTACTGGTAACAAAAAGAAGAGTTGAAGCTGGGTGCCGGTGGCTCATGCATGTAATCCTAGATACTGAGAAGGCTGAGATCTGAGGATCAAGGTTCAAAGCCAGCCCGGGCAGGAAAGTCCATGAGACTCTTCCAATAAACCACTAGAAAACCAGAAGTGGCGCTGTAGCTCAAGTGGTAGAGTGCTTGCCTTAAGCTAAAGAGCTGAGGGAGAGCTCCAAGGCCCAGAGTTCAAGTCCCATAACTGACAACAAAACAAAACAAAAAAAGAGTTGAACAGTCAGGTGCTGGTGGCTCATGCCTATAATCCTAGCTACTCAGGAGGCTGAGATCTGAGGATCCAGCCTGGGCAGGAAAAGTCTGTGAGACTCTTATCTCCAACAAACCACTCAGGAAAAAAAAAAAAAAAGGGAGTGGTACTGTAGTTGAAGTGGTAGAGTGCTTGCCTTGAGCTAAAGAGCTGAGGGACAGTGCCCAGGCCCAGATTTCAAGCTTCACGACAGACCAAAAAAAAAAAAAGAAAGAAAAGAAAAGTTGAACAGGAAAGGTACTCTTAAATTTGGAGCCAATCATTTGTATGCTATAGTTTTGGGACACTGGGGTCTTCATGGAGGTCATGACCCTTACCACTTCTGCCCATCTGGGGAGCAGCAAGCGTTGGTCATCCAACATGAGCAACAGGACATCGCGGTGAGTACTATTGGCAAGGGCTGGACCCAGGTCATGGGCAATGAAGTCTCTCTGGTGTTCAGCAGTAAAGCCCAGACATTGGAAAGGGTACCCAGTAATCAGCCCCGCAGTAGGTTCATTCTCAGCCGTCACTGCCCAGAATTTTAACTTGTACGCAGCATAGGCATCTAGGAACCTGGCAGAGGAAAGAACATGAGTGATCATGGCTAAAAGAACAGACCAGGACCCCAAGGAATAGGAATCCTGATGGAGCAGGGAAACTGATAGCCCTAAGTCTCAAAGGTTGAGAAGGTAAAAATGAACTAGGAAAGGCAGGTCTAAAATGGACCCAAGTCCAGGGGTGGGACATAGGCTATGGTGTCCAAAGGAAAAGCTGGTCCAGACACCCTTGACATTCTGATTTCTTACCTGACAAAGTAGTTGGCCCAGGTCTGGTGGTAGATATCCCCTGGCTGACCCTTCAGTGTCCCCTTTCCATTCACTGCCCCATTAGTCTTGAGCCAAGTAGGCGATGTCCAGGGACTGGCGAAGAGGGAGATGGGGCGCTGGGTCATTTTCAAGGCTCTGTGAATCAGGGGTATCTAGAGGCACACATAGCAAGGAGAGAGATACCCAGACTTGGAACACAGATGGACTAGCCTAACCTGCACATCAGGTCTAGCCATCATCTCCTACCCTCCCAATCCCAGGACAGAACAGGAAGCAGAGAAAGTTTATCATCTTTATACATTGCCCTAACTGGACCCCCAGATTACAATGTCATCAGGGCCTGAGGCAGCCAGAATGCCCACCTTGAGCTTGGTGTCTTCTTCTGAAAGGCTAAAGTTGTGCAGCTGGAAGTCATCAGGGGAGTCATCATAGGTGTAAGTGCTGATAGAGAAGTCAGTGCTAGCCATAGGTACCCGGATGATGTTATATTCAATTCCTACAGAAAAGCATGCCCAAGGTATGGGAGTCCAATAGGAGAATATGGAACTTGGGGGTTCTCTCTCTCTCTCTCTCTGGTTGACATGGAGTTTCATAAACTTCTTTTTGCCAAGCTGGCCTTGAACCATGATTCCCCAATCTTTGTCTCCCAAGTAGCTCGAATTACAGGTTTGAGTCACTGCTCCTTGCTGGAACTTCTATCACTTGCCAGTCTGAAATAGAATCTTAGAGCCAGAGCAAACCTGGGGCTCTAGGTGGGGCAATATAGAGGCCAGGACCCAGATGAAGCACAAGCCCTCTGAGCCTAAGACAGGGCAATTTTATTTTACTGGCCTTTAGAGAGGAACCAAATATTCAGGCCTGATTTCATATGCCTAATGCCACCAAAAGGAGGCAGCTGCAAAGGCAGGAAGAGAAGAACAGAAGAACCATGGCTAGGTAAGATTATATCTGTAATCTCAGCTACTCAGGAGACAGAGATAGGGAAGATCATGGTTAAAGGCAAAAGATCAGCAAGATTCCAATCTTTTTTTTTTTTTTTGTCGGTCGTGGGGTTTGAACTCTGGGCCTGGGCACTGTCCCTGCGCTCTTCAGCTCAAGGCTCTACCACTTGAGCCACAGCACCACTTCCGGTTTTCTAGTGGTTTATTGGAGATAAGAGTCTCAGGGACTTTCCTGCTCGGGCTGGCTTGAACAGTAGTTCTCAGATCTCAGCCTCCTGAATAGCTAGGATTATAGGCATGAGCCACCAGCGCTTGGCAAGATTCCAATCTTAACCATCTGGCCAGGAATGGTGGTGCATGCCTGTCATCCCAGCTAAGCAGGAGGCATAGGTGGAAAGATTGCAATCCAACATCAGCACTAGGTAAAAAATGCAAGACCCTACCTGAAAAATAAATAAAGCAATAAAGGGCTGGCTCAGAATAACTAAAGGAATGTGTGGGTTCAAATAGCAGAGAACCTGCCTAGCAAGTGTGAGGCTCCGGTGATAATGGTGCTATGTCTCTCTCCTCACCTTCTGTAGAGAAGTATGATTTCAGGAGCAAATTCTGGGCAGAGGGTGACAAAGCAAGGATGTTGAGAGCAGTAGCATCTGTCATAGCCCCTCCAAATCCTTTCACTTTCTGGAACTTCTCTTCTGGCTGCAGGGTCAGTAGAAGTCCTAAGGATACCGTGAGAAAAGAAAGCCTGTTAGCACACAGAGGAAAAATTCCATGGTGGCCACTGGTATGACGTGGACTTATGACAGGGACCCAACCTGGCTCTGAGGTAAGGAGCATAGTAATTACCTGTGCCCGTGCGATTGGCCTGGATGGTTCCCATACTCATCTCCATCCGACGTCCACCTCGTGTACTCTCATATCGGCTGAAGTTACCAGGGGCAGGGAGGGTTAAGGGGTCAAGAGAGTCGCAGTATGTGGCATTGCAGACACAGACCACTGAACTGTAGCCAAAGCTTTTAGGTATGCAGGGACGGGCACCTGCAAGGGAGGAGCAGAAGCAGGAGCAAGAGCTGAAGGGGGTGGATGAAGGAAATGGATGTGCTGATTAGAATAAACATGGATTTCAAAAAGTTGTTTCTCCTACCCCAGGTTGCTCTCAATCACTCATAAATGTTGGCTGAGCCACTACTGAAACTGTACCACTGGAAGACAGAAGGGTGCTCAGTGCCCCCTTCCTCCGCTTGTCTCACCTGATGTCCATGACACTGCCTGAAGTAGAAGCAATCCCATGAGACTGGAAGCCACGATGCCTCCCCAGCTCCAGTGTTTGGGACACTCCTAAGAACAGGATGAGAAATGAGTAGAAGGCAAGCCCCCTCTTTTTACTTCAATACTTTCCTGGTCAGTATTTGGCAGTCTATGGGTGCCCACAGTCTAGTTTATATATATATATATATATATATATATATTTTCCCCCCAGTCCTGGGGCTAGAACTCAGAGCTTAGGCACTGTCCTTGAGCTTCTTTTGTTCAAGCACCACTTCCCGCTTTTTCTGTTGATGTGGTATGGAGGAATCCAACCCAGGGCTTCATGCATGTGAGGCAAACACTCTACCACTAAGCCACATACCCATCCCTATAGTGTTCCTTATAAGGGTGCAGTCCTCCCTTTGCTGGTGAGAGCCTCCTGCCCACACCAGGAAGATTCTCCTCATCCTTTTCTGCCCATTTCAAGCTTGATCCTTCCCACCTCTCGTCAGTGCTTTGCTGAAAGAGCCATGATGGCTGTGTCGAAAAGATCATCTACTCAATGAATTCCAAAGCAAAGTAACCAGAAACCTGCCACTTACCTTTCCTGGAGGGCTTGAAAATATCATTGCTTCGGGGTTGCTGAGAAAGAAGACTTCCAGGAGTTTCCGAGGTTCAAACTGATAAAGGACTCACTAAATAAAACCAAGAATGCAGGTATCTGTGTGAATTTTATATAATCTACTACTGCTGGAGGAACTGAGCTTGTCCTGCAGATTTCATTCCGGCACACTGAGGTGGATGACCCAGTGTGTCATATGATAACTGAGGGAAGAGTCACATGACCCAGGAAGTGAAGCTATTGCAGCCATATTTATAATGGGTTTTACTGGCTTCTCTCTGGTTCTCAATATTCTATTCTGGAAGGTTTTTGTAGAACACAACATAGAATAAGGATTTGAGTGGAAAACTGGGTAAAAGCACCTAAATCTCAGAGAAAGTAGGCCACAGCAAGCACATGTAGCAAAAAAAATTTAAGTGATACTAAGGGCTGGGGACTTTTTAGTGGATAGCTTGCCTAGTAGAAGATGTGAAGCCCTGAGCTTCATTCCCAGCACTAACTATAAAAGTGTTACTGCCAGATGCTGCTAAGATCTGAGGACTCCCCAGGGAGGAAAATCCATGAGATGTGTGTGTGTGTGTGTGTGTGTGTGTGTGTGTGTGTGTGTGTGTGAGATGTGACTCTATAAAAGTGTTACTGCCAGGTGTGGCTGAGATCTGAGGACTCCCCAGGGAGGAAAGTCCATGAGATGTGTGTGTGTGTGTGTGTGTGTGTGTGTGTGTGTGTGTGTGTGTTATGGGACTTGGGTGCTGTCTCTCAGCTCTTCAGCTCAAGGCCAGCACAGCACCACTTCCGGTTTTCTGGTGGTTAATTGGAGATAAGAGTCTCACGGACTTTCCTGCCCAGGCTGGCTTTGAAGTGTGATCCTCAGATCTCAGTCTCCTGAGTAGCTAGGATTACAGGCTTGAGACACCAGTGCCTGACTTCCATGAGATTCTTATCTCCAATTAACCCCTAAAAACCCAGAAATGGAGCTGTGGCTTAAATGGTAAAGTATTAGCCTTGAGCAAAAGAGCTCAGAGTGGCAGAGAGACAGAGAGGAGGGGGAGGGAGGGAGGAAAAAAAATAAGGACAGTGACACTTACCCAAGAACCAGTGGCTCACTCCTGTAATTCTAGCTAATCAGGAGACTGAGATCTGAGAATCTCAGTTCAAAGCTAGCCCAGGTAGAAAACTGTGTGAAACTCTTATCTCCAGTTGAGCAAAAAAAAAAAAACAGAAATGGAGCTGTGGTTCAAGTGGTAGAGTGTCAGCTTTGAGCCAAAAAACTAAAATTCAGTGCCCAGGCCTTGAGTTCAATCCCCAGCACTAGTGCATGAACGCATAAGCATGCACGCATGTGCACAAGTGTGTGTCTGCATCTTCATGCACGTGTACGTGCGCACGCGCACACACGATACAAATGACAATACTAATAAAGAGAGACTTGCTAAGCAAAATTCTGAGGCCATACAAATATTTAAGACATAAATAGGGCCACACAGCCGGGCGCTGGTAGCTCACGCCTGTAATCCTTGCTACTCAGGAGGCTGAGATCTGAGGATCGCGGTTCAAAGCCAGCCCAGGCAGGAGAGACTGTAAGACTCCTATCTCCAAAAAACCACCAGAAAACCAGAAGTGGCACTGTAGCTAAGTGGTAGAGGGCTCGCCTTGAGCTGAAGAGCTGAGGGACAGTGCCCAGGCCCAGAGTTCAAGTCCCATGGCCGACAAAGAAAAAAAAAAAATAGGGCCACACAGATATTGCCCTAAAGAGGCCCATGGAGCACAGAGGCAGATACAGATGCAGATATTTACCAGAGAAGACAGAAATAGTAACGTGCTTGGAGAGCTCCCTGGAAGAGGAACCTGGACCCTTGGTGGGTGGGAAGTTCTCCAGAAAGTCTTCTCAGAGGAGAAGCCTGGTGGTGGGGGTGTTATTATACAGTCCAGTGTGGAAAGGGCAGGACTTGGCATAGAGATAGCATGACTGAGGGAAGGAGTGGTCAGCACACACCTTTCTGGATTCCCTGTTTCACCATCAGTTGCTAATTGCAGTAACTTCTCTTCCTTCCTCTCAGGACCCAGAGGTTGGCATAATAGTTCGGCACCTAGGCAATGGGCTAGGCATGGAGTGGGGGTGGGGCACATGCCTGTAATCACAGCTACTTGAAGACAGAGACAGAAAGATTGCCTGTGTAGGGCAGCCAAGGGCAAAGTACGTAGGAGAAACTATTTGAAAACCTAAAGTAAAAACAAAAGGACTGGAAGCGTGGCTCGCGTAGTAGAGTGCTTGTCTAGCAAATACAAGGCTCTGAATTCACTCTCTAGAACAAAGAAAAAAAGAAAGAGAAAAAAAAGGAAGGAGGGAAGGAGGGAAGAAGGGAGGAAGGGAGGAAGAGAAAGAGGGAAAGGAGGGAGGGAAGAAAGGGAGGGAAGGAAGGAGGGAGGAACTGAAGAGTGCTAAACAAAGATACTTCCTCTGTGGACAGAAGAAAGGAGTTGATCCTGATGTTGCTACATAAACCACATCAGATAAGATTAGTGTGACACATGCAATATAACCTGACTAATTCCAGGTCTTTGAGCCTGTTTTCTGGTTTGTAAAAAGGAGGCAATACTACAGTCTCACAGAGTTATTACTGGAGTTGGTGAGATAAGCAGGACCTGGGACTTAATAGTCACTGAAAATTACTTGCTTGTTATGTTTTGAATTATCTCAGGGTAGTCTTTCCAAGACATGCACCTAGCAAAATCCATCATTTCTTCTCCTAGTTCATAAAATACAAGTATAGTCTCTGGGAGATGGATGAGCAGGGATTGAACTTGGTGCCACCATTTACTGGCTATTTGAGCATCAGTAAATTACTTAATCTCTTTAATCCTGTTTCTAATCTATAAAAGATGAGTGATGAGTACTACTTCATAGAATGAGTGTGAGGTTTAAGTGTGATGGTGTATGACTAGTACACTGCTTGGCACCAAATATTGCAACAAGGTAAGCTTGTATTTATGGAGGAAAAAGGAGTTTCCTTTAAGGAAATGTCTTACTCATTTCTTGTAGCCTGGTATCCACAGACATCCAGGAACAGGGATAGGTTCCTCAGTTGTGAAGTTTAACTGAACTACTTGCATGGCTATGTCTGTGTTGACCTCTTTCTGAATTCCTGTTTTTCCAGGAAGTATTACTTAACATTTGTTCCCTATAGAGCAGGTACATTACTTCCTCCAGTTTACTCTTCTACAGTATTATTATATTACATATTGTATATTATTATTATTATTAAAACATGTACACATAGTCTCTGGGAGAAGGATGAGCAGGATTGTTTTCAGGTTTTGTACATGCTCAGAAAGTGCTCTACTAAGCCGGGCGCTGGTGGCTCACGCCTGTAATCCTAGCTACTCAGGAGGCTGAGATCTGAGGATCACTGTTCAAAGCCAGCCCGGGCAGGAGAGACTGTGAGACTCCTATCTCCAATAAACCACCAGAAAACTGGAAGTGGCGCTGTAGCTCAAGTGGTAGAGCGCTCAGCCTTGAGCTGAAGAGCTGAGGGACAGCGCCCAGGCCCAAAGTTCAGGCCCCAGGACCAGACACAAAAAAAACAAAGGAACAAAAAAAAAAAAGAGTCTCATGGATGGGCTGGGAATGTGGCTCAGGGGTAGAGTGCTTGCCTTGCATGCATGAGGCCCTGGATTTGATTCCTCAGCACCACATAAGCAGAAAAAGCTAGAAGTCATGCTGTGGCTCAAGTGGTAGAACGCTTCCTTGAGCTGAAGAGCCCAGGCTGAGTTCAGGCCCCATGACCCACCATAAAAAAAAAAAGGGGGAGAGAGTGACTAAAGTGGTAGTGGAGTGTCTGCTTAGCAGTTGTGAGTTTAAACCACAGTAACTTGCTCCCCTTGGGGGAAAAAAAAATGAAAGTAGAAGAGAGGGCTATGGAGAGTACCATTGGGCCCTCCAGTGCTTGGTAACCAGCAGAAGTAAAAGTAAAGCTGGCAAAGAGTGCCCACAGGATAAAGTAGAAATGCGATGTGTTTAAAGACGAGAAACAAAAACTCAAGAAGAAAAATGCTAATTGTAAAAAAAAAAAAATGCTAATTGTCTACTTCTTGAAACCGAATGAGATGCAATCAGAGAAATGCTGTAAACTTTCTTAAAAGCAGTGGCTTAAAAGCAGTGGAAAGCAGTGGTTGGAGGGTTGGTGTCGGAGCCAAAGTTGAGTCTCTCAACATAATAGGCTTGACTATCTCATTGGAACATCTTGAGGCTGAGGTTACAGAATCCGACCCTCATCCTGCCCTAAGCAACCATCCTGCACTGCTACGGCCAATGAAAAAGCTTCCTTAACGGCCAATGAAAAAGCTTCCTTATTCCAAGCATATAAATACCCCTGTGTGGAAAATAAAAATTTGCAGCTTGATCAGAACCCCTGTCTTGCTGTCATTCTTCGTGTCTCTTGTCCCTTCATTCCTTCTCGCTTAAGTTCATTGCCCTTGCTGAAGTCCTGCGGGTCGGGACAGGCTGGGAAGGTGGCTCAGTGGTAGAGTGCTTGCCTTGCATGCACAAAGCCCTGGGTTCGATTCTTTAGCACCACATAAGCAGAAAAAGCAGAAGTGGCGCTGTGGCTCAAGTGGTGGAGTGCTGACCTTGAGCTGAAGAGCTAAGGGACAGCGGCCTGGCCCAGAGTTCAGGCCCCACTACCGACCAAAAAAAAAAAAGCAGTGGCTCCAGCTGGGTGCTGGTAGTTCATGCCTGCAATTCTAGCCACTCCGGGAGATGTATGGATCACAGTTCAAGATTCAAAGCCAGGGACTGGGAAGGTGGCTCAGTGGTAGAGCCTTGCATGCATGAGGCCCTGGGTTTGATTCCTCAGTACCACATAAGTAAAAAAAAAAAAAAAAAGATTCAAAGCCAGCCTAAGCTGTGAGATTCTTTTTTTTTT
>NW_012267242.1:15260256-15260974 GCF_000151885.1 Dipodomys ordii
AAAAAAAAAAAAGAAGAAGAAAGAAAAATTAACGTCTGACCCCAGCATATATACTCTATTGGAAAAATAAGAACAAAAAGGGTTGAGACTGTGGTTTAAGTGGTTGAGCATCTGCCTAGCAAGCACAAACCCCTAAGTTCAAACCCCAGTACTTCCAAAAAAACCCCAAACCCACATACATATATATGTATACATTAATGTATACATATATGTATATATTTACATATGTGCATATATTGATATGTACATAAGGGTAAATATGTACGTGTATGTAGATATATTACTATACATGCACCTATGTAAATATGTATGAATGTTTATATACACACATATATATATATTACTGATTCAATGTTATATACTAAAATAACACTGAATCTTTTTTTTTTTTTTGCTTGAAATTTGGGCCTCCATCTCAGCCTTTTTCACTCATGACTGGCATTCTACTACTTGAACTGGACCTCTATTTCTGACTTTTTGCTATTTAAATGGAAATCAGAGTCTCTCAGATCTATCTTCCCAGGCTGGCTTTGAATCTCCATTTGCAGATCTCAACAACTAGAATTACAGGTGTGAGCCACTGACATCCAGCATTTTCTTTTCTTTTTTCTTTTTTTTTGGTCGATTGTGGGCTCTTCAGCTCAAGGTGAGTGCCACTTCTGGTTTTCTGGTGGTTTATTGGAGATAAAGAGTCTCAGGGGGGAAAGGGGGTGGGGGG
>NW_012267242.1:15261413-15261925 GCF_000151885.1 Dipodomys ordii
TTTTCTTTTTGCTTATGTGGTACTGAGGAATCGAACCCAGGGCCTCAGGCATGCAAGGCAAGCGCTCTACCACTGAGCCACCTTCCCAGCCCCTGTAAGAGTCTTATCTCCAATTAACCACCAGAAAACCAGAAGTGGCACTGTAGCTCAAAGTGGTAGAAGTATCAGCCATGAGCAAAAGAGCCCAGGGATAGTGCCCATGCCCCAAGTTCAAGACCCAAGACAAGCAAAAAATTAAAAAGTAAAAGTAAAGCCAGGCGCCAGTGGCTCCCACCTGTAATCCTAGCTACTCAGGAGGCTGAGATCTGAGGATCACAGTTCAAGCCAGCCCAGGCAGGAAAGTCCTCAAGACTCTTTATCTACAATAAACTACTAGAAAACCAGAAGTGGCACTGTGGCTCAAGTGGTAGAGTGCTCGCCTTGAGCTGAAGAGCTGAGGGACAGTGCCCAGGCCCAGAGTTCAAGCCCCACAGCCCAAAAAAAAAAAAAAAAGTTCAGGGATGATGCCCAGG
>NW_012267242.1:15261975-15267695 GCF_000151885.1 Dipodomys ordii
AGGCACTGTCCCTTCTTTTGTTCAAGGCTAGCACTATACCACATGAGCCACAGTGCCACTTCTGGCTTTTTCTGTTTATGTGGTACTGAGGAATAAAACCCAGGGCTTCATGCATGCGAGGCAAGCTAAGCCACATTCCCAGCACACACCCCCGCCCCCCCTCACCCCCTGCCCCAAATGACAAATTCTAGCCCTGGAGATGGGCAGCGACATCCCAGGCACCTCTTGAAGCATAATACTAATTCTGCATGGAAGACATACCTTCTCCATCACAGTTTTAACCTTCATGATTATGTCAGAGAGAGATGCTTTCTCATCCACGCACCTAGAGAGTAAGAGTTCAGGAATGAATGAATGAACTTAAGCAGTCATCCCAGAATCTGTTTTTTCAATTCTGATTCCTGATGATCTAAGCACATACTATTCTTCCTGATTAGCAACACCAGAAATTACCTCACTGTCAGGTGACACTTTTCCCCTTACCTACAATGGTGTAGTTTAGTCTTTTTTTTTAATCTGTTGTGGGGCTTGAACTCTCAGCTCAAGGCTAGTGCTCTATCACTTGATCCACAGGGCCACTTCCAGTTTTCTGAGTGGCTTATTGGACATAAGAGTCTCACAGACTTTCCTGCCCAGGCTGGCTTTGAACCTTGATCCTCAGATCTCAGCCTCCCGAGCAGCTAGGATTACAGGCATGAGCCACTGGCACTGGCTTAGTTTAGTCTTGAATTCATCTTACTAACCAACTCTTAACAATAACCATAGAATTCATTGTATAGCCCACTGCAAATGGAAATTATTTGTATTTTATAAGCTGTTTGTCTTCTAATTGTTCGTGTATGTTCAAGTTTATTCCTCCTATCAACTTTGTTGCTTTTATCACAGTTATTATCAATTGCAAAAATGATTTAATGTGGGCTGGGAAGAATGCTTGCCTTGCATGAATGAGGTCCTGGGTTTGATTCCTCAGCACTACATAAGCAGAAAAAAGCATGAAGTGGTGCTATGGCTCAAGTGGTAGAGCACTAGCCTTGAGGTGAAGAGCTGAAGGACAGTGCCCAGGTTCAGAGTTCAAGCCCCATGACCGACAAAAAAAAAAAGAAAGAAAGAAAAGAAAAAAAGATTTAATGTCAGTTTTAAAGACCAGTTCATAAAAGATAGTGGCCTAATTTGTTTGTACATTGATCTGCCCATGGTAGCCTGGTAGGGAAACAGTCAATTTGTTCTAGTTCCCTGTATCCTCAGCACAGCACAGCACAGCACCTGGCACTTGTTCTGTCCTCATGATTAGAAATGACTGAAGAATGTATGAATTATATAGCCTTCTTCCAATTCCATCCCTCACAAAGCAAGCAGATAGAACAAATATTTACTGGGGCTTGAACTCAGGGTCTCCTACTCTGGGTAGTTTTATTCTACTCAAGGTTGAGGCTATACCACTACAACCACACATCCACTTCTGGCTTTTAGCTGGTTAATTGGAGATAATTGTCTCTTGGCTTTATCTGCTAGGCTGGTTTTGAACCTTGATTTTCAGAGTGTAACCTCCCAAGGAACTAGAATGAGAGGCATGAGCCACTGGCATCCTCATTTTTTTTTTTTAAACAGAGCATAAAATCACTATTATCAAAAGGGTGGTAATTTAGGATTCTGTTTGGTGAGTTCATGGAAATCCACAGTGTTCTAAGTTACAGAATAGATTCTTTCTATTAAAGTAAACATAATGGGGAAAAAATATTTGAGGGAAGAAAAATGAGGCCACAGTGCAAGTCCCGGAGGAGAAAATTTGACATTCCCCTCTTTTCCTTCCCGCCCCCGTCTCGCCTTCCTCTACCACTTGAGCCACAGCTACATTTCTGGCTTTTTGGTGACTTGATTGGAGTTTCAACTAGCATTAGTGTCTCATGCCTGTCATCCTAGCTACTCCGGAGGCTGAGCCAGCCCGAACAGGCAAGTCTTTGCTATTCTTATCTCCAATTAACCACAAGAAAACCGGAAGTGGCACTGTGCCTCAAAGTACTGGTAGAGAGCCAGCCTTGAGCAAAAAAAGCTCAGGACAATGACCAGGCCTGGAGTTCAAGCCCCACGATCGAAAGAAAAAAAAATCTCACTGACCCAGCTTCCCGGGCCTGGCTTCGAACCACGATCCCTTGAGGAGCTAGGAATAACCCTAGGCGTGAGCCACCTACGCCGCTCTTCACACCGCAGCAATTAGTAACTGCGACCAGGTTAGGTGCAGTCCCACTATGGGGAAGAGTTAAGACGCAGATTTCAACATCAATTCGCTTACTGAAGGTGAAGACAAACAGCAGCCCCAACTGGAGGCGAAGGGAAATGCACTGAAGCCCCCAAAGGCGAAAGGGCGAAGATCGAGAATTACACCCGCCCGCGTCAGCGCGCGCACAGGAGCACAGAGCTGCACCCAGACTCGCAAAGACCAGCTTAGCCGCCAGGGGTCCTGCGGGCGGGGGAGGAAGGGCGCGAGGCCGCCCAGTCCGGGGAGGGCTTCCTCGGAAAGGAAGATTGACATTCGTCTGGGGGCGGGTCCTTCCATTCTTATTGGGTCTTTCTGAATAGGCGAACTCTGGCTGACCAGCCCTAGCGCTTGAGGGGCGCACGCGTTTTCGTAGTTACTTGGAGAGCACTTGCAGGGAGGGAGACGCGCATGCGCTACGGTGTCCTCCGACACTGGTAATGGGTGGGAGAGATCGAGTTTCCACAGTGAGTTCAGCACGAGAGAGTTGAATCAGAGTCCTGAGCTTAGTCCTCAGGGAGTCGCAAGCTAGGAACATCCAGTGCCCAAAAACTGCCCCAGAGGGAATCCCAGGATCCACCACCTACCTCATTATTTTTTCTGGCCTCGCCCCAACAGGCCCTGAGGCTACATTTCTATGATTGTGAATTATTCAAGAAGCCTAGAAGCCTGACGCCATCTCTGGGCAGTGCCCCTTCCTCCTCCCTTTCCTGAAGGACGTTATGTTGCTCCCTCAATGATAGGGCTCTGAAGCTGTTTAAAGGCCACCATTAAAATAAATAAAAAGTTTGAAGGGCTGGGAAGGTGGCTCAGTGGTAGAGTGCTTGCCTTGTGTACATGATGCCCTGGGTTCGATTCCTCAACACCACATAAGCAGAAAAAGCCAGAAGTGGCGCTGTGGCTCAAGTGGTAGGGCGCTAGCCTTGAGCTGAAGAGCCGGAGAGCGCCCAGACCCGGACTTCAAGCCCCACGACTGACTCAAAAAAAAAAAAAAAAAAGTTTGAAGACGTACTATCCCAGCACAAAGAGCAAGTCACTGGTTTGGGGAGCTTATATTCTGTGGAAGGACATAAATATAAATAACAGCAACAACACACAGTGAGATCAAAGGAAGATACTCAGGATAGTTGCTGTTTTTGTTTTCTTTTTGTTGTTTATCTCTTTGGAAGTGTCAGGGGAGGCACAGAAATGGAGAGACAAAGGGTAAAAAATTCAGTAATGATACTCACATTGTGTTGAAAATGAGCTACACAACTTGTGTGTGGGAGATGGGAGAGAAAAACTGGGAGGCAGCTAGGGAAGAAGCTTTGGACATTGTCCAAAAAGAAATGTACTCTATGGGGCTGGGAAGGTGGCTCAGTGGTAGAGAGCTTGCCTTGCATGCATGAGGCCCTGGGTTCAATTCCTCAGCACCACATAAATAGAAAAAGCCAGACGTGGCGCTATGGCTCAAGTGGTAGAGCGCTTGCCTTGAGCTGAAGAGCTGAGGGACCCCGCCCAGGCCCAGACTGCAGGCCCCACGACCCACCAAAAAAAAAAAAAAATTTACTCTGACTGGGAATGTGGCTTATTTGTATAAGCACATTTGAATGTGCTTATTTGCATAGCATGCATGGAGGCCTGGGTTTGATACCTCAATACAACATAAACCGAAAAACTGAACAAGCTTAAAGTGGTGCTGTGGCTCAAGTGGTAGAGTGCTAGCCTTCAGCAAAAGCAACTCAGTGATAGTGCCCCAGCCCTAAGTCCAAGCCCCAGGATTGGCAGAGGGGGGGGGAAGAGAGAGAGAGAGAGAGACTCATTACCTGACTTACAAAACTGTAACCTACCTGTACATCACCTTTAGAATAACGAATTTAAAAAGCGAAAACAATAATTTTACTATTACCACATTTGTTTTGTTTTGTGGGTTTGTTTGTTTTGAGATTAAAGTATCATTACATAGCCTAGGCCACCTTAAATTCTTGATCCTGATACCTGTGACTAATACCTCCACCTAACTCAGTTCTTCGGTCACCTCAATAAACATCCTATCTCTACTCAGCTGTTCTGCCACATTCTCCTGTGTGTGTGTGTGTGTGTGTGTGTGTAGTTTTTGCCATGTTGCACTGCAATACTTGGATTGAACCCTGGGTCTTAAGGTGTTCAAGATAAATCTTTAATACTGGCAGTTTACACCTGTAATCCTACCTACTGAGATTAAGGTTAAAAGCTAGCTCAGGCAGAAAAGTCCATGAGAGGTAAACAAAGGAGGAGGCTACAATGCTTGATAAGAAATGTACTCATTATCTTGCCCATGTAATTGTAACCCCTCTGTACAGTATGTTCACAATAAAAAAAAAAAAAAAGAAAAGTCCATGAGACTCTTTTTTTTTTTTGTTCCTTTGTTTTTTTTGTGTCTGGTCCTGGGGCCTGAACTTTGGGCCTGGGCGCTGTCCCTCAGCTCTTCAGCTCAAAGATAGCGCTCTACCACTTGAGCCACAGTGCCACTTCCGGCTTTTTCTTTTTGCTTATGTGGTGCTGAGGAATCGAACCCAGGGCCTCAGGCATGCAAGGTTCCCAGCCCATCCATGAGACTCTTTTTTTTTTTTTGGTCGGTCGTGGGGCTTGAACTCTGGGCCTGAGCTCTGTCCCTCAGCTCTTCAGCTCAAGGCTGAGCGCTCTACCACTTGAGCTACAGCGCCACTTCCAGTTTTCTGGTGGTTTATTGGAGATAGGAGTCTCACAGTCTCTCCTGCCCGGGCTGGCTTTGAACAGTGATCCTCAGATCTCAGCCTCCTGAGTAGCTAGGATTACAGGCGTGAGCCACCAGAGCCCGGCCCATGAGACTCTTAATGCCAATTGATCACAGTAAAAGCCATAAGTGGCGCTGTGGCTCAAGTGGTAAAGTGTTAGCTTTAGGCAAAAGGAGCTCAGGGACAGAGCCCAGGCTCAGAGTTCAAGACCCAGGACTGGCACACACAAACAAAAAAGATAAATCTCACCCTCACTTACGTGCTGGAATTAAAGGTGCATATCACTATAACCGGCTGCTGCTGCTGCTTCTCCTTCTCCTTCCTTGTCTTCTTTTACTTTTTT
This sequence comes from Dipodomys ordii, assembly GCF_000151885.1. Classification (NCBI taxonomy): domain Eukaryota; kingdom Metazoa; phylum Chordata; class Mammalia; order Rodentia; family Heteromyidae; genus Dipodomys; species Dipodomys ordii. Next base: position 15,267,308 of record NW_012267242.1, read on the forward strand.
TTTGTCAGTCATGGCTAGAGTACTACCTAGTGAGCCACAGTGCCACTTCTGGTTTTCTGAGTGGCTTGTGGGAGATAAGAGTCTCATAGCCTTTCTTGCTGTGGCTGGTTTTGAACCGTTATCCTAAAATCTCAGCCTCCTGAGTAGCTAGGATTACAGGCATGAGCCACCACCCTTTTTTTTTTTTTTTGGTCCATGATCAGGACTTGAACACAGTAGCTGAAACTTTCACTTATTGACTGGTGCTCTACCAACTGAGCCACACCTCCAACCCATAAAACTGGCTTATTTTATTTATTTTTTTTAATTTAATTTTATTTTATTTGTGAACATACTGTACAGAGGGGTTACAATTGCATGGGCAGGATAATGCGTACATTTCTTACCA
>NW_012267242.1:15271910-15281821 GCF_000151885.1 Dipodomys ordii
TCTTTTTGTCAGTTGTGGGGCTTGAACTCTGGGCCTGGGCGCTGTCCCTCAGCTCTTCAGCTCAAGGCTAGCGCTCTACCACTTGAGCCACAGTGCCACATCCAAATCTTTTGCTATGAAAAGGAGAGATCCAGACATAGTATCTTGAGTTTACTTAGTATGAAAGGTATCTGCACAAATTTCATTGAGAATAGAAAAAATAAAAACAGTGCAGGAGAGAAGGGGAAAATTGAAATTTATTGAAGGCTTAGTGTTAAGAGCTTACAAACATTCATTTCCACAATGGTTTACAGATGAGGCAATTGGAGTTAAATAACTTGCCCAAGGTCATGCAGCTAGTGGTGGCAGGGCTGAGAGGCCACCCAGATTCTCTGACTCTTCTTGCCTGCCTCTCCAATACATCACGCAGGCACAAGTCTCCCTGTACTTAAACACCAAGACTTGCCTTTGCCCCTGAGATCAGAAAGAGCCACTCTCATGCTGGAGAGAGTTTTTCCGCCTCTGATGCAGAAAGCAGGTGCGTCTCCCCCCACAGCCTGAATACTCATGCAGCACAGGATAGAAGCTCCCATAGTCTGGAGGGGCTGAGGCAAGCAGCAGGAGCCCCCAGAGGTAGGAGGGAAAAGGGACACTTTGGGATGTATACAGCAATTTCTTTTTGTGCCAGCAGTGCAAGGGAGTGTTGGGGATGCTGGTCCCAACCAGCTGGGGCCCGAGGCCCCAGCCTTCATGTAGATCTGTTCAGTGGGACAAGAAACTCAGGTCAGAGCCCAGTCTCCCTACTGCCTGCATTGAGGCTGAGGCTCTGTGGACGGGTTCCACGTTCCAGCCTGCGGCCAGACAGGAGCCTTCGAAGGGAAGAGCCAGAGCTCAGATCGCCACAGCTGCGAAGGTGGAGGCTCTCACGGCCTGGCCGGCCCCACGGACTCCGGGGCACCTGGAAAAGAGGGCATTGGTATGACCTAGCCTAAAGTTCTAGGCTTTCCCAGGGATCTTTTCTGGCTCTCCTAATGCTTACTTGCTTATGTCCATGGGCTCCAGTCCCAGTGGGGTCTGGGGACTTTCTGGACATCTGGAGGAACCGAGTGACCAGACCCCGGCCTGGCCAGCTTCCTTTCAGGTCCCCCAGAGAGTGGGCAGGTGCAGGGCCTGAGGGCAGGGGAACCTTCTGGAAGGTGGGCACAGGGCGCCTTTTCTCAGCTGAACGGGCACGAAGCAACTTGGGGGAAGGACAGTGGGCAAGGCGAAAGAGGCAGGCTTCAGAGCAGAGCCCTGTGGAGACAAAGGGAGAAGAGAGTAAAATGGGGTGCAAGCCAGGTGCGGGTGGCTCACACTTGTAATCCTAGCTTCTCAGGAGGTTGAGATTTGAGGATCATGGTTCAAAGCCAGCCTGGGCAAGGAAAGTCCATGAGACTCTTATCTCCAATTAACCACCAGAAAACCGGAAGTGGCATGGTGGCTCAAATAGTAGAGTGGTCACCTTGAGCTGAAGAGCTGAGGGACAGTGCCAGGCTGAGTTCAAGCCCCACAACCAACAAAAAGGATAAAAAAAGAAAAGAAAAAGGAAAAAGAAAGTAGGGTGCAGAGAGGACCAGGCAATGCTCCCCACCCCTCACCTGACAGATGTCAACTATATGGCTAACCTGTATCTGCAGAGGAAACAGAGGCAACTTCTTCCTCAAGCACTTTGGTATAAAGGTCCCTGAAGTCAGCTGGAGAGGAGAGATAGGGACTGAGCGGGAGGCCTTTGGGGACACCTCTGCCATCCTACACCTCCCTTGGGAACTCAGGCCCAGAGGAGTTTTCATGGCTTCTACATCTCCATCTCTGCTCATGTCTGCCAGCCACTAAATGGTACAGTGCAGGCAGGCAAGACTACCAGTGCCAGAGCCTTCTGAGCTCCTGGCACCTCAAGGTAATGACAAGCACTTTCTGTGCTCGGGTCAAGTGTTCCTGTGCCTGATTTTCCTTTCTGTGCTTGTGTCAAGCGTTTGTGTGCCTGACTTTTCTTTCTAAGACTAAGCATGTCTGTCTGTCCCTGCTTGGCTTCCTAGATCAGGTGCAGTCAGGTGCAGGGAAAGGCTGCAGAGTGTGTGCATTACCTTTCTTCTCAGCGAGTCCACAGCACGTTGCGTGGAGGCGCTGTGATTACACCTGCTCTAAGGCTTGCAGAGGATGGGTTAGTAGCCCAAGGTTGGGAGCTGTGGAACCCATCTCCCCCAGAGGTGATCACTGAAGACATGCATCGCAGGAATGTTCTGCTTCCTTTCTTCCTTCTCAGGGGCCTTGAATCCAGGGCCTCCCTGACCCTCTAATTCCCAATGCTCCCCCTCCCCTGTACCCAGCGGGGGTTGCTCACCAGTGTCGTTGGAGGTGGTGATGCCCGGGTCGCTGTGGGACCTTGGCAGCAGCAGCGGTGGCGGGGGAACCGGATGAGGAGGCCGGTGCCCCGGTGGGGTGAGAGAACCTGAGCTATCGCTGAAGCGTCGAGTGGGGGCTCGGGTGGGAGGGGTGGCCCCAGGGTGGCTGCCTCCCCGGGGTACCCGCCGCCTCAGCTCGGGGAAGCAGGGCCCCACCCAGGGCGGCCAGCCCTCCAGCCGGTGGCAGCTGCGCGCAGCTGTGGGGGCACCCAGCGGGGGCGGGGCCTCAGGGGCAGAGCAGGAATAGGAGCGGGCCGCCCGCGGGGGGCGTCGAGGCAAGGGGCTGTCCTCGAAGGGGCCTCGCAGGCCGCAGTCCAGGCTGAGGCAGTAGCCGGCGCGGCTGCGCTGGATAGAGCGGAAGAGCACGTAATCAACGGAGCGCACGGAACCCTGCAGCTCCAGCAGGCACGAGTCCTCGGACGGGCTGGAGCCCCCGGGGAGGTCACCGATGGCCGACAGCACCAGAGACCCGCTGTCCATGGACACTGTGGGCGGCAGGGGGCGCTGAATATCAACAGCCCATGGCCCAGCCAGGCAACTCCTCTTTTCCCAAACCCTAGCCTCTCCCCGGGCCACTTGCCTCCAGTGTTATCATGGGGGAAACAAAACCCAGATCCAGGGTTCAAGAAGCCACAGCCCTCATCCGTCCCCTACATTACCAGCTTGGCCTTGCTTTCCCCTCCTTTCACTCCCACCCAATCCTGTCGTCCCTGGAAGTCCGGGCCTTGTCCCTTCCTTCTCATTTGCTACTTACCATCTACAATGGAGGCCACTCTCTCACAGATACAGGAGCCATCATGTAGCTGGGGATCAAACAGAGTGGCCTGCAAAAGACACAGGGCAAAGGTCCAGCCCTTCACACTGTCATGGCCATCCCAGGTGCTAGAAACAGCTCTGGAGACCTAGATTCCAGACCAGCTGGGTCACTGCATGCATCACTTAACTTAAAGGGGCCTCGGTTTCCACATCTGTAAGATAGAAATGATACTTCCTCTCCTACCCACTTCACCAGGCCAAAGGGGAAAAAAAAAATCAAAGATGACAGTGTTTGCACTAGTACTCTAGAGACCATGGGACTATTATCTTTATCCAGCAACTACAGCTTGCTTAGCTTTCCAGACTCTACCCCATGCTGCCCAGCCACACCAAGCCCTGTTCTCACCTGGCTGTCTCCTCGTAGCCCCATAACAGCCTCATAAGAAGGGGGGCAATCAGTAGGGTACAAGGGCACGGGGCTGTCCATGGAGCCATTGTATGTGATGCTGGTAAGGATGAGGGAGAAGATCAAATCCTGGAAAATAGCTCCTACTTCACAAAGATCCTTTCCCCTAACCTAGGCCCAGCCCCAGTCCCCTTCCCCAGTTCCTTACCCAGCCTCACCTCTGTGCATCAGTTTCTGAGCTGCAGGTATACTCTGGGGGGTAGTAAGGTGGTGGGGGCACAGGCGGTACAAATTCCTCCAAGTCCAACATGGTGTGTAGGAGGGGGGCTGGAGGCGATGATGTACAGGCCAGAGAACCCAGGGGGCCTGAAACTGAGTGCTCAGGGGCCAGCTGCTGGGGGAGGGGGAGACAAACAGGTCTATGAGATTGGTTTCTGGAAATATAGCTCCACCTTGGGTTCCAAACATCCAAGTTCAGGCTGTGGGGCCTGAACTCTGGGTCTGGGCACTGTCCTTCAGCTCTTCAGCTCAAGGCTAGCGCTCTACCACTTGAGCTACAGCATCACTCTGGCTTTTTCTGCTTATGTGGTACTGAGGAATTGAACCCAGGGCCTCATGCATGCAATGCAAGCACTCTACCACTGAGCCACCTTCTCAGCCCCCATCTACTTTAGTTTTACGGCCCTGACCACTTCATGTTACTATAGTTGTAACACCTCCTCTCCCATAACTAGTGCCTTAACATCCCCCCCCCCTACACCCCCGGACTCTGCGCCTTTACCCAGAAATTCCTCTTCTTTACAGCCTCACTGTGTCCAGAATTGCCACTTGTTTTCTGTCACCACAGGGCTGTCCATCCTTTACGCCACCTACATCTAGGACCTTCTTGATTCTACCCAGCCACACTCCCTCTAAAGCCCCCTCTCCTGGTCCTAGACTAGCATCACACACCTCAGCCCAGTTTGCCTTGCTCAGAATCCAAACCTGTAGCTACCACCTCTCCAGGCCCAGTCCCAACACACATCCCTGGTTCTTGCCATAGGGCTTGATCCTAGTTCCCCTCTCACCGTATGCACAAGGTCCAGGGAGAAGATTTGAACACAGCATACAATAGCAGAGAGGGTACAAATTATGGCAGCACAAACTGTGAGCCCACAGACACTGAAAAGCAGGTTCTGGGGAAGGGAAAAAAGTAGAGGAGTGAACGCAGGTAAATCCCACCATACCCTGCTATGGGAAGGAATCGGGCAGGCATGCTCACCTTGAGGGCCCCTCGGGCTTCATCACAGGTGGAGTTAAGGGCAACTTTCAGTTCCTGTCCTGACTCTGGACAGGGCCGGAGTAGGGGAACAGGGGGACAGCACACACAGACATTCCCGTCCTGAGTAGGAATAGGGAAAGTGAGGCAGCCAGGGTCATGACCAACTCAAATGTCCTGCATGCTTCCCCAAACCAGCCTCAAATCTCACCATGGAGCAATCTCGAAAGTCCCGGGCCAGCTGAGCATTCTTACAGGAGAGAACAGAGCCAGCCATGCTGAGCATGACACAGAGCACCGAAAGCAAGGAGAAGAAAGAGATCTGGGGAAAAGAGGGTGCTAATTTAGGGCATGAACTTTCTGAGTACCCCTCTACCACAGATGGAGCCACCCTTTTTCATACACGCTTTGTGCCTGTCTGGCACCATCTGGAGAGCCAATTCCCTTCCTGAAGACATAAGTGGGCATCCCCTCTGGTGCTGGGCACTTGCCTCCCAGTGGGCATTGGACCCCTGCACCTACCACTAGAGTGAATGGCCGCTTCCAGGTCACAATGCCAACCACCCCGGAGAACGCCAGCTGGGGACAGAGTGGGCACAGGCTTAGCCTAGCAGGGGAGGCACCTGAGTGAGCCCCTCGCCACAGGATGCACCCATCCCTGCAAGGAGGGACAGGACCAGGAGAGGGAGGAGAGGGGAGGATATAGGCTTACGGCTGGCGAGGAGTGGGGCCTGAGGAGCCTCCCCCACCCCACTACTGTGCACCCTTTGAACCCAACTCACCGAGAACCCAGCCCAAGATGGGCAGGACCTCTTGATGCTCTCGGTGGTGGTGACAGAAGAGGCCACCATGCTGAAGGTTACCACCAGGATGCCCAGGAGGACCTGGGCCAGCCCCAGAGTGAGCAGGGCCTGCAGCCAGGGTCGGTGGAGGCGGAGGTGGGTAAGGCCCCGGGTGCTGGGCCGGCTGGTTAGCGAGCGGCTGGAGTCACTAGGCGAGGGCATCATGCCTGCCACTGGGCTGCCTGCACCTCTCCCGGGCCCCCCTGGCGCTTGGGAGCATCTCAGAGGCGCCCAAGGCCCCGTCCTTTCTCCTCTCCACTCCCCTCGCTCTAGAGCCCACCCCCTGGCTGGGTCCTCTGGGGCATCGCCCAGGGACGCCAGCTGTGGGGGGGGCCAAGGGAGGGGCGTCACGGAGGGACCGCGGGGTGCTCCCTCCCCACCACGGGCACCGGACGGGCACCTTGCCCAGGGTGGCGATGAGGACGCGGGGACACTGGTTCATCGCATCTCCTTAGGGAAGAGGGGCGCCGAGAAGGGCCGGTGCCAGAGTGAGAAGAGGGCGGCGGTCGGAGCCCAAAGAAGGGTGGGATGGGTAAAGGCGAGAGGGATGGAAAGAAGTCTAGAGAAGAGGGGAGGAGTCGGTAGGGGTGACTCTAGAGGCGCGGTCGGTGTGCCTTCAGGGTGTCCAGTGGGATCCGGGGTGCCTGGTGGGGAGAGGCCGCGGCGCCGCGGCCTCCCGGATCGCCCGCCCCGCTCCCCTCCCCACCATGCTCCGCTCCCCCAGCTCGGGCTGCAGCGGGTCGGGCCGTGGAGGCGGGGGGTGGGGACGGAGATGAAGCGAAGAGGGGCGTGGCCGCGTGGTGCACCCTGGAAGCTGTAGTTCCACGCAGGCCAGAGGGAGGCGGGGTGTTAGGGCGAGGCGATCCCGAAGCAGGGGCTTGGCCGGAAGCTTGCCCGGACCCCCTGCCCAGTTGTTAATGATTATTCCATACCCACTTGTGCCCTGTCCAGCCTCTCAGGCGCTGGCGCAGCGCTCCTGGCACAGGCAGCAGGCTCTTCCACATCATTAAGGGAGAGGAGTGGAGGGCTACACTTCCTGGTGTCTCTACATTTCCGCTCCCAACCAAAGACTTCCTGCTCCGGCTATCTGGTTCTGCCACCCTGTCCCCCACTGCTCACAGGTGACCCTCCAGCCAGGTCCCCCCTTTCCCCATTCTGCTTCCACTCCAGTCTTCCATATTTTTTTCTCTTTCATAATATTTTTAAGTCCTAGTAAAAAATTCAATAAGCCAGTGAGTTCAGTTACACTTCCTTTTTATTTAAATAACCGAAGCGACAGCCTTGGCACAGCAGAGGGAGGCTTTATTGGGGAGTGTGAGAAATGGCAGCAGTGTGACCTGACGGGAGAGGAAGGGTGAGCAGTCACTGGGTCAAGGTGGGCTCCCCACCGCCCCAAGTCAGGCTCAGGAGTCATGGCTGTACAATTGGGGGCACTATACAGAAACCATCAAGTAGTGATGTCTCTCCCCAAGTCCCAGAGACCTCAGGGATGGAGGCTATGTCAGGGCCTACATCAAGTGGCCGAGCCAGGGCATCCTGGTAAGGGGTCATGGAGTGCGGAAGGCATTTTCAGCAGCCCCAGCAGCTGCATTAGCAGCTGCAGTTCGAACTGCAGGGTTAGAGAAGACACCAGCAGCAAATTCTTGCTGGGCCTTCTGAAAGCTGGCACCGGTGCGGCGATACAAGGAGTGAATCTGCAAGAAGAGGGTAGAGATGTTACAGCATAGGCCAGACCCTGGCACCCTGCAACCACAAGACACCCACCACCATTCACCAGCCTGCTGCTCCCACTTTTTCTTCTGGGCTCTATCCAGTGTGCACACAACGCACATACACCCATGTACACACACACACACCCCAAAGGTCCATTAGCTGAGAACCCGCCCCTCAGCCTGGCCTGCCCCAGTTGTTCCTGATGTTCTACTCAGGCCCTAGGGACCCATGAGCTCACCCTTCTGGCCCCACCTTCCAGTCCCTCACCCGCTTCAGCATCACGATTCCCAGTACAGCGATGCCTGTGAATAGCAGGGCAACCAGCAGCATGAACACAGCTACAGCCATGTTGGCCTTCACCTCCACCACAGCAGAGACCCAGCCACTGTGGAGAAAGCATGTGCTGGTGAGGAGAGGCTCCTCACAGCAGGGCTGCCATCCTCACAGTTTCTCTGCTGAGTATGTGGCAAACATGCTATATTTCCTACCCCTCCCATCAGCGGTTACTCCCCTGCCAGTCTGGCAGCATTCCATGAACCACAATTCCCGCTACCACACTCTCTTCACAGTTTAGCTCCAGTTTTTGAACCATTAGCTCCTCACTCTCTTAAGGCCTGCTGGGCAGGCATCCTTACTCCACACAGACTCTTCTCTATAAGTCTGCTCTTCTTTCTTCAACTATGGTTATATAAACCTCCTCCAGGAAGCCTTCTCAGAGCCACCCTCCGCAGCCTTTCTCCCCTCAATCTCTGCCTATCTAGAGTTGTCTGGTCTGTATTCTAAGTATATTCTGTCTCTCATTAAACTAGCACATCCAAAAGGGCGGGGGGGGGGGTCTTTTTTGTGTTCTAGTACCAAGGCTGGAACTCAGGAACTTGTGCTTTTACTCTCCTTTCTTTGTTCTATCATTTGAGCCATACCTCCAGTCTGGCTTTTTTGTTGGCTAATTAGAGATAGAGGCTCATGCACAGACTTTACTGGCTGGGTCTCCTGAGTAGCTAGGATTATTGGTGAGCCACTGGCATCTGGCACAAATTTCATCTTGCCAGTTAAGTCCTACCCAATACCTGTGCCGGCTTTTCTAGAGGAGTGGAAGGAAAGAATGAGAGTAGATGACAGCCTCACAGACCTGAACCCCCAACCTGGGATGCCAATGGCCTGGAGGACAAAGAATACATCCTGGACGAAGAAAATGAAGAAGAAAACGAAGAAATTGAATGAACTGTCACTCCTGCAAAAAGAAAAAAAAAAATGGGGAGTGGGCAGGATTAGAGCTAGATCTGATGTGAGTTCCACCCCAGCCTCCCATCATCCATCCCTCACTTACCGGAAAGCCTTATACATGGGGCGGTACCAGCAGACAAAGGAGCAGGGAGTGAAAAGGAGAACCCAGAGCAGAGAAAGCCCAAAGCCTGAGCCATTGCTGGTCTCCACACAGAAACTGGCCAGGCAGGCGAGGAAGTTCAGGAGAAGAGCCAGAGTGCTGCCTAAAGATAAAGGAGAGAATGGTAGGCTGTTCTGGATTACAATAAAGGCTGTTTCACTCGCACAGACATCTCCAATGCTCACCAAAAGTGGCAGCATAAGAAAGGGAACACAAGACAAATAAATGTCATGTCTGATCCCCTTGAAAAGACTTTTAATGAGTTAAGAATGTGTTTAAGAGCTGGATGTGGTAACCTACACCTGTTAATTTCAGCACTTGGGAGGCTGAGGTTTAAGGATCATGAGAGAGTCTGAGGCCAGTACAGGCTACACAGTGAATTCCAGGCCAGGTGAGACAAAATACATACTTGTTAGCAGGCTGGTAAGTTCCAAATACAGTAGAAGGAGTAATCCAGGAAGATTCCTGGAGAAACTACCCGAATAATCAAATGTGAAAAAGTGAACTATCTGGCTCTCAGTGAGTGTGTTCTGGGGCATTTAAGAAATCTCTATCTATAAATTTTCTCCTAAAGGCCTCTTATCACTCACACATCCAGAGGTAGTACATGGTGGATACTGTCTTCTGAAATTCTTGGGGGATCTCCATGGAGATGTCCTGGAAAAAGCAGGGCTGAACTGGGCAAAAAGAAGGTAGAGGGGGCCAATTGTTCTGTCGACCTGTAAAGTACCAAGAGAGCAGGAAGACCTTAGGAAGGAGGTAATCACTCTCCCTTACTTCTATCACTATCCTTTCAATTCAAAGTCCAAGGAGACAAAGAGTGGAAAAAATAATAGTAATAGCAAATGTCCATTATGATTTGCAAAACCTAAGCAAGAACTCTCAGTATATGACTTTGCTTAAACCTTCACAATAATCATGTCAGATATGATTATTCCTTTTTTTTTTTCTCCTGGTTGGTCATGAGACTTGAACTCAGGCCTGGGCACTGTCCCTCAGCTCTTTAGCTCAGGGCAAGTGCTCTACCATTGAGCCACATGGCTACTTCTGATTTTCTGGTGGTTAACTGGAGATAAAGAGTCTCATGGGGGGCTAGGAAGGTGGCTCAGTGGTAGAGCGCTAGCCTTGAGCT
>NW_012267242.1:15281871-15283771 GCF_000151885.1 Dipodomys ordii
CTCTACCACTGAGCCACCTTCCCAGCCCACAAGAAAGGTTTATTGCCAAGAATGGGGCTGGCAAGACCCCTTCTCACAAGGGAGAAGTGAGAAGAAGCACCGGCTATTGTCTGGGGTGACCTATATAACCTAGGAGGTTTAGGAGGGGCTAGAAGGGGCTAGGAGGCAGAGATCCTGGTGTGGATGTGAGGGCCAGAGGCTTCATCATGGCAGACTAGGATTTATGGCTGCTGCCAATAGTAGATAAGGGGTCCTGCAGCTGCCCAGACCTGAAGGCCACTCTAAGGGGCTCTTGTTGCCTTATGTGGTGGTAGTTGCTCCAGAGAAGTGCCATCTCAAAGTAGAGGGGGTTGGAGGCTGATTATTTACTGCCTTTACTACATGAGCCTAGTGTTGCCTAGGAAGGGAGCATGCTAAGCTGTGGAGAGGGGAAAGAGTGGACTAAGCTATGGGAAGGGAGCTCATTGGGCGAACTTTTTTTTTTTTTTTGTCATGCGGTTGAACACAGGGCCTGGGCACTGCCTCTGAGCTTTGCCCTCAAGGCTAGTACTCTACCACTTTTAGCTACAATGAGACTTCCAGTTTCCTAGTGGTTAATTGGAGATAAGAGTCTCACAGACTTTGTGGCCAAGGCTGGTTTTGTTTTTTGTTTTTCTTTTGTTTTTGCTAGTCCTGGAGCTTGAACTTAGGGCCTGGGCATTGTCCCTGAGCTTTTTTTGCTCAAGGATAGCACACTACCACTTGAGTCATAGTGCCACTTCCAGATTTTTCTGTTTATGAGGTACTGAGGAATCGAACCCAGGGTTTCATGCATGCTAGGCAAACACTCTACCAGTAAGCCACATTCCCAGCCCTGCTAGGCTGGCTTTGAACTGTGATCCTTAGATCTCAGCCTCCTGAGTAGCTAGGATTACAGGGCTGAGACATCAGCCCCAGGCTCTTTAGTTTTTTCACTCAAGGCTGGTGCTCTATCACTTCCACTTCTGCCATTTGACTAGTTAACTGGAGATAAGAATCAATAGTTTATCTGCTCTGAACTGGATTTTTTTTTTCTTTTTGTCAGTTGCAGGGCTTGAACTCTGGGCCTGGGCGCTGTCCCTCAGCTCTATCAGCTCAAGGCAAGCACTCTACCACTTGAGCTACAGTACCACTTTTGGTTTTCTGGTGGTTTATTGGAGATAAGAGTCTCACAACCAGCTCGGGCTGGCTCTGAACTGTGATCCTCAGATCTCAGCCTCCTGAGTAGTTAGGATTATAGGCGAGAGCCACCAGCACCTGGCTTTAACCATGATCTTAAGATCTAGACTCCTGAGTAGTTAGGAATACAGGTGAGAGCCACTAACAACCACTTAATTATTATTACTATTATTGTTATTTGGTTATTTATTATCAGTTGTGGGGCTTGAACTTGGCCTGGGCACTGTCCCTTAGCTCTTCAGCTCAAGGCAAGTGATAGACACGAGCCACAGCGCCACTTTCGGCTTTCTGGTGAATAGTTGGAGATAAGAGTCTCAGGGAGGGCTGGGAAGGTGACTCAGTGATAGTGTGTTTGCCTTGCATGCATGAGGTCCTGGGTTCAATTCCTCAGCACCACATAAGCAGAAAAAGCCACAAGTGGTGCTGTAGCTTAAGTGCTAGAGTGCTAGCCTTGAGCTGAAGAGCTGAGGGACAGTGCCCAGGACGAGTTCAGGCTCCACAACCAGCAAAAATAAATAAATAAATAATCAACATCATAGCCTGGCACTGGTGGCTCACCTGTAATCCTAGCTACTCAGGAGGCTGAGATCTAAGAATCTCGGTTCAAAGCCAGCCCAAGAAGGAAAGTCCATGAGACTCTTATCTCCAATCAACCATTCAGAAAAGCTGAAGTGTGGGCTGGGAAGGTGACTCAGTGGTAGAG
>NW_012267242.1:15285836-15306024 GCF_000151885.1 Dipodomys ordii
AAAAAAAAAAAGTCTCATGGACTTTCCTGCCCAGGCTGGCTTTGAACCGTGATCCTCAGATTTCAGCTTTCTGAGTAGCTAGAATTATAGGCATGAGCCACTAATGCCCAGATATTCTCATTTTACAAATAAAGAAATTGAGGTGCTCAAGATTAGGTAACCAAGGAAGAGGCTGGGAACATAGCTCAGTGGCATTAGCCCTTACCTAGTATGTACAAGGTCCTAGATTAGATCTCTAGCACTGTAAGTAAATAACAAAGAAATTTCCCAGAAGCACATGGCTAATAAACAGTATCTCCACAATGCAAACTCAACAGTCTAAATGCACAGATCTTAGTATTTTTTTTTCCAAACTCATATATGCTTTTCCTTACCCTACCAAGAGTTTACTTACTGGCTGTGCCCCCCAGGGCAACATGTTGAAGCTCTCGCTCTCTTCGGTCCAACTCCTCTGCTTTCCTGTTGAGCTCCTCCTGTTTCTTTAACAACTCAGCTGTGGCTGCTGCAGCTGAAGCCTACCAAGCATGAACAGAGGGACGAGTAAGTCTCTGGCTTCATGACTGGTCCCTCTCCCAAGCCCCCACCTGTACACACCCTTCACCTGAGTGCTGTAGGAGCCATAGTTCTTGGGTTCCTTGGGGCTGAGCTTTCTGGAGGGCTGCAAGGAGGGAGCTGAGGGTGGTGGTAATGGAGCAGGGGCTGAGGCAGGAAGCTCATAAGGAGGTGGGGGCTGTTGGGAAAAAGGCCTTAGAGATTGTCTGGTCCCTAGAACACAGGAATCTAGTGTCTCTTGGGAAATTGTTAGAACCACAATTCAGGACATAAGGCAGCAGTCTTTGTTCCAGTTACAAAGCTAGTTTCTTTGATCCCCATTCCAATTCTTTAGCAAGAACTGAAAATATTTATTTCCATATCCAATTCTTAACTTGTTAAGCCCACCATTTTCCTATTTCAATGGGTCCAACAGACTACTTCTATTCCTTGCATCTACCTGCCCCAATCTTAAGTTTCTTTAAGGAAGTCTTTCCAGAGAACTGGTTCACACCTTGCCCTCTGGCCCTCTCAAAACTGTTAGAGATTAATTCAGATGACCCCTAAGCCCCAGACTAGTGTCTCTCAGGGAGCTTCAACCACGGTTTTTCCTCAGCATGCAGGAAATACTCAGTACCCAGACTGGGCTTATTGGCACATTCTCCCCATTCTTGCTCGTCTGTCCTCTCCAGCAGCTTACCTCGCGGTTCTCAAAAGGGTTGTAGACATCAAGCGTGGCATACTGAGAGCTGGGTCGGTGCTGAATCACAGCTGGGTCCTGAGAGCAGAGACCTGACCTGAGCTCAGCTGGCATTCAATCCCTCCCATAACCTAGGAGGACTCCTCCTAAACTGCCCCTGGCTCCAAGTACTGCACTTTTGGAGCCACGTTGTGGTCCCAACATTTGCTTCCAAGTCTGTCACATCTCACTTCCACTACCAGCTCCTTACAGGACGGGGCCCGCCCCCAGGTGCTCGCTGGTCGGGAGTCACCATCACCCCCCACGTGCCGGCACTTCTATAGACTAAGGTGACGAGTGTGAACCGTAGTTTGCCCGACCCGACACAAGGGAGACTCATGAATCCGACTGGCTAAAGGAGGCCTTCGCAAGTCACCTGAAAAGGGTTGTCAAGTTCGCCCGACTCGGCGAAAGGGTTCCCGCCGTCTCTGCTCTGAGCCATGTTTGCAACGGAGGACTGGGCCAGTCCCTACCCTCCACGCCCCTGCCGCGGCAGTGGCTCTCCAAGCGCTCTCCTATCCTCTGTCCGCTCGGCTCCCCGTGCACCGATTGGCTAAGTCGACCGGAAGGACTACAAGAAGCCTCGCAGCAGCTGGTCGCGCCTGCGTCTTAGCGAGATGGAAGACCCTCACGTGACACGCCCAGGCCCGCCTCAGCAGCTAAAGTCCGCACTTGCTCACGTGACAGCACTCCATCAACGAACTACATTTCCCAGGTAGTCTCGCGCAGGAACCCTGACCACGCTAGTGTCCCAAGATGCAAGTTGGGAGAGTTCCACCCTCTGCGGGTCTCGAAAAGCCCAGGATTTGCAGCCTGACGACTATTAGGCAGGCCCCTTTCCCAGCCCTCACTACCCCGGGTAAGAAAAATGCTATTCTATAACCTCTCTCCAAGTTAGCCTCCAAGAAATGCGATCCTACCCTTTGGGACCTCTAGGACAGGCTAAACTGCTGTACCTGCTCTAGCTCATTCTGGAGGGTGACAGGGATTCCTCTCAAACCCAAACTCAGCCAGGGATGGGGGTCAGATGAAGCACGTCATTTTATTTCACAAACACTGTACAAAATTCCTTATAAAACATGGGATAGATGCCACCTGGTTACCTCAATCTGCCCCCATCCAACTACCTTTGAGGGAGGCAATTGAGGGTGGGAAGTGTATGGATGAATAGCATTATGTACAAGGCAAGGGTTGAAGTGATTGGTACAAGTTCTGTCATATTTACACTACTTCACATATTCACAGGAATATAGGGAGCCAGGAGGGAATGAGCTCCGGCTCTGTTCTCTTGTATAAAAAAGCACCAGTGTCCTGGACTGGGCACCCACTGCTGTAAGTGATGCAGGGGGGCCCAGGGTCTCATTGTCACCGACTGATATCCCGACTGGAGTCCCACAACTTGGGATTAGGTGGCTCAGTCCGAAGGCGGGCGAAGAACGGATGTTGAAGGGCTTCACCTAAGGTCAGCCGCTTAGTAGGTTCATACTCTAGCATACTTTCAATCAGATCGAAGAGCTGGTGGTGTTCCTCTGCCTCAGAGGTCAGATACCGCTGGTGGGGGGAGGGGAGGGAGCAGGAAAAAGGTGAGGCAGGATGCCTTATACACCCTGCCTTTCTTCTTCAAGTCCCTACTCTTCAATCCTGGCAAAAGAATCAATGCTTTGCTTGCCTTACCAAGACCATGCCATGACCAATGTTCCTGATATCATACCTCAACCTATCTTCCCACTAGCACAATCACTCCTTCATATTCTTTGGACGTTCTTCCTACTTGTATATCCTTGTCAACATCAGGAATTCTTTAGCTCATTAAAATATAAGCAAGCTTTTCAAAAGTAGTTTATTCTTTCCTGCCTGACCTAAAGAATCCAGGACATTGCTTTGATCTCTTGTAGTCTGAAGGTTAGGCTGTCTAACCTTTTCCTCCATATTAAAACCACTCCTTGTCTTTTATTGACCAAAAAATGTCTTCTTTCAGTTTTCCTCCCCTCCTTTCCTAACACTCTGCTGTGGAGTACATTCCAACGGCAAACCAACTTAAGAAGAAAGTGACTTTAGATGGTTGGGCACTATTGATCCCCAGCCTGGCTCACCCGCAAAGGTTTGCAATTCTCACGAACGTAGCGGCCAGCTGATGTGTTCTCATCCCAATCCAAGCGGCCCCGGTAAAAATATTTCTGTTTTCTGGAGGGGAAGGGAAGGTTGAGGAATCAGATGGTTCCCCTCGTTATAGGATATTTCCCTTATTTCCACATGTAAATGTAAATGGGTAAGATTTGTTGAGGAAAAATAAAAAATTATGTGAAACTGACCAGTTCTGTGGAAACAAAATAAAAAGGGTTAACTCCCTTCTGCTCAAGGTTCACCTTGTCTTTCGGATCATCCGAGAAGGGATGGGACCCAGAATCCTTTCCATCATGGCTAGATGTTCTCTGTTGTCATGTGTCTGGGAAACAAAAGACAGAACTATGGGTCTGAATAGAGACTGCTGAGGACTAGCTGCCAGTTGGGCAACATGGAAGAGTGAGCAGGCATGTCCTCAGCAAGCACAAAGAAACTGGGCAGAAAAATGCCAGGCAGTCAATATACCCAACCACTTACCTGGAAGAGAGTAAAGCCAACGTAGTACTCAAAAATGATACAGCCTATGCTCCATACATCACAAGGCTGAGACCAGCCCAACTCTGGGTAGGAATGGGAAGGAAAAAGTGTTAGGCGTTTTAGGGGACACCACCCTCACACCACCTCACACATTTGGACAACCCTGCCTTCCCTTACCAAGGATAACCTCTGGTGCTCGGTAATGGCGAGTGGAGACAATGGTGCTATGATGCTCATGGTCAAAGGTGGCACTGCCAAAGTCTACCACCCGCACAGCTGTGCTCTTCACACTGCGCTCATCTCGCTTCTAGGAGCAAAACAGGAAGGGAATGAACCTCTGCACTATATACTAAGACTCTACCAGCATTCTCTAAAGTACTCTTGAGGCTTAAAAAAGCAATGGTGGCTTGACACCAGTGGTTTTCGCCTATAACTCTACCTACTCAGGAGGTTGAGGTAAGAGAGCTGAGGATGGAGGTACAAAGCCAGTCTGGGCAGGAAAGTCCTTAGGACTCAATCTCTAAACTGTCCAGCAAAAAGCCAAGTTGGAGGTATGCCTCAAGTGGGAGAGCATCAAACAAAAAGCAGAGCAATGTCAAAGGCCCAGAGTTCAAACTCCAGTATCAGCAATTAAAAAACAAAACCAAGTGAGGTGCCGGTGGCTCACACCTGTAATTCTAGCTACTCAGGAGGCTGATCTCTGAGGATCACGGTTCAAAGCCAGCCCCAGCAGGAAAGTCCAGGAAAGGCTGTGAGAGAGACTTTTATCTCCAAAAAACCAGAAATGGCTCTGTGGCTCAAGTGGTAGAGCGCTAGCCTTGAGTTGAAGAGCTGAGGGACAGCACCCAGGCCCAGAGTTCAAGTCCAACAGACCCCCCCAAAAAAATCAATCATGGCTTGCCTCAAAACTGCTGGGAAAAATCTAGTTTACAGTGTTACTTTAGTACTTTTAGGGGTGGGAGAGTAGATTAAAGGATGATTATGGAATAGCTTGCCAGTCTCTAATACAGAAAGACTATATACTCAAGAGAAGTTTTTCTGAAACATGTAGGAAAGGGGTCAAGTGATAGAGAGCAGGTTAAGCTTTTGTATTTCCAGTTATTCAAGGGAGCTGAGCTTTCCTATGTCACAGAAATACACACACAGGGGCTGGGAATATGACTTAGTGGTAGAGTGCTTGCCTAGCATGCATGAAGCCCTAGGTTTGATTCCTTAGTACCACATAAACAGAAAAAAAAGAAATACACACACACACACACACACACACTTTTTTTTGTTGTTGTTATTGTTGGTAGTGGGGTCTGAACTCTGGGCCTGGGTGTTGTCCCTCAGCTTTTCAGCTCAAGGCTAGCACTCTACCACTTGAGCCATAGCTCCAGTTCTGGCATTTTGTTTTATGTGGTACTAAGGAATCAAACCCAGGGCTTCAAGCATGCTAGGCAAGCACTCTACCACTAGGGCACATTTCCAGCCCCACATCTGTTTCTTAAGAAGCATTCTCAGTCTATTCAAAATGTTACACTTTCTCTCCTGATTTTCATCTTCTTAAATCTTTCCCTTTCACCCTATCTAATACTTCAGCTTTAACAAGCTGGAACCAGACAGGAAGAAAATATGGTAGAAAGAAATAAAAAGGGGGCAGGGGGCTGGCACTTATAATCCTAGCTACTCAGGAGGCTGAGATCTGAGGATCACCATTCAAAGCCAGTCGGGGCAGGAAAGTCCATAAGACTCTTTATCTCCAATAAACCACTAGAAAACCGGAAGTGGCGCTGTGTCTCAAGGGGTAGAGCGCTCACCTTGAGCTGAAGAGTACAGGACATCACCCAAGCCATAGTTCAAGCCCCGTGACCAACAAAAAAATAATAAAAAGGAGGCTGGGAAGGTGGCACAGTGGTAGAGCACTTGCCTTGCATGCATGAGGCCCTGGGTTCGATTCCTCAGCACCACATTAAGAGAACAAGCCAGAAGTAGAGCTGTGGCTCAAATGATTAAGAACGCTGTCCTTGAGCTGAAGAGCTGAGAGACAGCGCCCAGGCCCAGAGTTCAAGCCCCAATGACCACCACCACCAACAACAAAAGGTTCAAACAGAAAGCAAAACTCATGTGGCCTAGCTGCCTGCCCCCATGAGCCTTTTGAGAATTTTATCATCTTACCTTCTCTAGATTGTAGGTGAGCTCGTAGTCTGAATTCACAAAGAGAATATTTTCTGGTTTGAGGTCCGTATGTGTCAACTTGTTGTCATGAAGGACTGTAGGGGAGAAGGCCAGGTAAGACTTGGTTCAGGTGGTCAGAGCAAACTGATACCAAGCTGACCACAGGCTAAACACTCAGAGGCACAACATCACTGGAGGGTGCTTCCTGTGCTATATAAACCAAATGAAAGCTGGGCGCTGGTGACTCACGCCTGTAATACAGGATGCTAAGAGCTGAGGATCCTGGTTCAGCACAGGCACCAAAGTCCGTGAGACTCTCATCTCCAATAAACCACTCAGAAAACCAAAAGTGGTTAAGTGCTAGCCTTGAGCTGAAGATCTGAGGGACAGCACCCAGGCCCAGAGTTCAAGCTCCACGACAGACCAAAGAACAAACCAAACAAAAAAACAAAAAAAGTGAAATGTTTGGCCTAAGTAGGCCTACTGTGACTAAGGTTTACATATAAATATGTATCTCACTTATGGAAAAAAGGTAAGAGTAGTATAGGTAGGTAGTTCTTTTGTTTTTAAATTCTGACCTTGGTTTGCATTTCTGCAGACTCAATTATGTGAAACTGCATTTCTGTGAAGATTCAGGAAGTCTGTACTTGTCTGGACTTCCTATATCTGGCCCCTTAGCTGAACTATTTCTTTCACATCCATAACTACTTTGCCATGAATAGAGAGCATCTAATTTCAAACAAAGGTAAACCTCTAGCCCACACTTTCTCACAGAAGAGAAGAGAAAGAAATACAACATAATTAAGTGCTTTGATTTCACAGGCTCTTTCCCAGCTCATGCTAGGTTGGATGTGGAATAAGAGTAATTGCCATGAATGAAGATGTCATTCAAGGAGTTAAGTCAGAAGAGATGCAGGATGACAGTGAATAAAAACCATGCAGCTAAGTTGATCAGTTAGGGGCTTGCCCAGTACACAGGTAGACAGAAATGAACAGAAGGGCTTCCCAAGTCCTCTTTGGCCCACCCCACTCACACTTGACGGCCTGGCACAGCTGGAAGGCCATGTGGTGCACTTGGTGGATGGGGTATGGCAGGTAGTTGTTGTCTTTGAGGAAATCAAAGGTGCTAAGGCCCAGAAGCTCAAAGGAGATACACATGTGGCCATGGTAGTCAAACCAGTCAAACATCTGGACACAGAGGCTGGGAAGAGAGAGAGGAGGAAGCAGGATGTTTAATGAGCATCCAAATGAATAATTATTTACTCTACATACTGTGTAAAAACATGCTGGCTAATAATCCTAACAAAATTCAGTTCAACTAGAAAATAGCCTCTCTGGCACATGCAAAAAAGATACTAGTTGATAAACTTGCAAACATTATTTGCAACATTTTAAATAATTTGAAAAGTATATGCTAGACTGGAGGTGGTGGTCTACTCCTATAGTCTCAGCACTTAGAAGGCTAAGAAAAGAGTATTACAAGTTCAAAATGGAGAAGGTAAGCCAGAGATACATAGAGACACTGTCTCAAAAAAAAACCAGCTAGCTGGGCGCTGGTGGCTCACGCCTGTAATCCTAGCTACTCAGGAGGCTGAGATATGAGGATCGGCGGTTCAAAGACAACCCAGACAGGAAAGTCCGTGAAACTCTTATCTCCAATAAGCCACCAGAGCCTGGCGCTGGTGGCTCACACCTGTAATCCTAGCTACTCAGGAGACTGAGATCTGAGGATCACGGTTCAAAGCCAGCCCGGGCAGGAGAGACCGTGAGACTCCTATCTCCAATAAACCACCAGAAAACCGGAAGTGGCGCTGTAGCTCAAGTGGTAGAGCACTAGTCTTGAGCTGAAGAGCTGAGGAACAGCGGTCAGGCCCAGAGTTCAAGGCCCACGACTGACCAAAAAAACAAAACAAAACAAAACAGCTAGCTTGGTGCTGGTGGCTCATGCCTGTAACCCTAGCTACTCAGGAGGCTGAGATCTGAGGATCACTGTTCAAAGCCAGCCCAGGCAGCAAAGTCTGTGAGACTCTTATCACCAATAAACCACTAGAAAACCGGAAGTGGTGCTGTGGCTCAAGCTCAGAGCACTCGCCTTAAGCTGAAGAGCACAGGGACAGCACCAAAGCCCAGAGTTCAAGCCCTACGACCGAGAAAAAAAAAAAAAAAAAAGCTAATACTGGTGACTCAAACCTGTAATCCTGGGCTGGGAAGGTGGCTCAGTGGTAGAGCGCTTGCCTTGCATGCATGAGGCCCTGGGTTCAATTCCTCAGTACCACATAAGCAAAAAAGAAAAAAAGCCAGAAGTGGCGCTGTGACTCAAGTGGTAGAGCGCTAGCCTTGAGCTGAAGAGCTGAGGGACAGCGCCCAGGCCCAGAGTTCAGGCCCCACAACCGGACCCCAAAAACAAACAAACAAACAAAAAACCCTGTAATCCTAGCTATTCAGGAGGATGAGATCTGAGGACCCCAGTTCAAAGCTAGCCCAGACAGTGAAGTCCATGACACTCTCATCTCTGACTAACCACCAAAAAGGTGGGAGTGGAGCTGTGGCTCAAAGTAGTAGAGGGCTAGCCTTGAGCACTAAAGCTCAGGGAGAATGCCTAGGCCCTGAGTTCAAGACCCAGGACCATCTCCCACTTCCCATCCCCAAAAATTCACTCTTATGTGAGATGGTTCATCCTATAATCCTGTAAAATGGACTTGGGGACCCCTATTCAAGGCCAGCCTGGGCATAAAATCTGGGCATTACTGGGGTTTGAACTCAGGACCTGTGCTTGCTAGGCAAGTGCTCTACAAACTGAATCATACCTGCCTAGCTCTTTATTATTTTGGGGACAATCTTATGGATTTTTCTGCTCATGCTGGGTTCAAATGATGATCCTCTGGATCACAGGCCTCCTTAGTAGCTAGTTGTATGCCACTGGTGCCAGGCTCTGTGTGTGTGTGTGTGTGTGTGCGCACGCGCATTAGTACTAGGTTTTGTTGGGGTTTTTTTGTCCGTTGTGGGGCTTGAACTCTGGGCCTGGGCGCTGTCCCTCAGCTCTTCAGCTCAAGGCGAGCGCTCTACCACTTGAGCTACAGCGCCACTTCCGGTTTTCTGGTGGTTTATTGGAGATAGGAGTCTCACGGTCTCTCCTGTCCAGGCTGGCTTTGAACTGTGATCCTCAGATCTCAGCCTCCTGAGTAGCTAGGACTACAGGCGTGAACCACCAGTGCCTGGCTAGTACTAGGTCTTATATTTAGTGGGACTTAAGCTCGAGCTCAGCTTTCACTCACAGCTGGTATTCTACCACCTGAGCCATGCCTACAGTTCTGACTTTTTGCTGGTTAACTGAAAGTGAATCTCTCAGATTTGTTGCCCCAGGCTGGCTTGGAACTGCCATCCTCAGATCTTACCTCCTTGAGTAGCCAGGATTATAGATGGGAGCCACTGGTGCCTAACAAACTCTTACATTATGGAACTAGGCCCTTGAACATTCCAGGCAAGTGCTCTACCCCTGAGCTAAATCACTAGCCCAAATTCACATTATGGTTACAAAGACAGGTGCTCTGCCAGAGGATTATGTCTGAGGTATTATCTCCATATCCTTATCAAGAGCCAAACCGCAAAACAATCTAACTATTCTAAAAACAAGAGGAATACATTAGAGAATGTCACAAGGTCTCTATTCCTACCCTGATGTTCTACTACTCTAAGATGGCTAATAAAAAATGAATGGATGAGAACATGGAGACTCCTCTGCCTGCCTAACCCATCTTTCCTGCAGAGTTGCAACTTAGCATCTTCACATAGCCCTTTGCTTGCTTACTTCTTGTTGTCAGGGTCCTTTTCATTGATCTTCTCTAGCACATTGATTTCAAGTCGAGCTGCTTCTTTGTACTTCTCCACATTCTTAATAATCTTCAAGGCAACTCGAGCACCTCCCCTGTAGGTTGGGCAGAGAAAGTTCTGTTGGGTTCTCAAGAATATCTCAGATTGAATGGGGGGACTAAGAAATCCTGCCTTTGGCTAATCAAACACAAGTCCTAGCTACCTCCACCCTCTCTTCACCTAACAAGTGTGAAGAAGGAACAGGTCTTTCAATCAGTTACCTGCGATGATCAACACACTGTACAACTCGGCCAAAGGTCCCCTCTCCTAAGGTGCTAATAATTTCATCTGAAATGAAAGAGAGCAGGGTCGGGGAGAGGGAGGGAGAAAAGGGGGAAGGGGGTGAGCTGAATTGGAAGGAAAAAAAAGGGTATAGCATCCTGGGGTGAGGAGATGAAGGGAACAGATACAGATGGTCACAGGGGAAGAAAACCCCTGCATGATTCCCACCACCTTTAAACCCAGGGGCCATGAGAGCTGGGAGTGGACAACAGAGGTCAATTCTCAACAGCAACTCAAACCACCCAGATGAACAACACCACTGAGAAAAGGCAAAAGAGGCTGTGACTTGGGTTGGCTTGGGACGTTAGGATGGCTATGGGACCATTAAAGGCTATAGGATTGTTACGATTTGGCTTGTACATCGCTCTTGTAGCCAGTCCCCGACGTGGTAGATGAGGTGGCCCTCAGCGTCGTCCTCTACACTCTTGGCTCTCCGGCTGCTGTGCTGCTGTCGGGGGGCGGGGGGGATCGGAGCAAGCCAGGTGTCGGAGCGGGGGCCGGAGGGAGGCGGGGTGGGTGGTGGAGGGGCCACCGGTCACAGGCGCCCAGCCAGGGGGGACAGACGATGATGGGGGACAGTGGAAGGGAACACGTCAGATGCAGTAAGGCGGATCCGTGTGAGAAGAGAGAGTGGCGCACAATCCCAAGTCCCCAAACCCAAAACGGGAACAGGGAGAGGCTTGGGCAGAGCAGAGAAGTGATGTTGTTGCCAATGTCACCCATAACCCCATGCTCTACACAATGCCCTTTCAGGCAGGCATAAGTCTTCCCTTGCCCCCACCCAAGCTCGCCTGTGAGGGGCCATGGAGCCCAGGGCTTGGGAGAAAAAGTTCACAAACAAGGTCCCCATCAAAAAGTGGTGGCCTCCAGGGCAGAGGAGCTGCTCCCAACACAGTAAGCCCAACATGCCAGGGAAGGCACAATGGGCTTCATGCCCATCCATCTCCAAATTGGACTCCAAGGCCCTTCAAGAGTCAGAGAGCTTCTAAGAGGGTAGGCAGACTCAGAACCCACCTCAACATTCATGCCCTAATGCTCAGCTGAAAACAAGGATGTTTCTCACTTACCACGGTCCCAGAGGGCCTGAAGAAGAGTGGGGAGAGAAAGGGCCTGGGCTGACACTCACCGAAGACGAGTGGCTGAACGTCCGGCTGTGCCTCCTCCGCCGTCTGTGCTTCCTCCGGCTGCTTCGCTGGCTGCGGTAACTGCTGTTCTCTCGATGATACTCATAGGAATGCCGATAGTCTGTGTCATAGTAGGCCTCTCCCCGATCCCGACTGTAGTCATTCCGCCTATAGCTGCCACAGTATCGCCGGTCATATACCCTCCGGTCAGGTGAACGGTCATCATAGCTGCTGATGGATAACAAACTCCCATCAGGTCTACCTGTTCAAGCCACATTCTCTGCCATACCATGGTGAGGAGGTTCTGCCTCACTAAAGAATAAGAACCAGAGGTATAAGGTGAGGAAGTAGAGAGGATTCCTATACCAGCACATTACCTAGGCCTCCAAAAAGGGATTTGCAAATAGGTTTCCATAGTGTAGGGATTATCACCTTCACCTTATAAAAATGGCATCTGTGGAGCCTGCCTCCCCCGCCCCCTCTCTCTTTTTTTGCTGGTTGGTCATAGGGCTTGAACTTTGGGCCTGAGCGCTGTCCCTCAGCTCTTCAGCTCAAGGCTAGCACTCTACCACTTGAGCTACAGCACCTCTCTTAGGGACTTTCCTGCCCTGGATGGCTTTGAACCGAGATTCTCAGATCTCAGCCTCCAGAGTAGCTAGGATTACAGGTGTGAGCCACCACTCTGGGCTGAGCCACTCCCTTTCGGATGTCCACTTCTTCTCTCATGTGATACAAAGAAACAAAGGGCTAGTTTGTTCTTCAGCATTCCTAACTAAAACCCAGCCTTGCTCTACCTACTCCATCCTTTCAATGAACATTCCACTAAATTATTTAAATCAAGCAGACCTAGCTTTCTCTTACATACTAGCTCATTAGCGACCTCTAGTGCCCAGTCTTTGTATATACTTTCCCTCTACCGGAAGACAGTTCTCACAGTTGACTCATACTTGTCCTCAAGACAAGCTCAGATGTCACTTTTTGCCAATACTGTGGCTTAAATTCAGGATCTGGGCACTGTTACTGAGTTTCTCTGCTCAAGGCTTTGAGTCACAGCTCTACTTCTAGTTCTCTGTTGGTTAACTGGAGATAAGAGTCTCACAGCTCATGCCTGTAATCCTTGCTACTCAGGAGGCTGAGATCTGAGGATTGTGGTTCAAAGCCAGCCCAGGCAGGAAAACCATGAGACTCTTATCTCCAATTAACCACTAGAAAACTGGAAGTGGCACTGTGGCTTCAGTGGTAGAGCACTTGCCTTGAGCTGAGGGACAGTGCCCAGGCAGAAGTTCAAACCCCACAAGAACAACAAAAAGGTTTCATGGGGACTTTTTTGCCCTGGCTCGTTTTGAACTGAGAGCCTTACATTTCAGCCTTTTGAGTAGCTAGGGTTACAGGCGTAAGACACCAGACTTGGGTCAATTTGGTTTCTTGAGACAGGATTTTACTATGCAGTTCAGGCTGGCTTCAAATTCTGATCCTCTTGCCTTAGTCAGCCTCCCCAGTGCTGAGATTACAGAAGTGTGCCATCAATTCAGCTTTGTTATACAACTTGTTATCCACTGCTAACTGTTTAACCCAGTGTCCTTAGCATGGAACCAATAAATTTCCAAGTTAGTGGCCTACAGTCAGCCCTCTTCTTGAGCTCTCACCTTCGGGAACGAACATGATAGCTATCCTCCCGCCTGCGCCGCCTTGTCCGATCACTGCTACTTGACCAGGAGCGACTTCTTCGTCGTTTATGCTTTCGGCTTCGATACTGTTCATGGTAACTCCCTCGGCTGCCTCTCTCTGAGGAGTGGTACCTTCGGGGATGAGGCATCTGGAAGGAAAGGATAAGTGAAAATGGTAGGGAAAATTCTTGAGTTTCTCAAAGTCTCCTCTGAGGAGCGGCTGTTCCAAAGGTTCTGACAAACTGCTTTCTGATCTTTAATTTCTACTTCTGTTACTTTTTTTTTTCTTCCTGGGACTATACAGTCACTTACAAATTTTGTTTGCAAACTCTAGAAAGCCCCTTAAGTTCAACTGTTCTACATTTATTTTCTTCAAACTACTCTATGTTCATCCTCTTCAAATATGGGTCCATGAAAACTTTCAGGTCTGAGCCACAGATCATTAGAGGTGAGGGAATGTGGCTGATGCAGATGGCCAGTTTGTCCCTGCTAAAACCTCAGATATGCAATTCTGTCATCATGAGTTCCTCACAACTCAACAGAATAAAGCTTTAGTTTACACAGCTATGTTTTACAGTCATTAACAGTACATCTTGATTATCATAGCCCCAAGGCCAAGAATTTAGTTCCCCAGAAATGTATATATAAAACAAATACTAAATACTAGCATATTCTAGGGGTTTAGGTCTGGCCCTCTCATAGTTTTGGCCAAATCCATCATGAGAGGTTTTAGTATAGTCAATTTTCCACTTAGCCCTTCCCTTACTATATTTATGAATTTGAGAATAAATGGTTTTAAACTAATATCAGCACTACTTGGCTGAGAGTTGAGAGGCTCAAGTTAATGGCATTGGAAATAGTATGATCCACAAATCTGTTTTTCCCCTCAAGGAATGAAATTGGAGAGAAATCAGTCATAACCGGGGAAAAGAACAGGACAGATGAAAAAGGCCCAGAGGGGGCTGGGAAGGTAGCTCAGTGGTAGAGTGCATGCGGGAAGGTAGCTCAGTGGTAGAGTGCATGCCTTGCAAGCATGAGGCCTTGGGTTCGATTCCTCACCACCACATAAACAGAAAAAGCCGGAAGTGGTGCTGTGGCTCCAGTGGTAAAGCGCTAGCCTTGAGCTGAAGAGCTGAGACAGCGTCCAGGCCCAGAGTTCAGGCCCCATGTCCGGCAAAAAAAAAAGAAAAAAAGAAAAAGGCCCAGAGACAGAAATGTTGGTGAGGGAAAGGGAGAATCATATGTGGAAAGTTTTGACTTCATAGCCGGGCACCCATGGCTCACTCCTGTAATCCTAGCTACTCGGGGGAGATCTGAGGATCCAGGTTCAAAGCCAGTCTGGGCAGGAAACATCAGTGAGACTCCAGTTAACCACCAGAAAACCGGAAGTTGTGCTGTGCCTCAGTGGTAGAGCACTAGCCTTGAGCTGAAGAGCTCAGGGATGGTTCCTAGGCCCAGAGTTCAAGCCCCACGACCAATTAAAAAGAAAAAGAAAAAAAATTGACTTCAACATCTGGCTCCCATTCTGGGCAACTTCTTCCCAACCTCTTCAAATTGGGGAGGATGATAATTTGACACAATCTTGTTCAAATAGAGCTGGAAGGAAACCAAGAAAATGGAAGCACAAGATTGTTCTAGGTAATCCAACGCTGATTAGCAAAACTATATAAATGCTATTTTACAAAGAACACACTGCCATTGAAGACACTCACAGGGCCTTTGCAGGAAAAACACAACATCTCTAGGCTACCTTCTTCAACTTCTAAGCCTTCTCACGGCCTCCATTCCTATCCAGAGACACGGAATTCGGTCCTAGCACCAAATTCTTCCAGCAAGCTTCAAGTGATACTTCTCAGGCTAGGATTGGACTACTTAGCCCAACTTCAATACCAGGTTCTTTTGCATCTCTTGAGCAACTCCTATGCCTACCTCACCACCCTTTCTCTTACTTTGGTCCCTCCCAAGTTTTCCATGCTTTCTCAAGTACACCTAAGGCATGCCGACCTCCTTCATCTTCTTACTCTGAGCTCCGCAAAGTTCAACCCTCCTCCGCTCCTAATCTCGCCTCCATCACTTGCCCCCAATCCAATCCTACCCCGCCCGCCCCACGGTCGCCATTTTTCCGCGCGGTGCCGTGGTCCGTATGTCCGCGCGCTCACCGTTCTGGCGGCGAGGCCCGTGCGCTTGTCCCACAGGAAGTCCGTGATGGCGGCGGCACAGCGGCCGGAGAGTCCCGGCACCCCCGCGGCAACGAAGTGCGGCTCCACCCCCCCAACCCGGGACCCTAGGACCTCCCGCCCCGTTCCCGGGCTCCGTTCCAGTCCCGCCCGACCCGGCTCCGTCCCCGCCCCCAGGATCCGCTTGGCGCCGCTCGCACCGCCCCCGCCCGGGGCCCGATCCCAGTTCGATCTCCGGCTCTGGCCTCTCTGCTCCGCCGCCGCCGCCGTGAGCGAGCACGCACGCACGCACGCACGCACGTCCTGCGTCGCTTCCCAGCTACCCCTAGGCTCCGCCCCCAGGGTACCGTGCTCTACCACGTGCTCAGCTAGCTCCGGGGCCTGGACCAGTCAGAGTCCCTGGGGTGCTGAGGGCGGAAGTTCGAGGGGGCAGGGATGGACCCGGGGCGCGCCGGATCAGTCTGCCAGTCAGCTCTTACGCCTTGTGTCTTTTTCCATCCTGACGCACTTTTAGCCTTTTGGTTCAAATATCTGTGATTTACTTATTTCGTTCTGGAGGTTTAGAAGAAAGGATTGTCGTTATTAGTCACTATTTGGGAAACCTGACTATGGTCCTACTTGGTGCTCTCTGATTCTCCAAACATAGCCTAAAAATAACCTCGGCAAAGAGTCTCCTACCTTTTGTCCTAAAGGAAACTTGAGCCTGTAGGGGGAGGGGGGGTGTCTGGAGAAGAAGAGAAGGGGACAATCTGGGCCTGTTGTAACCCATTTGAGAACTGTGTTTTGAGACTTAAAAAATGTATAAACTAGGACTGGGAATGTGGCTTAGTATCCGGAAATTGTAACATATTTTTATAAACAGGTGGACACAGGGTGGACCCTTAATCATTGGCAAGCTGACTCAGACCTTAGAATACTTATTTCCAATAAACGGTTGTAAGATGAGAAAATGGAAAAGCCACATTTTTGAGATGTCAGATCTTAAGAGTCTTTATTAAAAGGCCAGCAACTGCCTGGTAGACTCCTGTCTCAAAGACCAGCAGCCAGTAAATACACTTAGCACTGTTAAAAAACTGGCATAAAGGCCAGAGAGGAAAGAAAGAACAAAAATGCCAATAAACCAATACAGCTCCAATGGAGATCTGAATTTGGACACCATGGTGACCAGAGAAGAACCAGGAGATAGAAGACAGGATATGAACATGGAGACAAGTGGCATAGCATCCTGGCTCCTGAGATGGACCTAAATAGGGTTGGGTTAGGGGGCAGGACCACAGGGAATTCCCAGGCCCAGGTACTAGACTGACAGGTTTAGTAAACTATCAGCCAGTGCTTTCACCTTCCCCCACCATGAAGACAAGATGCCAGACCCTATCATCCTCCACATGGCCAAGATGGTGCTGGCCAGACCAGGTCACCCTATTTCAAAACTACCAAAAAAGCCAGAAGTGGAGCTGTGACTCAAAGTGGTACAGTGCTAGCCTTGAGCAAAAGAGCTCAGGGGAGCCAGGCACTGGTGGTTCACGCCTATAGTCCTAGCTACTCAGGAGGCTGAGATCTGAGGATCGAGGTTCAAAGCCAACCCCGGGCAGGAAAAGCACTCTACCATTAAGCCACATTCCCAGCCCCCTTTGTTTTGTTTTTGTATGGGTATTAGGGATTGAACTCAGGACCTGGGTAAGGCCTCTAGGCTTTTTTGTTCAAGGCTAACCCTGTACCACAGCCCCACTTCTAGCTTTTAGGTGGTTAATTGGAAATAAGAGCCTCCTGGAATTTCCTTCTTGGCTTGGCTTCAAACCAGATCTCAGCTGTTGCCTGATGGAGGTGAGCTTTAGTGAAGCTTCCATTTATTTATTTATTTTGTTGGTCGTGGGTGCTGAACTCGGCCTGGGCACTGTCCCTCAGCTCTTCAGCTCAAGGCAAGCACTCTACCACTTGAGCCACAATGCCACTTCTGGCTTTTATCTGCTTTTGTAGTACTGGAATCAAATCCAGGGCCTCATGCATGCGAGGCAAACACTCTACCACTGAGCCAATTCCCCAGCCATGAAGCTTCCTTTTAAATATAGAAACTCTTCACTTAGGGTCTTTGACTTCAATGACAGAATAAGAATTTTTGGACAAGTCACAATGATAAGAAAACTTGGGGGAAAAAAAAAAAACTTGGAGAGCTTTATTGAGTAAGTAAATAAGCAGTCCTGCAAACAGACAAAAAAGCAGACAAACAGAAGGGCAAGGGTACACTCTAGCAGTGTGTGGGTACTCTCATAGGGACACACACACACACACACACGCATGCACCCACACACAGAGGCAGAGACAGATCCAGAGAGACATAGACATAGAGACAGATACACACATGAGACACCCAGAAAGACATAGTTCCTTGGACTATTAGGGTATTTATAGGGTAAAGGTAGGGGGTCTGGTTTTATGTATAGCTAGGTGCTTTGTCTTTGCTCTAATCACACCTGGTGTTATTCTCTGTGTTTCCAAGTAAGAATCTATCTTGCCATAAAACAGATCGCTATCCTTGAGACAAGGAGGTGTCCTGCTATCTGCATTTTGGGACATCTATCAGACAGTTGTTAATCCTTGGGTGAGAAAGTTATTAATCCCTGGGTGAAGAATGCACCCTTTAGGAAGGAATACATCCTGTTGTCTCTCTTTGAAGCAAAGACAGCACCTCTATGTTTATAAATACCATAATTTCTGAGTTGCCTTCACTAGGCCTTAGATTCCATACATTATTCTGTTTTATCAGCCTCCTGAGTAGCTAGGGATTACAAGTGTGGGCTCCTAGCTTCAAACTTGTATTTAGGTTTTAGAAAGGTAACTGGTAGCTGGGTGCCAATGGCTCTCACCTATAATTCTAGCTACTCAGGAGGCTGAGATCTGAGGATTGCAGTTGGAAGCCAGCCTGAGCAGGAAAGTCCATGAGACTCTTATCTCCAATAAAGTACTCAAAAAAGCCAGAGGTGAATTGTGGCTCAAGAGGTAGAGTGCTAGCCTTGAACAAGGGACAAGAAGCTCAGGGACAGCACCTAGGCCTAAAGTTCAAGTCCCAGGACTGGGGGGAAAAATGTAACTGGTAAAAAGAAAAATGATAAAAAAAAAAAAAAGTGTGACTGGTAAAGTATGAAAAAAGAATTAGGCTGGGAGAGATTGACTTTTATTTTATTTTTTGGTTGTTGGGATTTTTGAACTCAGGGACTAGCTACAGTTAGCATTATCCTCACCTCCAGTCATCAGCTTCACCCAGACCTGAGCTCCTCTCTGCCCTAGCATTCCTGCCATATGGTTGGCCACTCCCTCTCTCTGCCCAGACCTACCTGCGCACTCACCTCACCACTATCCCCACAGCTACCTACCTGCCCACTCACCTCACCACTATCCCCAGAGCTACCTACCTGCCCACTCACCTCACCACTATCCCCAGAGCTACCTACCTGGATAGAGGCAGATGCCACAGTGTTCCTTCTTCCAGGGGAGATATGGCCCCTCTAATAAGCCTTATTGTTGTTTTTGTTTCATTTTGTTTTTTTGCCAGTCCTGGGGCTTGAACTCAGGGCCTGGACACTGTCCTTAAGCCTCTTTTACTCAAGGCTAACATTCTATCACTGGAGTCACAGCGCCACTTCCAGCTTTTTCTGTGTATGTGGTACTGAGGAATCAAACCCGGGGCTTCATGCATGCTAGGCAAGCGCTCTACCACTAAGCCACATGCCCAGCCCTAATAAACCTTATAATAATCTTTCTCCTGTGCCTGCCTGCCCCTGCATGGTCCCCTGGGATGGTTGTGATGGATCCTAACAGGCACTGTCCCTGGGCTCTTTAGCTCAAGGCTAGCACTCTACCATTTGAGCCACAGCACCACTTCTGGCTTTTTTGAGTAGTTTATTGGAGATAAGAGTTTCAGGGGGACTTTTCTTTCTTTCCTTTCTTCCTTTCTTTTCCTTCCTTCCTTTCTTTTTCTCTCCCTCCCTTTCTCTCTCTTTCTCATTTCTTTCATTCCTTCTTTTCTTTTCTTTCTTTTTTTTTTTTTTTTTGAGTCTGGTCATGGGGCCTGAACTCTGGGCCTGGGTGCTGTCCCTCAGCTCTTCAGCTCAAGGCTAGCACTCTACCACTTGAGCCATAGCTCCACTTCTGGCTTTTTTCTTTTTTGCTTATGTGGTGTTGAGGAATCGAACCCAGGGCCTCAGGCATGCAAGGCAAGCACTCTACCATTGAGCCACCTTCCCAGCCCTTTTTTTTTTCTTTTCTTTCTTTCTTTTTTTTTGGGGGGTGTCCGATCGTGGGGCCTGAACTCTGGGCCTGGGTGCTGTCCCTCAGCTCTTCAGCTCAAGGGTAGTGCTCTACCACTTGAGCCACAGCGCCACCTCCAGCTTTTTTCTTTTTGCTTATGTGGTCCTGGGGAATTGAACCCAGGGCCTCAGGCATGCAAGGCAAGCGCTCTACCACTGAGCCACCTTCCCAGCCCTTTTCTTTCTTTCTTTCTCTCTCTTTTCCTTCCTTTCTCTCTCTCTTTTTTCTTTCTTTCTCTTTTCTTTCTTTCTTTCTCCCCCCCCCCCTTCCTTTTCCGGTCATTGGGGTTGAACTCCACCTGAGCTCTTCTGCTCAAGGCTAGTGATCTACCACTTGAACCACAGCCCCACTTCCAGCTTTCTCTGAGTAATTTATCGGAGATAAGAGTCTCATGGACTTTCTTGCCTGGGCTGGCTTTGAACCCTGATCCTCAGATCTCAGCCTTCTGAGTAGCTAGGATTACAGGCATGAGCCACTGGTGCCTTGCTAAGACTGAAAACTCTTACAAAGCCTTCTAAAATAATTTAGGTGGAAAAAAGGCCCACCAAGGACTTGAAATAGGCAGTAACAATAAAAAAAAATGGAGCTGAAGGGAAGAAGTTCAGATTATTGGGAATGTACAGCACTTAGTAACACAGTGTAATTTCTTGTTTGTCCTGTGCTTGGGCAGATGAGCAGTTAGCTTAATAGCTACAACTTTTTTTTTTTTTTTGGTCCAGTTGTGGGGCCTGAACT
>NW_012267242.1:15307184-15323131 GCF_000151885.1 Dipodomys ordii
CGCCGCCGGCGGCCCGGAGCACACACCCCCTCCGCCGCGCGGGCTGGAGGTTCGGAGCCGACGACGCCTCCGCTCCGAGCCTGCGGGGCTGCTCCGGCTCCTACGCCTGAGGGGTCGCGGACCCCCGGATGGCTGCGGAGGGGTCTGAGAGGCCAAGCGTGTGAGCTGGCGGTCATGGAGGCGGAGCAGCGGTCGGCGGCCGGGGCCAGCGAAGGGACGACCCCTGGGCTGGAAGCGGCGCCTCCCGCTGCTCCGGCTCCAGCGAACGCGGCCTCGGGTCGGAACCCGGGGTCCGCGCCGGAGCCTAAGCGAAGGCAGCTCGGGACGCTGCTGCAGCCCACGGTCAACAAGTTCTCCCTCCGGGTGTTCGGCAGCCACAAGGCAGTGGAAATCGAGCAGGAGCGGGTGAAGTCAGCGGGGGCCTGGATCATCCACCCCTACAGCGACTTCCGGTATTGGGGGCCCGGCCAGGAGGGCGGAGGACACTGATCCCACCCCCGTGGGCAGCGACGCGGATGCCAGGCCCGCCCTACCCTCCAGAGTCACCCAGGGGTCCCCGGGTGCAGCAGGAGAATTTCCTCCCCCTACCCAACCTAGGAATTCCTGGGCAGGGTATCCTCGGCCGGTGGTCCTCCGTGATTGTCGGGCTGAGACTCTAGAAAGGGCAAGCAAACATCAAGAAATCTCCAGAGGTCTTGTTTTCCCATTGCAGGAACCCCGTAGCCCATCTGGATCACAGGGACTACCCTAGTTTGGAATCTGAAAATTTATATCATATCCCAAGGCTCGGGTCAGCTTGCGGAGAAGTCGAACCTTGCTAGATGCCACCCTCTACCCCACCCCCAGCACCTGTCTATCTCAGCTGGATAGGCTACCTAGAGAGATAGGGACCCTGGGAAGGGGTAGGGGTCCTGACCACAGCTCTGGTTGCTGTCCCTGGTGCTGAAGGCGGGTGCTGTGGGGCGGGGCCAAAACTCAAAAGCGGTTAAGGCAGCAAAGCAGGACCACCGCCCAGGTGATTCCTCCGGAGAAGGGACTGAAAGTGGGGGTTGGGCCATTTTACAGTCCCCATCAAGCTGTACCTCTACATCAAGGTCGCTAGGGGAGGAGAGCAGCCCTGTCCTTGGGGGAAATGAAGGACAGTTTTTGGATGAGGTGGAGATGTGTGCGGAGCTGCTAACCTGGGAAAAGACCAAGTGTGAAGGAAACACAGTTGGAGATTTAGATTAATTATTGTGCATCCACAGACATCCACATTAATTGTTCCTTTTGCTCCCATTGTCCTTCCACTTCTCTTTTTACTGCCTGGCTTTCACCTTGCCAGTGCACCTTTTCCAGTCTTCCCTGGATCTTCCTCCCCTCCCCCAGTTCACCCTCAGATTTGTCCCCAGAAGCCACATCCCCCTTATGATTGTGCCTTTTCTCCATCTTCTACTTGCATCACCCGCCGGGCTTGTGACCGCCTGTGAGTCAGGCTGTGAAGAAGCACTGATGGCTTAAGCAAACCTTTTCTTCTCTCCCAGTATCTTACAACGCAAGATCTTTCTTCAGCAACCCAAAGAGGGGGGGGGCACACTAAAGGGTTTGTTTTTTAATGGAAGCACACAGTTTGAGGGGCTTCCTGGAGACCTTGATTTGGGAATCACCTAGTTCCCTCTCAGGGGCTGAAGGATTGATTTTGCAATCACAGACAGACCGGGTTGTGTTTTGGCTTTATGCTAGGATTAGATATGTACTAAAATTAAAGCCACTATTGGTATTTGAGTCTCTCAGATTATCCACTAATTTTTCTATGAATGAAGGCTGCACCATGCTCCCTACTGACCTCCTTTTTTCCACAGCTTCTGCCAAAGCAGTCTAGCTTTCCCTTGCCTAGGCTCAACCGGAGTCCCAGTGGGCACACCCAGCAGGTGCAGGGAGGTTAGAAAAGAAAAGGAATGCATAGCTCAAGTCTCACTACCTTGGGATCTCCTTAGGAGTTCTTCTGTGTTCAGCCATCAAAGGTGCTGGGGTGGGGTGGGGTGGGGTGGGGGTGGAAATCCCTAGAAAGCTTAGTGCTTAGTTCAGTCAGGAGGTAGGGTAATAGACCACCTCACAGAGTAATAGGATTTTATGGGTCCTGTGGTGCTGTAGAGAAGGAATGGGTGGGAGAGGCTGAGGAAGACATGAGGTCCTAGACTAGGAATGGTCAGAGAGCTAGAGAATGGTTAGAGAGCTAGAGAAGCAGCAACCTTTTCTCAAATCTGGGACTAAAGGGTGGGTGAGTCATAGCACCAACTACTATTTGTACTGCATTGTCACATCCATTGTCTCGATGGAAAAATTTTAACAACCTTGTGAAGTTAACATAGAGTACTATATCTGCTTTCACAAATTTTAAAATATTTAATAATGATGACACCAATTTCACATAGTAGGGATGAATATATACACATACATATATGTACATCAGGTATATCTGTAATTATAAAGCAAGCTTTTATGTAACAACTATTTATGTTAAGAGTTGTACATTGCTGGGCACTGGTGGCCCATGATTCTAATCCTATTTGCTCAATAGGCTAAGATCTGAGCATCACAATTCAAAGCCAGCCCAGGCAGGAAAGTACCTGAGAGTTGGGCACTGGGGCTTACACCTGTAATCCTAGCAACTCAGGAGACTGAGATCTGAGGATCACAGTTCAAAGCCAGCCTGAGCAGCAAAGTCCAAGAGACTCTTTGTTTTGTTTTGTTTTTGGGTCCGGTCATGGGGCCTGAACTCTGGGTCTGGGTGCTGTCCCTCAGCTCTTCAGCTCAAGGCTAGCACTCTACCACTTGAGCCACAGCGCCACTTCCGGCTTTTTTTTCTGCTTATGTGGTGCTGAGGAATCGAACCCAGGGCCTCATGCATGCAAGGCAAGCGCTCTACCACTGAGCCACCTTCCCAGCCCATCCTTTTTTCTTTTTGCAGTACTAGGGCATGAACTCAGGTCCTCACACTTTTTTTTTTTGCCAGTCTTGGGGTTTGAACTCAGGGCCTAGGCACTGTCCCTTGGCTTCTTTTGTTCAAGGATAGCACTCTGCTACTTGAGTCATAGTGCCACTTCCAGCCTTTTCTGTTTATGTGGTACTGAGGAATTGAACCCAGAGCTTCATGCATGCTAGGTAAGCACTCTACCACTGAGCCACATTTCCAAACCACCCTCCCTCCCTCGCCCTTTTTTTTTTTTTTTTGTCGGTCGTGGGGCTTGAACTCTGGGCCTAGGCACTGTCTCTCAGCTCAAGGCGAGCGCGCTACCACTTGAGCTACAGCACCACTTCCTGTTTTCTGGTGGTTTATTGGAGATAGGAGTCTCACGGTCTCTCCTGCCCAGGCTGGCTTTGAACCGCGATCCTCAGATCTCAGCCTCCTGAGTAGCTAGGATTACAGGCGTGAGCCACCAGCACCCGGCTTTTTTTTTTTTTTTTGTCAGTTGTGGGGCTTGAGCTCAGGGTCGGGACTCTGTTCTGTAACTTTTTTTGCTCAAGGCTAGCACTCTATCACTTTGATCCACAACACCACTTCTGTTTTCTGTTGGTTAATTGAGATAAGAGTGTCTCAGGGACTTTTCTGCGCAGAGTAGCTTTGAACTGCCATCCTCAGATCTCAGATCTCAGCCTCTTTTTTTTTTTTTTCTCAGTTGTGGAGCTTGAACTCTTGGCCTGGGTGCTGTCCCTCAGTTCTTCAACTGGTTTTCTGAGTAGTTTATTGGAGATAAGAGTCTCACGGACTTTCATGCTCAGGCAGGCTTCGAACTGAGATCCTCAGATCTAGCCTCCTAAGTAGCTAGGATTACAGGCATGAGCCATGGGCACCTGGCAGATCTCTGCCTCTTGAGTAGTTTAGGATTACAGGCATAAGCCAACCAGCAACCAGTGGGCCTTACACTCTTGATTAACTTTTCTTTGCTGAAGGCTGGCAGTCTACCATTTGAACAATGCTTCCACTTCTAGGTTTTTACTCCTTAATTGAAGATACAAGTCTCTCAAATTTATTTGCTAGACTAGCTCTGAACCTCCTAGTAGATTTGTGTGTGTGTGTGTGGAGGGAGGATTATGTTGAAAATTGAACTTGTGCCCAGTGCTGGTGGCTCATACCTGTAATCCTAGCTACTCAGGAGGCTGAGATCCAAGGATCACTGTTCAAAGCCAGCCCGGGTAGGAAAGTTCATGAGACTCTTATCTCCAATTAGCCACCAGAAAACTAGAGTGGAGCTGTGGCTGTGCTAGCATGCTAGCCTTGAGCAAAAAGAACTCAGGGGCAGCACCTAGTCCCTGAGTTCAAGTCCTCTGACTGACACACACACACAAAGAACTTGTGGCCTAGACCAGGCTAAGTATATAATGCTGCTGCTTCTGCTGCTGCTGCTGCTGCTGCTCCTCCTCCTTCTCCCCCTCCCCCTCCTCCTCTTCTTCTTCATCTTTGTCATCGTGGGGCTTGAACTCTGGGCTTGGGTGCTATCCCTCAGCTCTTTAACTCAAGGCCAGCGCTCTGCCACTTGAGCCACAGTGCCACTTCTGGTTTTCTAGTGGTTTATTGGAGATAAAGAGTCTCATGGACTTTCCTGCCCGGGCTAGCTTTGAACCGTGAGCCTCAGATCTCAGCCTCCTGAGTAGCCAGGATTACAGGCGTGAGCTACTGGCACCTGGCTTCTTATTTATTTTTAATAAGTTTTTTTTATTGTGAGAATACCATATAGAGAGGTTACAATTACATGTCTTCTTCTTCTGCTGCTTCTTCTGCTTCTTCTTCGCCAGGGGGGCATTGAACTCTGGCCCTGGGTGCTGTCCCTCAGCTCTACTGCTCAAGACTAGCACTCTAGCACTTGAGCCTTAGCACCACTTCTAGCCTTTTCTGCTTATGTGGTGCTAAGGAATTGAACCCAGGGCCTCATGCGTGCAAGGTAAGCACTCTACCACTGAGCCACCTTCCCAGCCCCATTCCTGAGCTTCTTTTGCTCAAGGCTAGAACTCTACCACTTGAGCCACAGTGTCACTTCCAGCTTTTTCTATGTGGTACTGAGGAATTGAACCCAGAGCTCATGCATGATAGCCAAGCACTATACAAATAAGCAACATTCCCAGCCCCTCTGGGACTCTAATTTCTAAAACAGTTTTGTTACTTTTCTGTGAATTCTAAAGCAATGTATATAGTTTAGTTTTGCCTGGTTTTGAAACATAGTGCCAGTGGAATCATTTGGATATGTATCATATTTCTTTGCATCTGGATATATATCATGTTTGTTTCTTCTGCTCAACATTGAATTTGAGAGATCCACCTCTACTACTACTGAATGTAGCTATAGTTGAGTGGTTTCCTAGATATAGAGTGAATATGTTGCAGCATATTTATATGTAGGATTTTTTTCCTTTGGTGAAGCTGAAACTCATAGTATTTTGCCTACTAGGCATATTGTCAGCTCCTTTCTTGTCTTACCTACATTTTCTATAGATAGTCATTTGAATTGTACCAAATTTAATCCTGCTGTAGGTTTCCTATATATATATGTCTTGGAGCACATTCCCTAAAGTGCATGTGTTCCTAGGGACAGAATTGTTGCTCTGCAGGGAATGCAAATGTTTAACTTAACTAAATGATGTGGAACTAGTTTCCCAAATGATGGTCCTAATTTTCCCTCCTAGTGACCATTAATCTATATTCTAATCTATATTCCACCCACTCTTTCTTGGCAGTGTCAGACCTCTGTCCTTGTTGTACTGGTGAACCATCACCTTGGTCTTACTCTGCATTCCAATCCTCTCTTAGGTTTTACTGGGATCTGATCATGCTGCTGCTGATGGTGGGAAACCTCATCGTACTGCCAGTGGGTATCACCTTTTTCAAGGAGGAGAACTCCCCACCCTGGATTGTCTTCAATGTCCTCTCTGACACTTTCTTCTTGCTGGATCTGGTGCTCAACTTCCGAACGGGCATTGTAGTGGAGGAGGGCTCTGAGATCCTGTTGGCACCACGTGCCATCCGCACTCGCTATCTGCGTACCTGGTTCCTGGTTGACCTCATCTCCTCTATCCCAGTGGATTACATTTTCCTAGTGGTGGAGCTAGAGCCAAGGCTGGATGCTGAGGTCTACAAAACAGCGAGAGCATTGCGCATCGTTCGCTTTACCAAGATCCTCAGCCTGCTGCGACTGCTCCGCCTCTCCCGCCTCATCCGCTACATACACCAGTGGGAGGAGGTGGGGTGGGGAGGTGGGCAGGGGGGCTTGCAGATTCCTCAGTGGGAGGGTGCTGTGGGTGGGGATCCTGGTGACTTTATGGGAGGGGGCAGGTAGCTGAGGCTTCCATGGAAGAATTGACAGGAACAGAATAAGTGTTGGATGAATGAGGCCTGGGGTAGGGCAGGGGGTGCTGGAGGGTAATGCACAGCAGCTGGATAAACACTTTAGAGCTAGTTGATGGCTGGGTAGAAGATGGATGGAAAGAAGACGTTGCTAATTCAGGGCAGCAGAGTTTAGTGGTTGGGAGTACAGGTTCTAAAAATCTCATTTCCTGGCTGGGAATGTGCCTTAGTGGTAGAGTGCTTGCCCAGCATGCATGAAGTCCTGGGTTTGATTCCTCAGTACCCATAAACAGAAAAAGCCAGATGTAACACTGTGGCTCAAGTGGTAGAGTACTAGCCTTGAGCAAAAGAAGCTCAGGGACAGTGCCTAGGCCCTGAATTCAAGCCCCAGGACTAGCAAACAAACTCATTTCCTGGGGGTCAGATCCTAATTTTTTAAATCTAAAATATATACAAGACTGATTCTTACTCTCTAAGATGGTAATCATATATTTAATTATGATTTAGTTGAAGGATTAAAGGAGTTAATTCGTATAAAGCACTTAGAAAGGCATCTGTAGCCTAATAAGTTCTCAGCAAATTTGTTGTTATGATTACTTTTGTTGGAGAAGAAGAGCTGCCTGCTCTAATTCTTTTTTTTTTTTTTTTGGTCCGGTCGTGGGGCCTGAACTCTGGGCCTGGGTGCTGTCCCTCAGCTCTTCAGCTCAAGGCTAGCACTCTACCACTTGAGCCACAGCGCCACTTCCGGCTTTTTTCTTATGTGGTGCTGAGGAATCAAACCCAGGGCCTCAGGCATGCAAGGCAAGCGCTCTACCACTGAGCCACCTTCCCAGCCCTATGCCTGCTCTAATTCTCATACACTTGGCCTGGACCTTACATTGTGAAAAGCCCCCTTCTCCTCTTTTCTAGGCTACATCTGTGCAGCTTATGCAGCAGACCAGTTTGAGTCTCTGCTGTGGCACTTACTATGTGATTCTAGGCACTTGATTGGCCTCACTTTTCCTATAACACAACCTACTTTGTATTAGTTCTGTGTGCGTGCATGTGCATGCTATAAAACTGTACAAAAAAATAGTAGCCACATTTTTTTAATTCAGGGAAGCTGGGGCAAGAGAGAAGTTCAAAGAGAATTTGCAAGGCTAGGACTGGAGGAGGACTAGCAGGGAGGGGTTCCTGTCCACAGCAGCCCTTCCTCGGACTCCTCAGATCTTTCACATGACCTATGACCTGGCCAGCGCTGTGGTTCGCATCTTCAACCTCATTGGGATGATGCTGCTCCTCTGTCACTGGGATGGCTGTCTGCAGTTCCTGGTCCCCATGCTGCAGGACTTTCCTCCCGACTGCTGGGTCTCCATGAACCGCATGGTGGTGAGAAGCCCCCACAGCTCTGCCACTCCTGGGCTTTCTAAGGGCTCTTCTGACCAAGTAACAGGGATGGACCTGGGAGCAGGAGGTCAGAGATAATCAACAGAGAAGATAAGAGGAGGTGGGTTGGAGGGAGGTGAAAGGAGAGAGTTCCAGATGGAGTCCTTGTGTGTTGGAGGGAGCGGGCAAGTAAAGGAAGCCTAGGCAGAAACTGAGGTCCCCCCAAGTTGCAAAACAGGCCCCTTGTGCTTCAAGGGACTCCACAATCAAACAAGTGTCTCCTGAAGGAAGGTCTGAAGTAGAAGGACTCAAAGAGAAAAAGAGGCAGCTAAAGAGTGAGGTTCTGAGGGACCCATGCCCAGATCTACAATGTACTCTGCCCCCCAGAACCATTCGTGGGGCCGCCAGTATTCCCACGCCCTGTTCAAGGCCATGAGCCACATGCTGTGCATTGGCTATGGGCAGCAGGCACCTGTAGGCATGCCTGACGTCTGGCTCACCATGCTCAGCATGATTGTGGGTGCCACGTGCTACGCCATGTTCATCGGTCATGCCACTGCACTCATCCAGTCCCTGGACTCTTCCCGGCGTCAGTACCAAGAGAAGGTCAGCAGGGACAGGAGAGGGAAGGGGTGGGCATGGAGAGGTGCTGAAAATTGGGTAGTTCAACTTAAGGCCCATTTTGATAAGCCTCTATGTTCTTCCCTGCCTCATGACCATTTGTCCCATACCCTATGTGAACCTTTTCCTTGTTTGGGCTGAATTTTGTTATTGGACCCCTCCTCTGCTCATATCTGGGTTTTTCTGTGACGGCTGTGTGTCTTCCCTATGTTTATCATTATCAATATGTCCTCTGTGGCCCTGTGTGTCCATGTCTGGCTCAATGTTTTACCCCTCTGGGTCTGACCTGCGTCTATGACCTTTCACCTCCCCCTCCCTTGTTCTGGCCCTATGTCTGTATACTTTTTCTGCTGACAATGGGTTGGCCCTCCAGTACAAGCAGGTGGAGCAGTACATGTCCTTCCACAAGCTGCCAGCTGACACACGACAGCGCATCCATGAGTACTACGAGCATCGCTACCAGGGCAAGATGTTTGATGAGGAGAGCATCCTAGGCGAGCTGAGCGAGCCACTGCGGGAGGTGGGGCTGGGCTGGGCTGGGCTGGGCTCTGAGGGTGGGGCTTATCAAGGATCCTGGCTTCTAGGGTGCTGTCTGGGAGTAGGTCTACAGATGCTCCTGTGAGGAGGGAAGCCTTTAGAGGCCCTTACAGAGGCCAGGTGTTAGAAGGGCTTCTTAGGTCTTTCTTGAAGGTCTTGTGGGAGTGAAGTATGTATGGAGGAAAGACTTCAGGGGGTTCTATTTGGGAGAAGTGTTTCCATGAGGACCCATGGGAGTGTTCTGAAGACTGGAGCTTAGGGATGCTTCCAAGTCCCCTGTAATAATCCCTAGCCTTTTTTTTCAGGTCTTGATCTAGGGGTGCAATATCTGGAGACAGATGGGTTAGGTGGGGACATCTTGGGATGAGGGGGTGGTGCACAGCCAGCTAACAAGCCTCTTTTCTGCCCAGGAGATCATTAACTTCACCTGTCGGGGCCTAGTAGCCCACATGCCTCTGTTTGCCCATGCTGACCCCAGCTTCGTCACCGCAGTGCTCACCAAGCTACGCTTTGAGGTCTTCCAGCCAGGAGACCTCGTGGTGCGTGAGGGCTCCGTGGGCAGGAAGATGTACTTCATCCAGCATGGGCTGCTCAGCGTGCTGGCACGTGGTGCCCAGGACACCCG
Source organism: Dipodomys ordii (assembly GCF_000151885.1). Classification (NCBI taxonomy): domain Eukaryota; kingdom Metazoa; phylum Chordata; class Mammalia; order Rodentia; family Heteromyidae; genus Dipodomys; species Dipodomys ordii. The sequence goes on from NW_012267242.1 coordinate 15,316,652, forward strand.
CCTCACTGATGGATCCTACTTTGGGGGTCAGCAAGCCTCAGGGAGGAGGTGGGGGTAGTTGCAAACATTGGACAGATGGAAGCTACTCCTTGGAACAGGATCCCTACCTAGCTATGCAACCAAATTCCAGGTCCTCACCAGACCTATGCAATAAGAATCTCTAGGCCTAGGGCCTAGAGCTGTGTTTTTAAAAAAGGTTCTTTGGAGACCAGGTGTAGTGACTCATGTCTATAATTCTAACTAATTGGGAAGTGGAGATCCAGAGGATTGTAGTTGGAGGCCAGCCTGTGCAAAATGTTGATCTTGGTGGTTCAAAGCCAGACATGGCAGGGAAGTCCATGAGACTCTTATCTCCAATAAACCACTCAGAAAACTGGAAGTGGCACTGTGGCTCAAGTGGTAGAGGCGCTAGCCTTGAACTAGAAAGTTGAGGGACAGAGCCCAGGCCCAGAGTTCAAGCCTTACAACAGACCAAAAAAAAAAAAAGTTGATCTTAGCCAATAAAAAAAATTAGTGTGGTTCTACACACCTGTCATCCCAACTATACAGGCAGAATAAATAGTCTAGACCAGCTCTCATAATGAGACTGTCTTCGAAAGATAAAAATTAGACACCAGGAGAGCACACCTGTAATTCTAGTTGCTTGAGACATTCAAAACCAGCCTGGCAGAAAAGTCTTAAGAGAAATTAACTAGGAAAACAATATGGTGCTCGTTGGTCATGCCTGTAATCCTAGCTCAATCTTCAGTTTCAGCCTCCTGAGTAGCTAGGAGCATCTGTGAGACCCATCTCCAATTAGCCACCAAAAAAAGCCAGAAGTAGAGCTGTGGCTCCAGTGGTAGAGTGCTAGCCTTGAGCAGAAAAGCTCAGGGACAGCACCCACACCTTGAGTTCAAGCCCCAGTTCAAGCCCACATACAAATACAAAACATGTCCCAGTATTGGCACAAAAGGTGGAGATTGGGGTTTGGCACAGGTGTAACAGTGTCCTTCCTAGCACAAAGCCCTAAGTTGAAACCAAATGAACCAAACAAATAAATTTAAAAAACCCAACCCTCAGGAGATTCCAATGCATAGCCCTAACCTTGAGGCCTTTTATGGCCCAAGCAGTAAAATTCAGGATCCCTATGGGTTAAGAAAAAGATAGGAATGAAGCCCAGCTATCTCAGAGACTTGAGGTTTAACCTGGTGGTATGATCTATGGACCCAGCGTGTGACAGTGGGGAACAGTTCTGCCACCTGCTGCCCAAAGTGAGGCTCAAAGAGTCATTCCCCAAGCCATCAATCCCATCATGTTTCACATGGCTTCCTTTTAGCTCTGCTTTTCTCCTCTAGGGAGCTCCTTGGTGGTCATTCAAAGGGGTGGGCAGGGAAGATACACAGACATAGTTACCCCAGGTCTATCCCTGAGTATAAAGCAATGGGACTGAGGATTAAGGTGGAGTAGCTAGGAGTCAGCAAAACCTGCCTATTCGTCAGCTGCAACTTGGAGAGCAGGAGAAGGACAGAGAGCTGTTTTCAGACCGTGGGAAGGTCAATGCTTGGAATATTTGGTATCCTGGGGTAGGAGTAATCATTAGTTTCTCCAAGTTTAACAAGGAGTCAGAATTCTGGGTTAGCATCTACAGGCCCTGTAAGAGAGAGCTCATGGGGAAAGGGAGCTTTGGGAAAGGGGTCCTGAGCCTTCCAACTTCTGCAGAGATCTGCCTGCTGACTCGGGGCCGGCGCACAGCCAGCGTGAGGGCTGACACCTACTGCCGCCTCTACTCACTCAGTGTGGATCACTTCAATGCTGTGCTGGAAGAGTTCCCCATGATGCGACGGGCTTTTGAGACCGTGGCCATGGATCGCCTGCGCCGCATCGGTGAGGCCTGTCCACCCCATCTGCTCTGCACCTCTTCCTATCTCTGTAGCAGGAAGTCTAGGTTCTGGTGCTTTGGCACCACATCCCAACCCACCCAGACCCAGCAAATGCCCCAACAGACATTTTAGTACTGAGGCACATCATCCTCAGTCCTGATCTCAGCATGTTGTGCCCATGGCTATAACATCAACCTTCCTTATGCCTTGAGTCCTGAGTATCAGCCTCTGAACCAGACTATCTCCAATTCATATTCTTTTCCTTCAGCCCTGTCTTCCAAGATCTACCCCTCCCCAGAGCCATCGCTGTACTCCTGACTCTCATTCCCCACACCCTCCACTCCATCCTGTTACCCTCAAATACTTTGAAATCCAGCTTCCATCTTGGATTCCTTTCTAACTCCTCTCTGCTGGGACATCTTCTAGGCAAGAAGAATTCCATCCTGCAGAGGAAGCGCTCTGAGCCGAGTCCCAGCAGCAGTGGTGGCATCATGGAGCAGCATTTGGTGCAACACGACAGGGACATGGCTCGGGGTGTCCGTGGCTTGGCCCCAGGCACAGGAGCCCGGCTAAGTGGAAAGCCAGTGCTGTGGGAGCCACTGGTACATGCCCCCCTTCAAGCAGCTGCCATGACGTCCAATGTGGCCATTGCCCTGACTCACCAGCGAGGTTCTCTGCCCCTCTCCCCTGACTCTCCAGCCACTCTTCTTGCTCGCTCTGCTCGCCGCTCAGCAGGATCCCCAGCCTCCCCACTGGTGCCTGTCCGAGCTGGTCCTCTGCTGGCCAGGGGACCTTGGGCATCCACCTCCCGTCTGCCTGCCCCACCTGCCCGAACACTCCATGCCAGCCTATCCCGGGCTGGGCGCTCCCAGGTGTCTCTGCTGGGCCCACCCCCAGGAGGAGGTGGAAGGCGGCTAGGACCCCGGGGTCGCCCCCTCTCAGCCTCCCAACCTTCTCTGCCTCAGAGGGCGACAGGTGATGGCTCTCCTGGGCGAAAGGCTTCTGGAAGTGAGCGTCTGCCCCCCTCAGGGCTCCTGGCCAAGCCTCCAGGGACAGCACAAGCACCCAGGCCATCAGTGCCAGAACCAGCCACCCCCCGGGGCCCCCAGCTCTCTGCCAACATGTGAACTCCTTGGTCATATTGGCCTTAGCTCTTAGGGTGCAATAGTGTGTCTATGCCCAAGGACAGTTGCCCCTTGGGAAACACCAAGGGGTCCTACAACACTGCCCTGTGGGAATGTCTCCCCCTTACTGCCATGAAGATGTTCTATGTCCTCAACCCAAGCAGCCACAGCCTGTCTGACATCCTAATTCATTCACTCATTTGTCATATGTATACGAGTGCCTACCATGTTCAAGGCACTGTGTCAGACACTGTAGGTCTCCACTGCCAAGTAGAAGTGACTCAGAGCCCTCGGATAAGGGTATCCCTCCCAGCCATGGTCCTGCCAGGTGCAGGCCCTGGCTCTTGACCCTGCCTTTACTAAGCACAAGTACTTGCCACCGCCATCACTGCCAAGTAACTAGATGTCTCTTTCCTTGTCTGTGATACTACAGGCTCTGTCTGGCTTGTTTATCTTCCTGTCCCCTGCCTGGCGTGTTTATCTTAGCATAGCTGTCAGTTACCTGTGCCCCCATTGCTGCCAACAGAGGTCTTGTGTCCTAAGTGTGGGCATCTACCTTTGCCCTCTCACTGCCACCTCTGGACCCTAGAGTCTATACTCTGAGTGGGAACATGCATCTCCCTCCAAGTTCCCAGCAGTCTCTGTCTGTGTGGTAGAACAGTCTTTATAAACCTGGAGCTTCCTCTCCCCTGTGCCTCTTGCCCCTGTGGTGTCTCCCACTTAAAGATAAGGGAAACTTAACACTTTATTTAGTGTGCCAGCCTAGATCCCCCCAGGTTGGGGGCAAGTGGTTACATTCTTACATGGCTTTTCTTTTTTGTCCCTCTTTGTTTATGTGTCTTATTTATTGTCATTTATTAAGTTTATTTATTCACTTACTAATTTAACTTATTATCAATTCATTTTGTTCTCTCATTCCTTTGTTGTCTGTCCACACACACACACACACACACACACACACACACACACACACATCTCCCTAGTAGGAAGATGGGAGGAATAGAAGGAGGCAGGGGCCCTCCATGCCATCTCTATGCTCACTAAATGCCATCAGCAGCAATACTCTAACCTTCTCCCTATCCAGATAGTAGCACTAGGGGCCTCCCAAGAGGGGGAAGTTGATGTGTCTACCTTTAGGTTTGCTGGTGCTGCAGGAGTAAGGGGAGGCACTGAGGCCTCCATGCCCGGGGAAGAGCAGGCCATTCAGCCTCTCTGCCTTCTCAGGGACTAGGGTAATCCCTTACCTACCCACATTGTCCCTTCTACACTGCAGCGTAGAAGAATGTGGGGCTAGCAGCCTAAATCTCTTCCTTTCCTGGGTGGGGAGTTCTGGGGTTCTGGTATGTGGGAGAAGTTTTTATAATTGCTCCTAAACAGTTGGGTTTAAAAAGAAAATAGACACTCGTTTTGGCTTCTGGTCTGTGTGTGGGTGTGCAGGAATTTCTGGGTGCAAGAAGGGTATGTGAATCATCAAGGCAAGTGGTGAGCATGAGTGCCAGGAGACTAGTCTCTTAGTCTAGCACAGAGCTTGTGAAGCACTGACAAGAGCAGCCCACATAGCAGGATGCCAGTGGCTCATGCCTGTAATCTAGCTATTCTGGAGGCTGAGATCTGAGGATTGAGGCTCACCACCCAGGGCAGGAAAGTCTGTGAGGTTTAATCTCCAGGTAACTAGCAAAAAGCTAGAAGTGGAGGTATGGCTCAAGCGGTGGATCAACTAGCCTTTAACAGAAATGCTAAGGAACAGTGCCCAAGCCCTTAATTCAAGCCCTAGTACACACACACACACACACACACACACACACCAGCCCATTCGGCTTTCAGTTCTCCCCAACATCCATGTACCCTAGCTTCCTCCAAATGTGACAGTTTAATGTCACTGTCAATCACCATAAAGCAGAGCCTTCTCCAGACCATCAGGAGATCCCACTGCTCAGGAGATAGTCACATTACGAGAGCACCACACACACAAAAAATCAAACTGCATAAACACAAGGTATTTTTTAAAATGATTCTGTGTAGGCTGTGGAAAAGATCACCCTAATTCCTCTCCCCAGCCCCAGGGATTGGAAGCCTAGATGAATAGAATTAACCAGCCAAGCTGGGATTAAAGGCTCAGGGCATCTTAGGTCTAGCTGAGCAGATTGAATGCAGGGGATATACAATTGGTAGCCAGTGCAAAATTAATTGGACACAGATTTCCAGGACCTCAGGGAGATGGGGAGGGGTACCCTGGAATGGGGCTAGATGACAGATGTTAATTCTGGTAGGAAGGATGGGGGTACAGAGCCATGCTGTGGAAGGGGTGTTGGTTTCAAGCAGCAGAGTGGAGGAGGAAGGGATATGATACAGGCGAGGTCTGAGGAGAGAGGGGCATCTCAGGATATGCTCAGCACCCGCATGATGTTGGTATAGCCAGAGCCAGGTCGCCAGCCTGTCACTACAATCACCAGATCCCCAGCTCGGAGGAAGCCACGGAGCTTTCCTGGGAGAGGGAAGAAGCAGTGGTTTAGTCACTGAGGGACCCATCACCTCAAGGCTACCCTGGAGAATGGGATTAGGAACCTAAGCTGGAGGCACTGCCAGGAGGAAAAGCCAGCAGCATGTTCACCGGGCAGAATGAATATATATCCTTGCTAAGTATTAAACCTGTTCACATATGGCAGTGCTGAGAGAAAGAGGTCAAGCCACTCATGCATGTAATCCTAGCTACTCAGGAGGCTGAGATCTAAGGATTGCAGTTTGAAGCCAGACCAGGCAGGAAAGTCTGTGAGACTCTTATCTCCAATAAACTACTTAGAAAAATCTAGAAGTGGTACTCTGGTTCAAGTGGTAGAGTGATAGCCTTGAGCAAAAGAAGCTCAGGGATGGTGCCCAGGCCCCAGAACCAGCAAAAATAAAATAATTTGGGGCCAGAGGAGATAGGCAAAGCCCTCTGAGTGAATGTGAGCTAGGTCAGAGGAGATGGGAAGTCTAGGAGACTTACCACTTTCAATGCCAAATTGGACTCTACGATCAACATCATCTGCCCAGATGGCCTCTGGAGGTTCGTGGTAGAGCAAGGGGAATACTCCTCGACACAAGTGGGCCTGGCGGGCAGCCTGGGCAGAACGAGTGACAGCAATGACTGCTGCCCGAGGTCGGTACCGAGACAGAAGCTGGGCTGAGCTGCAAGAAGACAAGGTAAGCCCATGACATTAACATAGTGTTAAACCAGGAAATAAGCTTGATTTCTGGTTCCAAGTGTCACCAACAAACTATGCAATCCTAAGTAGGTTATAATACTCCTCTGGGTCTTAGTTTTCCCCTGTCATACGATGATGATAGGAGGTAGCAAGTATGTACTATATGAAATAAAGAGAAACTTCTTTTTTTGGGGGGGGTCCGGTCGTGGGGCCTGAACTCTGGGGCCTGGGTGCTGTCCTCAGCTCTTCAGCTCAAGGCTAGCACTCTACCACTTGAGCCACAGTGCCACTTCTGGCTTTTTTCTTTTTGCT
>NW_012267242.1:15324066-15333152 GCF_000151885.1 Dipodomys ordii
AAGGAGGGAAGAAAGAAAGAAAGAAAGAAAGAAAGAAAGAAAGAAAGAAAGAAAGAAAGAAAGAAAGAAAAGAAAGAAAGAAAGGAAAGAAAAGAAAGAGGAGGGGGTGCTGGGAAGGTAGAGTGCTTGCCTTGCATGCATGCATGAGGCCCTGGGGTCCATTCCTTAGCACCACATACTCAAAAAACCGGAAGTGGGCGCTGTGGTTCAAGTGATAGAGCGCTTGCCTTGAGCTGAAGAGCTCAGGGACAGCACCGAGACCCAGAGTTCAAGCTCCATGACAGACAAAAAATAAATAAAAATAAAAGAAGGGAAGGAAGGAAGGAAGGAAGATAAAGCCAGTCAGGTGCTATAACTCATAATTGTAACCCTAGATAACCAGAAGGCTGAAATCTGAGGTTCCCAATTCAAAGCTAGCCAGGGTTGAATAGTCCTCAACACTTCACCTCCAATTAGCTAGTGAAAAAACTGGACTTGCCAGGTGCCAGTAGCTCATATCTGTAATTCTAGCTATCCAGGAGACTGAGATCTGAGGATTCAAGTTCAAGCCAGGCTGAGGAAGAAAGTCGATGAGACTCTTATCCCAATAAACTACAAAAAACATAAGTGGAGCTGTGGATCAAGTGGTAGCATGCTAGCATTAAGCAAAAAAAGTTCAGGGTTAGTGCCCAGGCCCTAAGTTCAAGCTCCAGGACCAGAACAAATACACACAGACACACACAATACAAAAGGCTGGACTAGAAGTATGGCTCAAGTGGTTGAGTGCCAGATATGAGTGAAAAAGTTTGTTAAGAACACAAAGTCAGGCTAGGAAGTTGGCTCAGTGGCAGAGTGCTTGCCTCACATGTGTGAGGTACTGGATCCGATTTCCTCAGTACCACATAAGCAGAAAAAAACGGGAAGTGGCTTTGTAGCTCAAGTAGTAGGGCACCAACCTTGAGCTGAAGACTTGAGGGACAGTGCCCAGGCCCAGAGTTCACCTCCCTCCCAACAACCAACAAAAAACAAACAAAAAAACAAAACACAAAGTCAAGCTGGGCTCATGCATGTAATCCTAGTACTCAGAAGGCTGAGATCTGAGGACCAAGGTTCAAAGCCAGCCCAGGCAGAAAAGTCCGTGAGAGGGGGCTGGGAAGGTGGCGCAGTGGTAGAGTGCTTGCCTTGCATGCATGAGGCCCTGGGTTCGGTTCCTCAGCACCACATAAGCAGAAAAAGTGGGAAATCGCACTGTGGCTCAAGTGGTAGAGAGTTAGCCTTGAGCTGAAGAGCTGAGGGACATTGCCTAAGCTGAGTTCAGGCCCCACAATCGACAAAAAGAAAAAAGAAAAAAAGAAAAAAAGTCAGCCGGGCATCAGTGGCTCATGCCTGTAATTCTAGATATTCAGGAGGCTGAGATCTGAGGATCACAGTTGAAAGCCAGCCCGGGCAGGAAAGTCCATGAGACTTTAATCTCTAATAAACCACTAGAAAACCAGAAGTGGCGTTGTAGCTCAAGCTCGAGCACTTACCTCGAGCTGAAGAGAGCAGGGACAGTGCCCAAGCCAAGAGTTCAAGCCCCACGACCAACCAAAGAAAAAAAGTCCATGAGATTTTTTTTTTTTGCCAGTCCTGGGGCTTGAAACTCAGGGCTTTTTTGTTGTTGTTGTTCAAGGCTAGCAATCTACCACTTGAGCCACAGATCCACTTCCAGCTTTTTCTATTCACATGGAGTTATTATTATGAAGAATTGAACCTAGAGTTTCATGCATGCTAGGCAAGCACTCTACCACTAAGTCACATTCCCAGTCCCCCCGCCCCTGTCCCCAACCCGTCCCCTTGGAGTTCACTGTACAAGTCCTGGTCTACCTCAAGATCTGCCTAGAGGCAGATCTTGCCCTGAAGCAGTACTCTTCCTTGGCCATCAGACAATATTCAGGCCTGGGGGTCCCCCAGCCTCCCCTGAGTAAATCCCTATCTGGTGTGATGTGCCCCTCACCGGCCAGTCGTGGTCAGCACGATGATGGCAGCAGCACAGCACTTAAAGGCAGCCTCCACAGCACCAATGGCAATGACCTCGGTGGGATCACGGCTCAGTGGCACTGCTCGCCGTAGCTCCTCAAACAGCTGCCGGTGGTACACGGCAGCCTCTGCCTCTCTGGCAATCTGAAGGCATCAAGAGGTCAGGCTGGGCAGGGGCAACAAGGGACTCAAAGAAGTTTAGTTTCATGGCCTTTCATCTTGAGCTCCTACCGCATGTTGCATCCTCACAGCTTCTACAGGAAAGTTGCCTTTGGCAGTCTCTCCAGACAACATGATACAGTCTGCTCCATCCAGTACAGCATTTGCTACGTCACTTGTTTCTGCACGAGTTGGGCGGGCTTTGGTGATCATGCTCTCCAGCATCTAGGGAACACCATGTAGGAGTCATGCTCTGGGTAACTTACAAGTCCAGCCCTGGACCCTGACAGTTGAGTTTTCTTATCTAAAAATAGGGGTCACATCACAGTATTTGTACTTAACTACATTGTTTCAGGATCAAACACTGAGCAGCCAGTGTGGTGTAGATTTAATGTGTGGATGTCCACCTTCAGTGTCTGTATAACCCACAGAGTATCCCAGTGCCAAGGGTTCACTCCAGACCTGTGTGGCGCAGACCACGGGCTTGCCTGCCAAGTTGCAGCGCCCAATCATCATCTTCTGAGCCAGAAAAACCTTTTCAGCTGGGATCTCGATACCCAGGTCTCCCCGTGCCACCATGATGCCATCGCTCACCTCCAAGATTTCATCAAACCTGGGCAGTTGGAGGAATCAGGGCTGGGGCAGAGCCAAGAAATGGCAGAGGGCAGCAGGCAGAAGAGGGACAATAGTTATAGGCCTGACAATAACAAAGACTAAGCCTCACTTCTTCACGCCTTCATGGTTCTCAATTTTGCTGATAATTTTAATGTTCTCTCCTTCTGGCCCCAGGGCAGCCCGGACGGCAGCCACATCACTGGCTTTGCGCACAAAGGAGGCAAAGATGATGTCCACACCATGCTTCACCCCGAAGCACAGGTCCTTGACATCTTGCTCAGATAGACTAGGCAGGTCCACCTCTGTGCCTGGCAAGTTCACTCCCTTCCTGCTGCCCAGCATACCGCCATTTTCCACTTCAGTCACCAGCCCCTCTGGGCCTATGGGCATGGAGAAAGACAGCTTTTGTCAAGGGTGAGGGAGGTTAAGGCAGAGTCAAAATAGAGCAAATTCCGGGCTTGAACCTTCAAGAGATTTAAGAGTCTGGCGCTGTGGCTCAAGGGGTAGAGCAATAGCCTTGATCTGAAGAGCTCAGGGGCAGCACCCAGGCCCAGAGTTCAAGCCCCACGACTGACGAGAGAGACAGAGACAGAGAGAGAGAGACAGACAGACAGAGACAGAGAGACAGAGAGAGACAGAGACAGACAGAAAGAGAAAGAAAGTCATGTGCTTGTCTCTTCCACTTGTTCTGAGCCCACAGACAGATGTCTGTGCAAAAACAAATGAATAACCCGCAAATCCAGCCCCCCCCACCCCTGGAGAGGGCCCGAGTAGGGTGCTGGTGACTCCAAGTCAGGCGGGGAAGCACGAATGGCCAGGGGAAGGTGTGGTGGAGTAAGAGCGAATGGGGGCGCCAAAGGGAAGGAATGTGCTCAGCGATTAGTCGGCGCGGGAGGAGCATCCCCACCGATTTTCTGGACCACGAGGGAGATGAGCCCGTCGTCAATGTAGATGCGGCCCCCCACTGCAACGACCCGGATGATATTGGGGTAGTCCACCCACACCGTGCTCGCGTTCCCCTGCGTGCGGAAGGCTGAGTCCACAGTCACCAGCACCCGGGAGCCCTTCACAATCTCCACTTCCGACTCCGGGCCCTGGGGGTGGGGCCAGAGCTGACGTGAGCCTCTACCCTCCAAGGCCCGCCCCTAGCCCCGCCCACTGGCTAGCTCCACGCATTGCATGATGCCCCGCCCACTGGACCGCCCCCACGCCCCGCCTGTTTCCCTAGCCACGCCCACAAATGACTGCGTGTTTCCCTTCCCTGGCTGGGTGAGGCCTCTTCTCTCACCCCCTGCAGGATCCCAGTTCGAATCTCCGGCCCCTTGGTGTCCAGAGCGATGGCCACAGGCCGGTAACTGAGCGGGGAAGTTGCAAAGCTCTCCGCTGCCTCCCGGATGTTGGCGATGGACTCAGCATGGTACTGAGGGGTGGGCCCGGAACCGAGATTTCAGGAGGTATTCATTTCCAGAAGCCTCCTCCAGCTCCACCCTTCACCCAACCTCCCTGCACCTCGTGGGAACCGTGGGAAAAGTTGAGTCTTGCAATGTTCATCCCGGCCTTGATCATCTCCTTGAGGCGCTCCACGGAGCGAGATGCTGGACCTGGAACCAGAGATTCCCCTCAAACTCAAGAGACAACCAAACCCAAAGCTTCCAGCCGCACAGCATAGGAGTCCAGATACCTGACCATTATTCCCGGATCTAACCAATATTTACACACTTAGGGAGGCAGCATGGGTAGAGGTAAAAATCAGATGAAGGTTTTGGGGGACAGGTCTGAAGCTTTAAGGCTGAGAAGCCTCATTGACTGAGAGTTGAGTTCTGTCAACTGAGAATATTCGGTCTTCTCCATGGGCTATCAACAGCTTTTTTTGGGGGGGGGCGGAAGGCCAGTCATGGGGCCTTGAACTCTGGGCCTGGGCGCTTTCTCTCAGCTCTTCAGCTCAAGGCTAGCGCCCTACCACTTGAGCCACAGCACCACTTGCAGCTTTTTTCTTTTTGCTTATGTGGTGCTGAGTAATCGAACCCAGGGCCTCAGGCATGCAAGGCAAGCGCTCTACCACTGAGCCACCTTCCAAGCCCTCCCCCCCACATCAACAGCTTTTGATATATTCTTTCTCTTTCTCTCTCTCCCTCCCTCCCTTTCTCCCCCCCCCCCCCCCCTTTTTTGCTTGAGGCTCACATTGGAGCACTTAAATCACACCTCTACTTCCAGCTTTTTTTTTTTTTTACTGGTAAGTTGGAGATAAGAGTCTCATGGAGTTTTCTGTGATATTAGTTTTAAACCATAATTCTGAGATCTCAGCCTGTCCTGAGTCACTAGGATTAAAGGTATGTGCCATCTGAACCTGCTTTTCTGTTGTTGTTGTTGTTCACGAGATTGAAGCCAGGGCCTTCTGTATACTATAGGCAGGTGTTCCACCACTTAGCTGCACCCAGCTCTTTCCCTTGACCTCCAAGACACCTGCTCTCTTGACTTCCCTATTCTTCCCTTCTTAGTCTCCCTTCTTCAGTAGATGTCCAGTTGTTTTATTTTTTATTTTTTGCTACCAGTCCTGGGGCTTGAACTCAGGGCCTGGGCACTGTCCTTGAGATACTTTTTTTGTCAGTCATGAAGCTTGAACTCTGGGCCTTGGTCCTGTCCCTCAGCTCTTCAGCTCATGGCTAGCACAGTACCACTGAGCCACAGCACTACTTCCTGTTTGCTGAGTGGTTTATTGGAGATAAGAGTCTCATGGACTTTCTTGCCCTGGCTGGCTTTGAACTGCCATCCTCAGATCTCAGCCTCCTGAATAGATAGGATTAAGGGCATGAGCCACCAGCGCCTGGCCCCTGATCTACTTTTGCTCAAGGTTAGCATTCTGCCACTTGAGCCAAAGTGCCACTTCCAGCATTTTCTATTTATGTGGTACTGAGGAATGGAACCCAGGACTTCATGCATGCTAGGCAAGCACGCTCTTACTAAGCCACATTTCCAGGCCAATGTCCAGTGCTTATGTCTTTTTTTTTTTTTAAATCTGTCATAGGGCTTTAACTCAGGGCATGAATGCTGTCCCTGAGCTTTTTTGCTCAAGGCTAGAGCTCTACCACTTTGAGCCACAGCTCCACTTCCAGTTTTTGAGTGGTTAATTGGAGATGAGAGTCTCCCAGGGATATTTCTTCCGGGGCTGGCTTTGAACCACCTCCATCCTCAGATCTCAGCTTCCTGAGTGACTAGGATTACAGGCATGAGCCAATGGTGCCTGGCAGATCTCTGTTGTTGTTGATCCTAGGGATCACACCCAGGGACTTGCTAATGCAAAGCCTATGCTTTACCACTGAGTTACATCCCCATCTGTCATTTTAACTGTACCCCTTCGGTTATCTCAACTATTATCATGACTTGAAATACTATCTATCTACAGATGACTCATATTTTATATTTCTGATCCAGTCCTTTCTCCAGTCCCTAAACTGTGCATCACACTGCCAACTCTGTACCAACCTTGGATGTTTAATATGCATCTCAGCTGGGTGCCGGTGGCTCACGCCTGTAATCCTAGCTACTCAGGAGGCTGAGATCTGAGGATCACAGTTCAATACCAGCCCAGGCAGGAAAGTCCGTGAGACTCTTATCTCAATAAACCACTGGAAAACTTGTGACTCAAGTGGTAGAGCGCTCACCTTGAGCTGAAGAGCCCAGGGACCGCGCCCAAGCTCAGAGTTCAAGCCCCATGAAGGACCAAAAAATAATAATAATAATGCACCTCAAATTCAATCATCCAAACTGAAATCCTGATCTCCCATAATTTTCCCACTAGGTTTTTTCCTTTCCAGGTGATAATGATAGCTTTCAGTTCCTCCTTCCAAAGTCTGCAATTGGTCTTGACTCCTTTCTTTTGTGTGTCAGCTTCACCCCATATTTGTCTAGTTCAATAGGAAAACCTTTTAGATTTGCCTTCATAATGAATCCAGAATCATCAGATCATTTCTGGCCTCCACCCCTGCTATCTTCTTTTTTTGGGGGTCCGGTGGTGGGCCTGAACTCTGGGCCTGGGCACTGTCCCTCAGCTCTTCAGCTCAAGGCTTGCGCTCTAACAGTTGAAGCACAGCACCACTTCCAGCTTTTTTCTTTTTGCTTATGTGGTGCTGAGGAATCGAACCCAGGGCCTCATGCATGCAAGGCAAGCGCTCTACCACTAAGCCAACTTTCCAGCCCCCCCCCCATCCCTGCTATCACCTGGACTCAGTGAGAAATACTACAGGAGCAGTTTCTGTCTTCACTCAATGCCCCCCGAATCTATTTTCAATCCATGAACCAGGATGATTTGGTTAAAATGTAAGAGTATGTCAGCCGGGTGCCGGTGGCTCATACCTATAATCCTAGTGACTGAGGAAATAAGCCCAATGGTGGTGGCGCACTCCTGTAATCCTAGTTACTCAGGAGGCTGAGATCTAAGGATCATGGTTCAAAACCAGTCCTGGCAGAGAATTTAATCTCTAATTAACCATCAAAAAAACAAGTGGAGTGTGGTTCAAGTGGTAGAGCACTAGCCTTGAGCAGCAGCACTAGCCTTGTTTTTACAAAGTGCAAGGCCCTGAGTTCAAACCCCACTAACACACACACACACACACACATATACACACACACACATACACACACACACACAAGACACAGGAAATCTCTTTTGCCACACCAGAGATGGTGTTTGAAGTTGCTAGGGGACGTGTGGACTTACCAATGGTGGCAATGATGCTGGTACTTCGAGCAGCTACTGGCTCAGAGTCGATGTCCAGCAGGCAGAGGTGTTCGAGAAAGGTGTCTGCCATAGCGGCTGATAGCTGCTGCTTCTGGAAGAAGGCAGTCCCCATCTCCTGAGTTAGCTGGGCTATGCTAGCACGACGCAGATACCCGGCTGGTCCTGCAGTAGTAGAAGGGGTCTCAGGATTGCATGCCCTGCCTTTCCTCCACACGGCGTACCTCAGTGTATCCTATAGTCGTCCTCTCAGCTCTCTAATTTCTGCGGAGACTTTTTTTTTTTTTTTTTTGCCAGTCCTGGAGCTTGAACTCAGGGCCTGGGCACTGTCCCTGAGCTTCTTTTGCTCAAGGATAGCACTCTACCCCTTGAGCCACAATGCCACTTCTGGCCTTTTCAAGCATGCTAGACAAGCACTCTACTACTAAGCCACATTCCTAGCCCTGAGGCCTTCTTTTGAACTAGGCATTCTGCATAGAGTATCTTGTTTAATGCTAAGGAGTTTATAAAGCATATACTCTGAAATGCTCTAATTATCTCACTTGTACTGATAAGGAAGTAGAGGCTAAGCTAAAATAAATTCCCCAAGATCATGCAGGTTCTTAAGGGATTCAGCTCTCAGTTGGACCAATCTTAGGCTCAAGTACTTGATGACCCAACTATATAGGCACCATTTATGTTAGGCTTTTAAAAAGAGGTAGCCGAGTAAGAACTGCACCACGCGCGTGGTATTCAGGTAAGGGGTAGGTTTATTCAGTAGACCTGCTGGGACCAGGCAAGGTTGGCACTCCACGTGGCTGGGAAAGGCCTGGGAAAGAGAGAGAGAGCTGGGAAAGAGAGAGGAAAGAGAGAGAAAAGAGCTAGAAAAGAGCAAAGAGAGAGAAAGAGCAGAGAGAGAGCAGAGAGACCACCCAACTACATAGACCCTTCACAGTCCCAGAGTTCTTGCCCTGTAGCTGGGTACTTCCCTCAGCTCAGCTCCCTTCCATGTCTAGTTCACAGTGCTCCTTATTATCTTACCCAGGAGCCACTCAAGTCCCTGTTTATTTCCTTCCACCCCAGGCAATTAGCTGATTTTTTCACCCTGCTCCTGGGTGACTTTAGCCTATTCAATATGGCTCCCGGTGTATAGGGGTTTGGGGGAGAATTGACCCATCCATCCCAGAGGAGTTGCCTGTCCCTCTGCACCTTCCATGTCACCGCACGCCTATCCCGTCCGTCTCTGTAGGTCTGCTTCACAATATGACACTGACAGAGGCAAAGGTCCGGCTAGGCTGTGGATCAGCCTTGAGGACTGGTTAAAGTGTCACCAGTGAACATCTCTCCTGCCAATAGAAACTCTGTATGTCAGGGGCCAGAGTCCAGGAACCACGAGAATGCCCTGTGGAGCCCATGCTGTAGGCTCCCATTTGGCTCACACATGGGGCCTGAACCAGAAGCTCAGACCAGGGTCCATGTTTAACACAAGGGACACCCTGATAACACCCTCCCCAAATCCCTCTACCTCCACTTCTGATTTGTACCCTCATTTCCCTCTATGCTCAATAGCTTCTGTCCCCCTTCTTTTTTTTTTTTTTTT
>NW_012267242.1:15340332-15350933 GCF_000151885.1 Dipodomys ordii
TCAGCTCAAGGCGAGTGCTCTACCACTTTAGCTACAGCGCCACTTCCGGTTTTCTGGTGGTTTATTGGAGATAGGAGTCTCACGGTCTCTCCTGCCCGGACTGGCTTTGAACCGAGATCCTCAGATCTCAGCCTCCTGAGTAGCTAGGATTACAGGCGTGAGCCACCAGCGCCCGGCTCTCTCACCCATTTTTGATGATCAATTTTCAATTCATTCTCACTATCTGGTCATCAGATAATGCTTATTTTTGCCAGTGATATCATCCCCATTCTCCTACCCCCTTTTATACGTCATTGAAGTGAGTTAGATGCATTGAGGAAGCAGGGGTTTTAGGATAGCGACTAAAGTCCAAAGAAAGGGGCAAGTCATTGATAGTACACTGGATCTCTCAGGTTCCCCAATTGTTTCTCTATCCTGACCCAGAAATATGAAAAACCACTCCGTGAACTCAAGCTGAGGACATGAACATTTCCCAGGCACTGATAAACTGGTTTCAGTTGTTAACCAGCGCTATCTCTGAACACATAAGCGTCCGGTCCCATCCCAGCCACATTCCTTCGGCCCTAGCAAACTCCACAGCCCAACTTCCTCCTTGTAGTCATGCCCAGGCAGAATGTTCCTTGTCTTACTGTCCACCATGGGGAGCACTGTAGCCCCCCACTTTGTGTAAATTCCCCCTGAAAAATGTTTTGGGCCGACCACCATGACATTTAGTGCTTATTTCTCTGGAATTCGGGAACTGGGATGGTGTGGGGCAGTCCTGTGGGAATTCTAACTCTAGCCTCACAAAACAGTAGGATTCTCAAAGGCTTTTCTGTATGGCAGCATATATACAGCAACATATATAAGTGGCATGTGTGTGTGTGTGTGTGTGTGTGTGTGTGTGTGTGTGTATGTCACTTGCCTGGTCACCACTGTCCAGTATTTGTTGAGCACCTCCTCCTTGCCAGGCCCTGAGGATATAGTGATGAGTGAAGCAAATCAGGCCTTTTTCATCTACAGACTCTACAGTGTAACAGGGAAATAAACAAATTATTATATATAACTATTATACTATAAATTCTGTGGGTGGGAAATACATGTATAGCTCAAAGAAATAAATGTATACCTCCAACTTGAATGCTATTAAGGAGTGCTGGACAGAGAAGAGAGGACAGTAGGTAGAGAGGAAAATTTATTTTAGACAACAAAGTGGTTGGGAGGACCTCTTTGTGTGTGTGTGTGTGTGTGGCGCGCATGTGCGGCAGTACTGGGGGATTGAAGTTAGTGTCTTATGCTGTTGTTTAGCTTTTTCTAGTCAAGACTTGTGTTCTACTAACTGAGCCACACCTCCACGTCTGGATTTTTGCTAGTTAACTGGAGATAAGAATCTCATGGATGGGGGCTGGGAAGGTGGCTCAGTGATAGAGTGCTTGCCTTGCATGCATGAAGCCCTGGGTTCGATTCCTCAGCACCACATAAGTAAAAAGAAAAAAGCCGGAAGTGGTGCTGTGGCTCATAGTGGTAGAGCACTAGCTTTGAGCTGAAGAGCTGAGGGACAGTGCCCAGGCCCAGAGTTCAAGCCCCACAACCAGACCCCCCCCAAAAAAAAAAAGAATCTCATGGATGGGCTGGGAAGGTGGCTCAATGGTAGAGCCCTTGCCTTGCATGCATGAGGCCCTGGGTTTGATTCCTCAGCACCACATAAGCACAAAGAAAAAAGCCGGAAGTGGTGTTGTGGCTCAAGTGGTAGAGTGCTAGCCTTGAGCTGAAGAGAATGCTTCATTGTCTTCCCAGGCTCCTGCTCCATGTTCTCAGGTTTCAGCAGTTTGCATCCAAGATCCACTGACTCCATTACTTTGGGCCTGACCAATAAACTACTCAGAAAAAGCTGGAAGTGGTGCTGTGGCTTAAGTAGTAGAGCACTAGCCTTGAGCAAAAGAATCTCAGGGGGGCTGGGAATGTGGCTTAGTGGTAGAGTGCTTGCCTAGCCCTGGGTTTGATTCCTCAGTACCACATAAACAGAAAAAGCTGGAAGTGGCACAGTGGCTCAAGTGGTAGAATGCTAGCCTTGAGCAAAAGAAGCTCAGGGACAGTGCCCAGGCCCTAAGACTGGCAAAAAAAAAAAAAACAAGCTCAGTCCTGCTTCCGGGTCAGAGCCATGGCGGTGGCATCAACCCCGTCATGGTCTTTGACGAGGTTGGACACATGAAGATTGAGCTGTTTTCAGACGTTGTGCCTAAGGCGGCTGAGAACTTTAGGCATTCCTGCACTGGAGAATTAAGAAAAGATGGGGTTCCAATAGGATAAAAAGGGAGCACTTCGAGGCTGGGAAGGTGGCTCAGCGGTAGAGCGCTTGCCTTGCATGCATGAGGCCCTGGGTTCGATTCCTCAGCACCACATAAGCATGTGGCTCAAGTGGTAGAGTGCTAGCCTTGAGCTGAAGAGCTGAGGGACAGTGTCCAGGCCCACAGTTCAGGCCCCACGACTGGACCAAAAGAAAAAAAAAAAAAGAGTCTCATGGATTTGTCTGCCCAGATCGACTTCCAACCTCGATCTCCAGATCTCAGCCACCTGAGTATCTAGGATTAGAGATATGAGCTTCTTTGATGTGATTATTTTATTTTATTGACAATGCTGGGATTTGAATTCAGGGCCTCCTGCTTGCTAGGCAGGTAATCTAACACTGAGCTGTGCTTCCAGCCTGATGTGATCATATTTCAACTGAAATTTGAAGTCTGAAAAGGAACCAGCAGAACAAAGGAGCAAGGAATCTTTCTCCCTCTTTTTGTCAGTCATGGGACTTGAACTCTGGGCCTGGGCATTGTCCCTTAGCATTTCAGCACAATGTGAGCATTCGGTTACTTGAGCCACAGCGCCACTTCTGGTTTTCTGGTAGTTTATTCAAGATAAGAGTCTCATGGACTTTCCTGCCTGGGCTGGTTTTAAACCGCCATTCTCATATCTCAGCCTCCTGAGTAGTTAGGATTACAGGTGTGAACCATGGGCACCTGGCTGCAGGGGATCTCTTCTGGGGTAATAATACATGTCAAGGCTTTTTTTTTTTTTTTTTTCCGGTTGTGAGGCCTGAACTCTGGGCCTGGGTGCTGTCCATCAGCTCTTCAGCTCAAGGCTAGCACTCTATCATTTGAGCCTCAGCCCCACTTCCGGCTTTTTCTTATGTGGTGCTGAGGAGTCGAACCCAGGGCCTCAGGCATGCAAGGCAAGCACTCTACCACTGAGCCACCTTCCCAGCCCTCGAGGCTTTTTTATTTTTTTGCCAGTCCTGGGACTTGAACTCAGGTCCTAGGTGCTATCCTTGAGCTGCTTTAAGGCTAGTGCTCTACCACTTGAGCCATCAGCCCACTTCCAGCTTTTTTGGTGTGGTTAATTGAGGATAAGAGTCTCACGGACTTTTCCTGCCTGGGCTGTCTTCAAACTGCAATCTTCAGATCTTGGTCTCCAGAGTCACTAGGATTACCGGTGTGAACCACTGGCTCCCTGCTTAGGTCTAGGCATTGAGGAAGAAAAAGGTTGGTGTCAAAGCAAGGAAGAGCTACAGTAATGTGGCTTGGCATGGAAGGGCACGGCCCATGGTGAACTGGGGACCAGAGTAGGGCCTTGTACTATATATAGTACAACTAATGCTTTAGGGCTGATGCTGGGAGAGCAGTGGGAGGCCTCAGGAGTAATCCAGGTGGGAAGATGATGGACTAACCTGGTAGCAGTAGGGGTGGAGAGAGGGAGTTGGCTTTGAGATACATTTTGGAGAAAAGCAGACAGAATGAAATGGTGGGGGTGGAGGTAGGGAGGATCCCATTTCCTGGAGGACAACACTAAGGAGTCTGACTTTGCTGAGGTCAGATGTTCAGGTTGTTCCCCAGTTGAGTATCAGTATTCAGGAGACAAATGTTGGTAGGTTTATTTGAATCAGGTTTATTTCAGGCAGGCTCCAAAGAAGTTAGAGGAGGCTCTATATCTCGGGGCTGGGAAGGTGGTTCAGTGGTAGAGTGCTTGCTTTGCAAGCCTGAGGCCCTGGGTTCGATTCCTCAGCACCACATAAGCAAAAAGAAAAAAAAAGCTGGAAGTGGCGCTGTGGCTCAAGTGGTAGAGCGCTAGCCTTGAGCTGAAGAGCTGAGGGACAGCGCCCAGGCCCAGAGTTCAGGCCCCACGACCAGACCCCCAAAAAAAAAAAAAAAAACACCTTTATATCTCTGAGGTCACGAGACAAGAAGGGCAGTTACAGGAAGCAAGAGGTTGTGAGGCCACAGGGAGTGGTATCTTCATCAGCAAAGGGCATGTGTCTTCTCTAGGATGTGGCAAGGGACTTTGGTCTCCTGTGACCAGTTAAGAAAAAGAAGATGTTACAAAGGCCGTGTAGATGTTATGAATCCAAGGAAAGATTTAGCAGTTAACTTCTAAGTGGGACTTGTCTTCAGCCAAAGGATTAGGGAGGCATACAAAGACAGAAAAGGCCAAAGGTAAGTAGCTCACACTTACACTACTTAGTAGGCTGAGATATGAGGATTGAAGTTCAAAGCCAGCCAGGGCAGGAAAGTCCCTAATAGTCTTATCTCCAGTTAATTACAGAAAAGGCTGGAAGTGGTGCTGTGGCTCAAAGTAGTAGATTGCTAGCCTTGAGCAAAAAGGAGCTCCGGGACAGTGTTCAAGCCCCAGGATTGGGGGGGGGGCGGAAAAAGACAAGGCAAAGGGAATTAGTGTTGTTCCAACTTGAGCAGTTGGGTAGTTGAGTGAAGAAATAAGTTTGAAATGGGGTGGGGCTAGAGAGAATGAAAGGCTAAATTTGAAATGATAATCACTACGATCTACAAGCAGACAGTTAAACTTGGTTGCTGAATACTTCATGTGTGAACAAATAGCATTCAGTCCCTCATGTACAAGTCTGTTTTCCTGTCCAGATGGCCTAGAAGGGAGGTAGGAGTGACAGGTTGGTAAACCAGAGCTCTAGAGCTTGTTTTATATAACTATGACCTCTAGATTCTTCTCTACCATTTTGCTTCTAGGTCAGAGGCCTTGGCTTTGGCCAGTGGCTTCTGCAGGGTTTGGCACCCATGAGAATAACATGAGAATGAGGCATGTACATGCCTAACTCCCCCACCTTGTGAATTCCCTGAGGTCCTTGCTACTGCTAAGGGGCCCTTTCTGTCCAGATTCTAGAAGCCATTCTCTCCCATCCCTAGGACACTTTAGAGGTAAGCAGCCCATTGTTACTGATCTGGGGTTATGGCTCATCCCTTGATATTAACCAGTCCTGCTGCCCATACTTCCGCTAAGATTTTTTTTTTTTTGGTAGGTAGTGGGGCTTGAACTCTGGGCCTGAGCGCTTTCCCTCAGCTCTTCACCTCAAGGTGAGCATTTTACCACTTGAGCTACAGCGCCACTTCCGGTTTTCTGGTGGTTTATTGGAGATAAGAGTTTCACAGACTTTCTTGCCCGGGCTGGCTTTGAACCATGATCCTCGGATCTCAGCCTCCTGAGTAGCTAGGATTACAGGCATGAGCCACCAGTGCCCGGCTCTGCTAAGAATCTTGTTAAGAAACTCCTTACCAGGCACTGGTGGCTCATGCCTGTAATCTTAGCTACTCAGATGCCTGAAATCTGAGGATTGCAGTTCAATGCCAGCCTGGGCAAAAAGTCTGTGAAACTGGTGGGGGGTTTTTTGTTTGTTTGTTTGTTTTTGTCGGTCATGAGGCTTGAACTCTGGGCCTGGGTGTTATCCCTCAGCTCCTCAGCTCAAGGCTAGCGCTCTACCACTTGAGTCACAGAGCCACCTCTAGCGGTTTATTGGTGATAAAGAGTTTCATGCCCTTTCCTGCCCGGGCTGGCTTTGAACCACGATTCTCAGATCTCAGCCTCCTGAGTAGCTAGGATTACAGGCGTGAGCCACTGACACCCAGCCTGTGAAACTCTTATCTCCAATTAACCACCAAAAATCTGAAAGTGGTACTGTGGCTCAAAGTGATAAGAGTGCTAGCCTTGAGGGAAAAAGGTGAGAGACGGCAGCACACAGGCCCTGAGTTCAAGGCCCACTACCAACAAAAGAAAGAAAGAAAAAGAAAGAAAGAAGGAAGGAAGGAAGGAAGGAAGGAAGGAAGGAAGAGGACTGGGAATGTGGTTCAGTGGTAGAGTGCTTGCCTAGCATGCATAAAGCCCTGGATTAGATTCCTCAGTATCACATAAACAGAAAAAGCTGGAAGTGGTCCTATAGCTCAAGTGGTAGATTGCTAGGCTTAAGCAAAAAGAAGTTCAGGGACAGTGCCCAGGCCCTGAGTTCAAGCCTCAGGCCTGGCAAAAACAAAACAAAAGGGCTGGGAAGGTGGCTCAGTGGTAGAATGCTTGCCTTGCATGCATGAGGCCCTGGGTTCGATTCCTCAGCACCACATAAGCAGAAAAAGCCGGAAGTGGCACTGAGGATAGACTTGAGCTGAAGAGCTGAAGGACAGTGCCAGGCCCAGAGTTCAGGACCCATGACTGACAGAAAGAAACTCTCTTGAACCTTTTCTGATACGCATGCGTGAAGCTGATAGACAAGTCAGAGGTAGGGCTGAGGATTCATACCCAGAGACTGTGGCTCCAGGCCTGCGCTGATACCACTAAGCTCTATTCTTTCTCTTCCCAGAATCATCAGTGGAAGGTAAGGAGAGAAAGACCTTGTATTTGGAGAGTTTAGAAGGGACTTGGAATTTTAAGGTTGGTCTGTCAATTTGTTTTGGTCATATAATTGAACTTAATTCGAATCCTGAGTTCCCATCCCTCCAGACTGGCAGAAAGTTCAAGCAGTTTTCCCCAGAGCTCCCTTCACCCATGTGCAGTACCAGTGGCTAGTATTCTGTCCTCAGTATTTATTTGTCCTCCCTAGAGATTTTGTCCTGTGTAAAAATATGCAGTCTAGCTCGAGGCTGAAATCTCATGATTGCCATTCAAAGCCCACCCAGGCAGAAAAGTCCTTGAGACTCTTATCTCCAATAAACTACTCAGAAAAAGCTGGAAGTGGTGCTGTGGCTTAAGTAGTAGAGCACTAGCCTTGAGCAAAAGAATCTCAGGGGGGCTGGGAATGTGGCTTAGTGGTAGAGTGCTTGCCTAGCCCTGGGTTTGATTCCTCAGTACCACATAAACAGAAAAAGCTGGAAGTGGCACAGTGGCTCAAGTGGTAGAATGCTAGCCTTGAGCAAAAGAAGCTCAGGGACAGTGCCCAGGCCCTAAGACTGGCAAAAAAAAAAAAAAAACAAGCTCAGTCCTGCTTCCGGGTCAGAGCCATGGCGGTGGCATCAACCCCGTCATGGTCTTTGACGAGGTTGGACACATGAAGATTGAGCTGTTTTCAGACGTTGTGCCTAAGGCGGCTGAGAACTTTAGGCATTCCTGCACTGGAGAATTAAGAAAAGATGGGGTTCCAATAGGATAAAAAGGGAGCACTTCGAGGCTGGGAAGGTGGCTCAGCGGTAGAGCGCTTGCCTTGCATGCATGAGGCCCTGGGTTCGATTCCTCAGCACCACATAAGCAAAAAGAAAAAAGCCGGAAGTGGTGCTGTGGCTCAAGTGGTAGAGCGCTAGCCTTGAGCTGAAGAGCTGAGGGACAGCACCCAGGCCCAGAGTTCAGGCCCCACGACTGGACCCAAAAACAAACAAACAAACAAAGGGAGCACTTTCCAGAGGGTCATAAAGGATTTCATGATTCAGGGTGGAGATTTTGTTAATGGAAATGGTACAGGAGTTGCCAGTATTTACCAGGGGCCATTTGCAGATGAAAAATTTAAACTTAGACACTCTGCTCCAGGCCTACTTTCTATGGCAAACAGTAGTCCCAGAACAAATGGCTGTCAGTTCTTCATCACCTGCTCTAAATGTGATTGGCTGGTTGGGAAGCATGTGGTGTTTGGAAAAATCATTGATGGACTTCTAGTGATGAGAAAAATGGCGGATGTTCCCACAGGCTCCAACAATAAGTCCACGTTGCCTGTGGTAATCTCAAAATGTGGGGAGATGCGTCCTGATGAAGACTGATTCAGGGCTTCCCTTGCCCTGGATGATTTTCTGGCTCTTGGTTTTGCTTCCCCACCTGCTACCATTTCATTAGATAAAGAGACCATGGGGGGCTGGGAAGGTGGCTCAGTGGTAGAGCACTTACCTTGCATGCCTGAGGCCCTGGGTTCGATTCCTCAGCACCACATAAGCAAAAAGAAAGAAGCCGGAAGTGGCGCTGTGGCTCAAGTGGTAGAGCGCTAGCCTTGAGCTGAAGAGCTGAGGGACAGCGCCCAGGCCCAGAGTTCAGGCCCCATGACCGGACCCAAAAAAAAAAAATCTACAGTCTAGGTCACAGGTGCTAGGGCCTAGTCCCTGAGGCTGCAACTCTCAGATTCTACTGAACAGGACCATAATGCTTCATTGTCTTCCCAGGCTCCTGCTCCATGTTCTCAGGTTTCAGCAGTTTGCATCCAAGATCCACTGACTCCATTACTTTGGGCCTGAGGCGAAGCAGCCCATCATGGTAGTGGAAGCTTGTGGAGGGGGAAGCAGCTCACCTGAGTCAGCCATGGTTTGGCAATTCTGAGTTGACTTCCGGATCATTTAGGAGGACAAGAATTCCAGAGACTCCCCCCCCCCCAGCTCCAAGTGATTAACTGGAAACAGGAAGTACCCCCAAAGCAGCCCATGTCTTATCCAGTCAAGGGGCAGAAGCTTTCAGCTGATACCAGGTCAAGGAGGAAAAGCATTCTGGTTGACTTTGGGCCTCCACAGGAGGGATGGGCTGCACTTTCTCACTGAATTAGACCATCTTCAGCAGGAGGCCTGGGAAGAGACAACTGGAAAAAAGACAATAGGTCCCCAGGATCTAAACAGTGAGGTTTACTGCTCTAGCCTTGCCATCCCAAAATGCTTAGGCACTCTCCCACACATGCCCAGTGGCTCTCCCACATGGACACAGAACAAAAGCCTCACCATTGCATAAACGAATGGTTGAGTCAATACCATGGCAGCCTCTGAAGATGAGAAGTGAGATTGAGAGGTGAGGGTCGTGGTTGAAAGCCACCCAGCAGGAAAGTCTATAAGAATCTTATCTTCAATTAACCACCACAAAGCTAAAAGTAGAGCTATGGCTCAAGTGGTAGAGCACCAGCCTTGAGAAAGGAAGTTAAGGGACAATGCCCAGGCTCTGAGTTCATGACTTAGGACTGGCACAAAATGAAATAATATGATGGGGAGGTAGAGAGGTACAGGGACCACATTATGTCCAAGACATTGGGGCCCAGGAGAGACTGAAGCACTGGGGCAGGGTGGTCATGGTGGTTTCCCCAAGAGCTGACAGAAGAGCCGAATCCAGTCAAGGACTGGACTGCAGTGCTGCATACATGCACACATGCACACACACCCTTGGATACTCTTTTGGCCCCCATGCATGGTACAGAATCACAAACCTGTTTGGCATATGAAACCTCACACAAACACACTCACGTGCATGCACACTCACCCTGCTCTCTCCATCCCACAGTCTATGAGAGGTACTCTGCCCAAGGTGGCTTAATTCTATAAAGCATGGCACACGCACACCTCTTGCTTCTGGGAAAGTGCAGTGGCCAGCCAGTGCTGGGCACTCTAGATCCACAGGCCTAGCTGGGAAGAAGGCAAGAGCAAGGGTGCAGGGGCCCAGGGACAGGGGGTACATTGTACCATGTGGGAGTTCTGCTCCACCTTTATGCATGCAAACCTGTCTGGGGTGGAGAGGTGCTTGCAGCTAGTGTCAGCTTTGTCATCTGCACACTGAGGTAACAAACTTTCAAGAAAGCATAGGGTGATAAGGTTGGTGGCACCTGGAAGCTCTGTGCATTCTAGTACAGTAACTGCTGCTCTGCATGTACTCCAGAAAGGACTCTGACTGTTGTAGAGGATCAGGGTGGGGACTTGCATCCACGTAATTTGCTCAAAATGTGTTTCTATCTATTTAAATAGGTATTTAAATAAATACCTAAATTCAGGGTGTAGGTGAAGAGCTTCTGTCTTCCCATTCCACGCAACTCCCCTCCAGTCCTCTTTTCCTCCAAGCCTGACCAGGTTTCTCAATTTTCCTTCCTTCCTTCCTTCCTTCCCTCCCTCCCTCCTTCCTTCCTTCTTTCCTTCCTCCCTTCCACTCTCCCTCCTCCCTTCCCTCTTTCTTTTTTCTGGTCCTGGAACTTGAACTCAGGACAAGGGCACTATCCCTGAGCTTTTTTGCTCAAGGCTGGCACTCTACCACTTGAGCCACGGCTCCATTTCCATATTTTTTGGTGGCTGATTGGAGATAAGAGTCTCACAGATTTTGCTTTCTGGATTGGATTCAAATCTTGATCCTCAGATCTGAGCTTCTGAGTAACTGAGATTATAGATGTAAACCACCAGCACCTGGAATGAATTTCCTAAGTATGTTGTCAAAAGAAGGTTTTGCAGATACAACAATATACATATAGTCTTTCCCATTCTAGAAACAGCAGCATAGAGCAATAATATATCATGCTGGGGCTGGGGGCATTACTCAAGTGGTAGAGTGCCTACCCAGTACGCTGAAGGCCCTGAATTCAAACTGCAGAAAGGAGAGAGAGAGAGAGAGAGAGAGAGAGAGAGAGAGAG
>NW_012267242.1:15351811-15354989 GCF_000151885.1 Dipodomys ordii
GACCGGACCAAAAATAAAAATAAATAAACAACCCAGAAAACCAGAAGTGGTGCTGTGGCTCAAGTGGTAGAGGACTAGCCTTGATCTGAATAGCTGAGAGACAGTGCCCAGGCCCAGAGTTCAAGCCTCATGACCAGGGGCAGGGGTGGAAAAGGTGTGGGGAGGGCTGGGAAGTTGGCTCAGTAGAGCGCTTGCCTTGCAAGCCTGAGGCCCTGGGTTTGATTCCTCAGCATCATATAAGCAAAAAGAAAAAAGCCGGAAGTGGCGCTGTGGCTCAAGTGGTATAGTGCTAGCCTTGAGCTGGAGAGCTGAGGGACAGTGCTCAGGCCCAGAGTTCAGGCCCCACAACCGGACCCCCCCCCCAAAAAAAAGAAAAGGTGTGGGGAGGGAGTCCCATATAATTTCCTGAGATCCTCAGATCTAAGCCTCCTAAGTAGTTAGGATTACAGATTGTGAGCCGCTGGTGCCCACCTTGTTCTCAATTTTTGTCATGAATTTCCCAAAATCTGTCCATAGAACCCTCATTTGCACAATAAAGAAAATGCCAGAGCTATAGCTCAAGTGGTAGAGCATGAGCCTTGAGCTGAATTGCTCAGGGACAGCTCCCAGGCCTAGAGCTCAAGCCCCACGACTGACAAAAAAAAAAGAGATCTTTCATGTGATTGTTTCTAACATATTTATAAGATTATATCTTTGTTGCTTTGTATGTCCCTCCCCTACGGTATAACCCCTGCTCTCACTATATATGATGTTGGTATATGTGGGGGGGAAGAGAAAAAAACAAATTGTTAAAACAGGGATATAGGAGGACCCATTGCAACAATGAGATGTACAAGTCGTTATGTTGAAAAAGGAACTTTACAACTTTGGTGGGGGGGGCGGGTGCTCATTATATTGTCCATGCAATTGTAACCCCTCTGAACAGTATTTTCACAATAAAAATATGTTTATAATAAAAAAAGAAAATGCCAGAGAGCTGGGAATGTGGCTTAGTGGCACAGTGTTTGCCTCACATGCAGGAAGCCCTGAGTTTGATTGCTCAGTACCACATAAACAGACAAAGCCAGAAGTAGAGCTGTGGCTCAAGGGACTAGTAGTGCTAGTTTTGAGCAAAAAGAAGCTCAAGGACAGTGCCCAGGTCCAGAGTTCAAGTCCTAGGAGAGGAAGGAAGGAAGGAAGAAAAAGAAAGAAAGGAAGAAAGAAAGAAAAAAAGAAAGAAAGAAAAAATAGAAGGCTGGGAAGGTGGCTCAGTGGTAGAGCGCTTGCCTTGCATGCATGAGGCCCTGATTCAATTTCTCAGCACCACATAAACAGAAAAAGCCGGAAGTGGCACTGTGGCTCAAGTGGTAGAGCGTTAGCCTTGAGCTGAAGAGCTGAGGGACAGCGCTCAGGCCCAAAGTTCAGGCCCCATGACTGGCCAAAAAAAAAATAAAATGAGAAGGATAAGGAGAAGAGCAAAAGGAAGAGGAAGAGGAGGAAAAAGAGGGAGAAGTGGAAGAAGAAAATGCCAGAGAGGCAGCAGAGGCAAGCTCCAGTGTTGAGTGTTGGTCTGTTTGTAGCATGGATCCTGCTGTCCTCCCCATATGCCGGGTTCCATTTCTTCTCAGAGCTGAATAATGTTCCATCATAATTCCTTTCACATTCAAGAGTAAAAGTTGAAGTCTTTTTTTTTTTTTTTGGTCCGGTCGTGGGGCCTGAACTCTGGGTCTGGGCACTGTCCCTCAGCTCTTCAGCTCAAGGCTAGCGCTCTACCACTTGAGCCACAGTGGCACTTCTGGCTTTTTTCTTCTTTTATGCTTATGTGGTGCTGAGGATTTCTCTCCTTCCAACCAGTCATACTGAGGACCCTACATTTGTTGTCTCTTCCCTCTGCTTCCCCTAGATGGCTCTGTGCCTTGCTTACTGCATCCTTCTGATTGCTTAAGCCTTACCAGTGAGGTACTGTGATTACTGTGTTTTAATTATATGGTCCTGACCATGCTTTGCCCTCCTTTCCTGTTCTGCTCTTTTTGTTGTTGTTGTTGGTCGTGGGGCTTGAACTCTGGACTTGGGCGCTGTCCCTGTGCTCTTCAGCTCAAGGTGAACACTCCACCGCTTGAGCCAGGGTGCCACTTCCGGTTTTCTGATGGTTTATTGAAGAGTCTCTCGGACTTTTCTGCCCAGGCTGGCTTTGAGCTGTGATCCTCAGATCTCAGCCTCCTGGGTAGCTAGGATTACAGGCTTGAGCCACCAACACCTGGCTTACTCTTTTTTTTTTGTCAGTCATGGGGCTTGAATTCTGGGCCTGGGCACTATCCTTCAGCTCTTCAGATCAAGGCTAGTGCTCTACCACTTGAGCCACAGCCCCATTTCTGGTTTTCTGGTGGTTTACTGGAGATAAGAGTCTCATGACCTTTCTATCTATCTATCTACCTACCTATATTTTTCTTCTTTTCTGTTGGTTGTGGGGCTTGAACTCTGGGCCTAGGCACTGTCACTGAGCTCTTCAGCTCAAGGCTAGTGCTCTACCACTTTAAGCCACAGCACCACTTCCGGCTTTTTTCTTTTTGCTTATGTGGTGCTGAGGAATCGAACCCAGGGCCTCATGCATGCAAGGCAAGCGCTCTACCACTGAGCCACCTTCCCAGCCCTGCTCTTATATCTTTATACCTGTTAAATGTGTTTCTTATTCCCAACCTAGAATCAGAGCTATGAGGTCAGGACCATGTGGGTAGATTTTGTCTTTGTCTGCTGCCAAAGTTTTACTGCCTAGTGGGTTTTAATGAATGATTTGAAGAATGAATGGTGAAGGGGTCCAACAATTGATGGCTTGAATTAGCCCTGGCCTCTCTTTTGAGTTATACTGCATCTTATCAGAGACCCATCCCTTATTACCACCCCATGGTAGGGGCCATGCTGCAGTTAGTGCTCCTCCCCATTCCAGTCTCTCTCTTTCTCTCTTTCAATCTCTCTCTCTCCCTCTCTCTTTCTCTCTCTCTCTTTTTTGACCAGTCATAGGGCTTGAACTCTGGGGCCCGGGTGCTAACCCTCAGCTCTTCAGTTCAAGTCTAGTGCTCTACCACTTGAGCCATAGAGCTATTTCCAGTTTTCTGGTGGTTAATTGGAAATAAAGAGTCTCATGGAGCTGGGCACCAGTGGCTTACACCTGTAATCCTAGCTACTCAGGAGGCTGAAATCT
>NW_012267242.1:15355314-15360535 GCF_000151885.1 Dipodomys ordii
GTTGTGGGGCCTGAACTCTGGGCCTGGGCGCTGTCCCTCAGCTCTTCAGCTCAAGGCTAGCGCTCTACCACTCGAGCCTCAGCGCCACTTCCGGCTTTTTTCTTTTTGCTTATGTAGTGCTGAGGAATCGAACCCAGGGCCTCATGCATGCAAGGCAAGCGCTCTACCACTGAGCCACATTCCCAGCTCTTGAGTAAAATTTTTATTCAGGCCAGGCACTGGTGGCTCACACCTGTAATCCAAGCCACTCGTGATCTGAGGATCACAGCTGAAAGCCAGCCCAAGCAGGAAATTCTGTGATGCTCTCATTTCTAATGAACTTCTTAGAAAAAGCAGGAAGTTTGGGGTGCTGGTGGCTCACACCTGTAATCCTAGCTACTTAGGAAGCTGAGATCTGAGATCGTGGTTCAAAGCCAGCCTGGGCAGGAAAGTCCTTCAGACTCTTATCTCTAATAAACCACCAGAAAACTGGAAGTGGGGGTGTGGCTCAAGTGACAGAGCACTAGCCTTGAGCTGAAGAGCTGAGGGACAGCGCCAAGGCCCAGAGTTTAAGCCTCAGGACTGGCAAAACAAACAAACAAACATAAAGAAATTCTTATTCAGCTTCCTAGATTTCACTTCCTCTGTGGCATCCTTAGTTGATACTTATGTCTGCTTTCATTTAAATTTAGAACACATATTCATAGCTACTAAACCCAGAAGGTTTGACCCCACTAAAAGTAGGGCAACTAAAGCTTGTGTGTCTCCTGATATCATGCAGCATCAGAGGAGTTTAGCTCCCAATGAAGCCTCAGCTCTATTTATTATTTTACAGGAAGTACAGTAGACGAGGAGCAAGTTAAGAAAATACATCAGGATACATAAGGTGAGGTTGCTCATGCCTGTGATTCTATCTACTTGAGAGGCAGATTAAATTTAGCCCAACCAACAGAAATAGAAAGCATAAGTAAAAAGACTGTGGTTCAAGGGATAAACTTGAGACTCTAACTTAAAAATAATCAAAGCACTTAGAATTAGGCACCAGTGGCTCATGTCTGTAAAAATAAACAAGCTAAATTTATGTTTTAATTAGATTTCTTTGGTGTATGTAGTACTGGGGTTTGAACTCAGGGCCAATTTAGCCCCTCTGGTGTCTGAACTTCAAACATCCATGCTTACTAGGCAGTCAATCTAGTAATTGAGCCACATCTCTAGTCCTGTTTTTTTGCTAGATATTTTAGGGTCTCACAAACTTCTGACTGTGCTGGCCTTAATCCTTGATCCTTCCACTCTCAACCTTCTGAGTAGCAGTTGCAAAGATGCAGGGGCAAGCCAGTACTATGTGGTCTTCCTTTTAATTAGTTTTGCGCTAAGCCCTCTCTCCTCCAGAAGAAGAAAAACTCAGCTCTTCAGCTCAAGGCTAGTGCTGTGCTACCTGAACCACAGCGCTACTTCCAGTTTTCTGGTGATTAACTGGAGATGAGAGTCTCATGGATTTTCTTGCCCTGGCTGGCTTTGAACTGTGATCCTCAGATCTCAGCCTCCTGAGTAGCTAGAATTACAGGCGTGAGCCACAGGTGCCTCACAGCCTTTTTTTTGGGGGGGGGGTTGTTGGTCTTTTATAGCTCTTTCCTTCTTTTCCTCTTTTTACTATGCTCTTTGTTTTGTTTTTGTTTGTTTGTTTGTTTGGTTGGTTGTGGGGCCTGAACTCTGGGCCTGGGCACTGTCCCTCAGCTCTTCAGCTCAAGGCTAGCGCTCTATCACTTGAGCCACAGCCACACTTCCGGCTTTTTCTGCTTATGTAGTACTGAGGAATTGAACCCACGGCCTTATACATGCAAGGTAAGCACTCTACCACTGAGCCACCTTCTTGGCCCAGCTTTCTTTTCTTTCCTTCCTTTTTTTTTTTGTCGTTTATAGCTTTATTTTCTTTCTTTCCTTCCTTTCTTTTCTATTTTTTTCCCCCCAGAACTGAGGGCCAAACTCCAAACTTAGGGCTTTGCACTTGCCAGGAAAATGCTTTTATACTGAGCTAAATCTTATATTCCCAATACCCCCCCTCCTTTTTGTGTGTGTGTGTGTGTGCCAGTATGGGCGCTTGAAATAAACGGCTGGGTGCTGTTCTTTATCCTTTTCGTTCAAAGCTCATGTTCTACCACTGGAGTCACAGTCTCACGTCTGGCTTTTGACTGGCCGCTGGAGGGCAGAGGCAGTGGAGAAAAGCCACTTCCTTACACACCACCTGTCCCAATCATTCTTCGAGGGCACTAATCTGAAATTGTTGAAACTCTCAAAACAAGCTATGTGCTAAAAGTTCCTGCTGACCCTGGCCATATAAACACTGCTACAACCAGACTCTGGGCGACCTCTCTGATCCGGATCAGGTAGTTCGCCCCAGCGCATACCCCAATAAACTTTTCTTTCTTCACCTTTACCTCCTCCTGCATGATCTTTCCTCGCCTAAAACCTTACAGCTTTTTACTGGTTGTGGATCTCATAGATTTTCCTGCCTGGTCTGGCTACGTGAGTCGTGATCCTCAGATCTCAGCCTCCTTAGTAGCTAGGATTACTGCGTGAGTTACTTGTGCCCGGCTAAATTTCGTTTTTGAGATAAGGTCTAACTTTGCCCTGGCTGGTCTAGAACTCGAGATTTTCCTACCTCCGTCTTCAGAGTGGTGGGAAGTACATCGCCACACTCCACATAGGATTAGATATATTAAATGTTTGCCTGAGTTAGGACTTGTAAGTGGCAAAGCTGATTCTACTAACATAACCTTTGGCTGTACAGGAAAGCATAGAGTCAAGGCCACAGCCGTGGGCTAGAGTGGCAGAATTACCAACCTGGTTCGACTGTAGCAACCTCCCAGCGGCCCAACACCCTCCCCGGCACGGTCGCGCGGCTTCTGGGGAGCGGCGGGGGCGGGGAGACGATTCTTCGGTTCGCAGCCTTTCATTGGTCATCCGTCACAGGGCCCATGCTCACACGAGGGAAATCAGCCAATCAGTGACGCCCTGCCTACCGCGCAATATCACGTTGTCGCTGTCCCTCCTGTGGCATGCTGGGAGTTGTAGTCTATTGTTCTGTCTCTACTCACAGAGAAAGATGGAACAGAACTACTAGGCCCAGATTGCTGAGCGCGGAGCGTGTTCTGCTTTTAGGTGTACCCCGCCAACAATCTGGACCAGCAAGACCCTGCATCCCGGAACAGGTGAGAAAGACTGCGCGCTGGGACTGGAGGTTGAGGTTCGGAATCGGGCCTTACCTCTAGGGGTACTGTAAGGTAGCCCAGCCTGTTGTGTCAGAGTTTTCCGTCGGGGGAGTGGGGCGGTCGGGCCCAACTAAGTGGCCGTTAATGTTTTTGGACACTTCCAAACTTCACCCTTGTACTTTTCCAAAGTCCCCAATATGCTTAGCTCCCACGTTACTCCTGCTGCGAGGACCGCCCCGTGCCCCTCCTCCCCCCCATCCTCCAAGTTATTCTTAGCAGAACACTTGCAAAATCTCAGCGCTTCTGTAAAGACTCAGGATGTCCAGTCCTGGTGCTGCAGACTACATGTCCAGATCGCTCGTGGGCTTTAGTCCCAGTTCTCTGAGGCGAACTTCAGACCCAGGCCAGCCTCTCCACCTCCTACCAGGGGAGGCCTGCGTGCTAGATTGGCTCTCCTTCTGCTCAGCTGCCTTCTGAAC
Organism: Dipodomys ordii; assembly: GCF_000151885.1. NCBI lineage: Eukaryota > Metazoa > Chordata > Mammalia > Rodentia > Heteromyidae > Dipodomys > Dipodomys ordii. Next base: position 15,358,982 of record NW_012267242.1, read on the forward strand.
CTCCAAGGCCTCAGATTAACGTCTGCATGATGGATTGCTTTAAAAAGGGTCCTTCCAGCCCCTAGTGCTGAGGTGCTTTGCTCTGTATCTCCCCAAACTTTGTGCACACAGACTTGAAGACATAAGGAATTCAGTTTTAACTGCTTCACTTTAAGATCTGTTGGGTGTCAGTAACCCAAATATTCGTTTAGTTCTCTTCATGGGAACTACTTACAAGCTTCATCCACCACAGGGTAGGGCATTCTGGATCAAGTTGGGAGGTGGGTTTTGGTATGATAAGGGGAGCTGCCACCATGCATCCTTTGGTACTTGCCCCTGCAGGGAGTGCTTGATGCCCCCTCCCTATGCCCCTGTCCCGTTGGCTGAGATCTGTGGGGGTCTTCTTGCTGCCAGCCCCCTGCTGGGTACCCCAGGAGAGATGGCTATGTTCCCTACGGAGGCCTTCTCTGGTGCATTGGTACCCAGCCCTGGGGTCCTGGCATGGTGCCCGCTGCTGGTGCCAAGTGTGGACAAATGAGCTTCGGTGAGTGTGGTTGAGGTGAGGGGCCTTGGGGAGGGAAATGTGGGATCAGCCTTTTCATTTGTCTTTCCATTCCTCAGAACATTTTGCTCCTCTCTCAGAATGAATGGAGACCAGAAATCTAATGCTTATGCCCAAGAGAAGCAGGATTTCATCCAGCACTTCTCCCAGATCGTCAAGGTGCTGACTGAGGATGAGATAGGGCACCCAGAGACAGGAGATGCCATTGCCCGGCTGAAGGAGGTAAGAGACTCATGACTTGAGGAAGCCAGTCCTTTTCATTTTGCACAGGTGTGCAATTGAGCTGTGGCTTTGTGGCAACTTTTAACAGGTGAAGACTTTCACTATGTACTTATTCAGCCCATCAACTTGACTTCAGCTCTGTAGAGAGTGGACCATCCAAACTGTTTTGCATGGGAGTGGAGGTCTTGAACCTGGCAAATCTTTTGGTTTTGTATCATTGTAAAATACTACTTTGGCAGGCAAACATCAGAGAAGGAAGTCCAAGATTGTCTTCTTGAGCCCTAAGGAAAAGTTGTTGTTGTTTTTAGCTGTAATGTCACTTCTGGTTTTCTGGGGGTTAATTAGTCTCACAGACTCTTCTGCAGCTGGCTTTGAACCATGATCCTAAGATCGCAGCCTCCTGAGTAGCTAGGATTACAGGTATGAGCCACTGATGCCTGGCTAGAAAGAATTTTTATAGCTAGGTATATATATGGTGACACATTCTGTAAATTCAGAACTCAAGAGGCTGAGGCAAAAAGATCATGAGTTTGAGGCCAGCCTGGGTTACATAGCAAGACCTGGTTTTGTTGTTTTTGTTTAAAAACAACAACAACGCCGGGCGCTGATTGCTCACGCCTGTAATCCTAGCTACTCAGGAGGCTGAGATCTGAGGATCATGGTTCAAAGCCAGTCCGGGCAGGAGAGACCATGAGACTCCTAACTCCAATAAACCACCAGAAAACCGGAAGTGGCGCTGTAGCTCAAGTGGTAGAGCGCTCACCTTGAGCTGAAGAGCTGAGGGACAGCGC
>NW_012267242.1:15361350-15366797 GCF_000151885.1 Dipodomys ordii
AAAAAAAAAAAAAAAAAAGCTGGTCTCAGGGCTGAGATTAATGGATCATGGTTTGAAGCCAGTCTGGGCTGGAAACTCTGTGAGACTCTTTTTTTGTTGTTTGTTTTTGTTGGTCGTGGCGCTTGAACTCTGGCCTTGCACTCTTCAGCTCAAGGCAAGCGCTCTACCACTTGAGCCACAGCACCACTTCCGGTTTTCGAGTGGTTTATTGGAGATAAGGGTCTCACAGACTTTCCTGCTGGTCCTGGCTTTGAACTCAGCCTCCTGAGTAGCTAGGATTACAGCCCGGCTTCTGAGAGACTCTTGTCTCCAATAAAGTACTCAAAAAGGTGCTGTGGCTTAAGTGGTAGAGTGCTTGCCTTGAGCAAAAGCACCTCAGGGACAGTGCCCATGCCCAGAGGACTGACAAAAAAAAAACTGTCTGTAAGTGCCCTCTGTCTCATATGCCTGAGGGAAAACAAAGAAAAGCAGAGGACTTTGTCTATACTGGGAAGAGGATTTAAAGGGAAGTATCATTAGTTCTGGTTCTGGTTGAGAGCAGGGAACAAAGGCTTAGTGAAAAGTTGCACCAGGATAAGTGCAAAAAAGATCCCTCAACTTGAGTTCCCCCGGGCTATTTGTGTGTGTGTGTGTGTGTGTGTGTGTGCACATGTGCCAACACTAGGACTTAAATTTGGGGTCGGGGCACTTCCTTTTCCTTAGCTTTTTCACTCAAAAATGTCATACTACTACTTGCCACAGCTCCACTTTCAGCCTTTTGGTGGTTAATTGGAGATAAAAGTCTCATCCGCTTTCCTGCCTTGATTGGCTTTGAATGAGATCCTCAGATCTCAGTCCCTGAGTAGCTAGAATTACAGTGAGTGGCTGTGGCTTGGGGCCTCATGTTTAGTACAGATGGGTTGAACCCTGTGTGGTGCAAAGTAAGAATTGGTGGGGAAAGGAAGTCAGATGAGCAGTGACCTGAGCAATTAGTGTTTACTGAGTTTTCTTTGAGTTCTGGGTTTGGGTACAGGACTTAATCTTCACTATGAAGGCTTTAAACTTAATAGGGAATACCATATAAATGTCAGCTAGGTATTGGAGAACTCTAGCTGGGCTTCAGAACTCAAGAAGTCAAGATAGTTGCAATTTTGGGGGCTCCCTGCAGGGGTCCTGGAATTAGGAAGGATGAAATAGATGATGGCTGAGAGGGAGGAGGGATGGGAAAATCTGAGCTAACTGTCCTGTGGACCTGTTCTCCTGTCCCTCTCCCCTTGCTCTAGGTCTTGGAGTACAATGCCATTGGAGGCAAATACAATCGCGGGTTGACCGTGCTGGTAGCATTCCAGGAGCTGGTGGAGCCAAAGAATCAAGATGCTGACAGTCTCCAGCGGGCCCTTACTGTGGGCTGGTGTGTGGAACTGGTGAGAGGGCTGGAGAAGGGCAGCACAAGTTTCCTAAAGTGGGAGTTTCTTGGGAGAAAAGATGGGCCCCAAACTTGTTTTTGTTTGTTTTTAATATTTATTTATTTATGTTGGTTGTGGGGCCTGAACTCTGGGCCTGGGCCCTGTCCCTCAGCTCTTCAGCTCAAGGCTAGCACTTTACCATTTGAGCCACAGCGCCACTTTTGGCTTTTTCTGCTTATGTGGTGCTGAGGAATTGAACCCAGGGTTTCATGTATGTGAGGCAAGCGCTCTACCACTGAGCCACCTTCCCAGCCCTCCAAACTTGTTTTATTAGGTCTTGTGTCTCTAGTGTACAATAGGCAGATTTAGGCAGAATGGATTAAAGGGTCAACCAATGAGGGGAACTTCCTTTGCCTTCCCCCCTCCCCCCCTCCGGGACTTGAACAGCCATTAGCCTTTTTTATTCAGGTCTGGTATTCAACATTTGAGCCATAGCTCCACTTCTGGCTTTTTGGTGGTTAATTGGAGATATGAATCTCATGGACTTTGTTGCTCAGGCTGGCTTTGAATGGGGATCCTCCTCAAATCTCTTCCTCCTGAGTAGCTCAGATTACAAGTGTGTGCCACCTACATCTGTTTTTTTTTTTTTTTTTGCCGGTTGTGGGGCCTGAACTCTGGGCCTGGGTATTGTCCATCAGCTTTTCAGCTTAAGGCTAGTGCTCTACTACTTGAGCCACAGTGCTCCTTCTGGCCTTATCTGCTTATGTGGTGCTGAGGAATCAAACCCAGGGCCTCAGGCATGTAAGACAAGCACTCTACCAATGAGCCACCTTCCCAGCCCCCCCTGGTGTTTTTTTTAAAATTAGAATTTGGCAGAGCAGTGTTGGCTCTTTAATCTCTTTAATCTTTAAGCACAAAAGGGACAGTCCTTGGTTCTAAAGCAAAACTAGATAACTGGCAATTGTTTTAAACTTAAATTCTCTAAATAGGTGAACAAATGAATGCAGCAGTGGTACTCATTAAACATCATTAAAAAATCATCATTAAACTCATTAAACAGAACTATACTACTTCTGGGTGGGATGGGAGGGAAAAACAGAAGAAAAAAACCCCCTTAAATTCTCTATATTTTTCCCCCCAGTCCTGGGACTTGAATTCAGGGCCTGCGCACTGTTCTTGAGCTTCTTTTGCTCAAGGTGAGCACTCTACCACTTGAGCCACAGCACCACTTCTGGCTTTTCTGTTTATGTAGTGGAATTGAACCCAGGGCTTCATACATGTAAGGAAAGTACTCTACCACTAATCCAAATTCCCAGCCCTTTCTAATTTTTTTTGTCCGGTCATGGGACCTGAACTCTGGGCCCGGGCGCTGTCCCTGAGCAATTCAGCTCAAGACTAGTGCTCTACCACTTGAGCCACAGTATCACCTATGGTTTTTGAGTGGTTTATTGGAGGTAAGAGTCTGATGGCCTTTCCTGCCTAGACTGGCTTCAAACTGTAATCCTCAGATGTCAGTTTTAGGATTACAGGTGTGAGGCACTGGCCCAGATGCAATTGACTTTTCAGAAAGTCCTGGCCAGTGCTTAGTGCTAGTCTTGTGAAAAAAAGTTCAGGAACAGTGCCTAGGCCCTGACTACAAGCCTCAGGACTGGCACCAAAAAAAAAAAAGAAAAAGTTCAGGCCAGTTGTTTGCTAGGGTACCTTACAATTTAATCTGTATTTCTCTGATTTTGGTAATGTGTATTTCCCATCATTTTGTCACATTTACCTTAGGAGGTTATTATATATACATACATACATATATACATACATACATATATATGTGTGTGTGTGTGTGTGTGTGTTTTGGATAATACTATGGTTTTGAATTCAGAGCCTTGTATTGCTAGGCAGGCTCTCTACCAATTGAACCACATTCTTAGCCTTGAACCACATTCTTAGCCTTTTTTTTTGCTGTGGTTTGGTTACTTTTTGGGTAGAGGCTCTTGTTCTTTGTCCTGGGCTGGTCTGAGACTCAGCTCTTCCTACTTGTACTTCTTGCATAGCTGGAATTCACATGTGTAGACTACACACCTGGCTTATTTGTTGAGATGGACGCTCACCAGTGTTTTGTCTGAGTTGGCTTTGAACTGAGTTGCTGAGTAACTGAGTACAAGCATGTGCTACCATGTCTGGTTAGGGAGGTTCCGTTGAAAACATCTTCCCAGTTCTGAGTTACACCCTATAGTTGCTCATTTAATTTATATTACTGGGACTCTGGCTCTGATACTTTTGTAGGGGTTCTGAATAAATGAAAATGTGGGTGGGGCTAGAGTTAGTACCAGGGGCAAGGGAAGTTGAGGGAGGGGCAATGGGATGGTTTCCCTTGTAGAATATCTTTGAGTATTGGTGGCTGAAATTAAAGTCCACTTGACCTTTAAGTACTTGTGGGTATAGGTTCAAGGAGCGCACCAGTGAGGAAACGCTGGGCATGAGCAGGATGCCTGTCCATGATACATTTCCCCAAAACACCGCCCAGCTTTCACTACTGACATGCTGTCTTCCAACCAATCTCAATTTTCACTGTCACTTAAATGAAGCACATTGTTACCTTGCATTTGCTTTTTTTTTTTTTTGGGTCCGGTCATGGGGCCTGAACTCTGGGCCTGGGCGCTGTTCCTCAGCTCTTCAGCTCAAGGCTAGTGCTCTACCACTTGAGCCACAGCGCCACTTCCGGCTTTTTTTTCCCCCTGCTTATGTGGTGCTGAGGAATCGAACCCAGGGCCTCAGGCATGCAAGGCAAGGGCTCTACCACTGAGCCACCTTCCCAGCCCCTTGCTTTTTTTTTTTTTTTGATTAAAAATTATTTTGTTGTGGGGCTGGGAAGGTGGCTCAGTGGTAGAGAGCTTGCCTTGCATGCCTGAGGCCCTGGGTTCGATTCCTCAGCACCACATAAGCAAAAAGAAAAAAGCTGCAAGTGGTGCTGTGGCTCAAGTGGTAGAGCGCTAGCCTTGAGCTGAAGAGCTGAAGGGCAGCGCTCAGGCCCAGAGTTCAGGCCCCATGACCGGACCGCCCCCCCAAAAAAATTTTATTTTATTGTAAGGATGATATACAGTGGGGTTACAGTTACATAAGTAATGAGTACATTTCTTGTCAAACATTGTTTCCCCTCCCTTGTTTTCTCCCACTTCCCCCTCCCCCACTCCCTTCCCTTCTGTATTTGCTTTATGGGAGGCATATTTTCACAAAAATGAGGGCAGGGAATCACTTAGCAGATCACCTAACAATTCCAACACCTGACATTGAGGGCTAAGAGCTTTCCATTGCTGAGCTGTGTACATGCACACACAGTAATTTAGTTTTTTCCCCCCCAGTCCTGGCCTTGAACTCAGGGCCTGGGTGTTGTCCCTGAGCTTCTTTTGCTCAAAGCTAGCACCCTGCCACTTGAACCACAGCACCACTTCTAGCTTTTTCTACGTATGTGGTACTGATGAATCAAACCCAGGGCTTCATGCATGCAAGGCAAGCACTCTACCACTGAGCCACCTTCCAATCAGCAATTTAATTTAATTTTTTTTTGTCAGTCGTGGGGCCTGAACTCTGGGCCTGGGTGCTGTCCTTCAGTTCTTCAGCTCAAGGCTAGCGCTCTACCACTTGAGCCACAGTGCCACTTCCAGCTTTTTTTCTGCTTATGTAGTGCTGAGGAATCAAACCCAGGACCTCATGCATATGAGGCAAATACTCTACCACTGAGCCACGTTCCCAGCCCCCAGCAATTTAATTTTTGTGTGTGAAATTTGATTTTTGATTTATTATTTTGAGGATTGGATGAGCTATGTAATGCACAGGAAAAATTAAAAATTTTTGTTCGTGTAGTTGGGCGATGGTGGCTCACGCCTGTAATCCTACGTACTCAAGAGGCTGAGATCAGAGGATAGAGGTTCAAAGCCAGCCTAGGCAGGAAAGTCATGAGACTCTTTTTTTTGTTGGTTTATTGGAGATAGGAGTCTCACGGTCTCTCCTGCCCGGGCTGGCTTTGAACCTCGATCCTCAGATCTCAGCCTCCTGAGTAGCTAGGATTAC
>NW_012267242.1:15366847-15385850 GCF_000151885.1 Dipodomys ordii
CTCACGGTCTCTCCTGCCCGGGCTGGCTTTGAACCTCGATCCTCAGATCTCAGCCTCCTGAGTAGCTAGGATTACAGGCGTGAGCCACCAGTGCCCGGCTAGTCATGAGACTCTTATCTCTAGTTAACCACCAGAAAACCAGAAGTGGTGCTGTGGCTCAAGTGGTACAGTGCTTGCTTTGAGCTGAAGAGCTGAGGGACAGTGTCCAGGCCCCTGAGTTCAAGCCCAGGACTGACAAAAAGAAAAAAAAATTGTGAACTTTGTTTTGATTTTTTTCTTTTATTAATTTGATTGTGCTTGGTCAAAACCATGTATAATAAATTCACGAATCATTCTGGCTTTTTTTTTTTGGGGGGGGTGTTGGTCATGGGGCTTGAACTCTAGGCCTGGGCGCTGTCCTTGAGCTCTTCAGCTCAAGGCTAGTGCTCTACCACTTGAGCTACAGTGCCATTTCCAGCCTTTTCTGTTTATGTGAGGAATTGAACTCAGGGCCTCATGCATGTGAGGCAAGCACTGTACTACTAAGCCACCTTCCCAGCCGCTCCTCCCCCTTTTTTGAATGCTTAATTGGAGATAAGAGTCTCACAGACTTTCCTGCCCAGCTGGCTTCAAACCACGATCCTTGGATCTCAGCCTTCAGAGTAGCCAGGATTGCAGGTGTGAGCCACCAATGCCTGGCATTGCCGTCACCTTTGAGAGAGGTGATGCGATGAGTGAGAGTTTCAGGGGAGCCCTTCTACTACAAATAGGCACAGTGTGAGTAACCTGCCTTGTATGAAAAACCCAGGTCTGTACCCTGCTCCCTGGGGTGAGGTCAGCCTTAAAGGCATAGGTAGATGCCTCCTTTCTTTGGGCTTGCATGGAATAGCAACAGAGGTGTCAAATATCTACACCTTCGATGAGAGGAGTGTAACCTGTTTCCTTAGCAGTATGGACCCATTGGAGCACACAGGACCAGGATAGGGTGTAGTTTTCAAAACCTTGTCTTGGCCAGGTGCATTTGTGGGTGTGTACAGTACTTGGCTAGCTTTCATGAGGGCCTGAGTTATATTCCCAGCACTGCAGAAGCAGCCAAGCAGCAGCACCAAACCCATGTCTTGAAAAGCTGTGTAAGTCATATGTAGCCTGACTGTAAGAAGCAAGTTTGGTGGTACATGCCTGTGTTGTTCAGAATTCTATTGTGTTTAATAATCTCTTGATACTAGGGATAGTCTAGGGCAGATTAGAGGTGTGAGCAACCTATTTTAATCATTTAACCTGAAAATGAGTGTGTTTTAGTTCCATCTCCTCACCCCTGAATCCATACTGGGATTTGAACTCAAGGCCTGACTTGGCTAGCTTATGCTCTGCCACTTGAACCACTAGCCCAGCTTTCTACACACCCCCCCCCCCCCCCCGTCAGTCCTGGGGCTTGACCCCAGGGCCTGGCCGCTATCCCTGAGCCTCTCTGTGCTCAAAGCTAGCGCTCTATCACTGGAGCCACAGCACCACTTTCAGATTTTTCTGAGTAGTTTATTGGAGATAAGAGTCTCATGGACTTTGCTGCCTGAGCTGGCTTTGAACTACAATCCTCAGATCTCAGCCTCCTGAGTTGCTAGAATTATGGTTGTGAGCCACTGTGTCAGCTAGCCGTTTTTTTTTTTTTTTTTTGTCATGGGGCTTGAACTCTGGATCTGGGTGCTATCCTTTAACTCTTCAGCTCAAGGCTAGCGCTCTGCCACTTGAGCCACAGCACCACTTCCAGCTTTTTTCTTTTTTGCTTATGTGGTGTTGAAGAATCGAACCCAGGGCCTCATGCATGCAAGGCAAGCGCTCTATCATTGAGCCACCTTCCCAGCCCCAGTAGGTAGGATTATAGGCATGAGCTACCAGCACTTGATTCTGTCCCATTTGTTTTAGAGGGGAGCCTGATAGAAGAGGTCATGTACATTTTCCCATTTCTACATTTTCTGTAACAGAAGTTCTTGGTGTCCCCATCCTGACCTTCCTTTCCACCTCAGTGACCGTCAGAAACAGCAGCTCTGAGAGAACGCATAAGACCTGGGGGTCTTATTCTACTTTTCTTTCTTCTAGCTTCAAGCTTTCTTCCTGGTGTCAGATGACATCATGGACTCTTCCCTTACACGCAGGGGGCAGACTTGCTGGTATAAGAAGGTAATGTGGATGGGCAGGGAGCAGTGGGTGTGGGGACAGGTTATACAGCCCTGTTAAACTATCTTGGATAGTAGTTCTTGGTATGCATGTAGGCCAGAGAAAGATTACATGTTTTACATTGTGCCTCTAACAGCCGGGCATAGGTTTGGATGCGGTCAATGACGCTCTGCTCCTGGAAGCATGTATCTACCGCCTGCTGAAGTTCTATTGCCGGGAGCAGCCATACTATCTGAACCTGATTGAGCTCTTCCTGCAGGTAAGCTGCAGACTCAGGCCCAGTGTCAGAGGCTGCTCACAGTTCCCTTGGCCTCATCTGCTGGTTTCAGGGTGCAGGATTGGTAGGTTTTCCTGGAAAGGGAAATCAGGGAAGGTGACTGGGAAGGGTGATAGTAGGAATGGCAAGACGGGCTCCTCTGTCCCTATATGATTAGGCAAAGCAATGAGAAAGGGCTTTGTGCAAGATTGTGGGCCTAGATTTTCTTTCCTTTCTTCTGCTTTTGTTTGTACTCAGTTGCCAGCTGCTCTGAGATGTTGTGGGGCTTACATGTCAGCATTGGCCATATTTATAGAAAGCTTGCCTGATCCATCTTCCTCTTCTCTAGAGTTCCTATCAGACCGAGATTGGGCAGACCCTGGACCTCATTACAGCTCCCCAGGGCCATGTGGATCTTGGCAGATACACTGAGAAACGGTAAGGGTCAGTGTGAACCATAACTGGATGGTAAGAGGGGATTGAGGGTGGATGTTTCCCTTCTGAGTCATTTATATTCTCCTACTCAGGTATAAATCTATTGTCAAGTACAAGACAGCCTTCTACTCCTTCTACCTGCCCGTTGCGGCTGCCATGTACATGGTAAGTCAGCGTCTGCACTCTCCTGGCTCTACCCACATGGGTTTTGGGACAGGAAGACACAGAGTAGACCACTTGGACAATCCCACTGAATGACTTTGTGACCTTGAACAAAACACTTAATCCCTCTGGGTCTGTCTGCTGTGCTATAGGAAGGGATAAAATTCCTGCCCTACAAGACTGTATAATTAGCTGAGGCCAGGCAAATGAAAATGCTTGGTTCTTAATAAGGGAACAGTGATTCCTGCATCTGAATTGGGATGGATTGGGAAGAAGCTAATTCAGGCTGAGAGGGAAAAGCATGGGTTCAAAGGCAGCCAGTGGGATTGGCTGTTTACTCTCAACTCATTTCTTCAAGTGAGTTCTTTCATCCTGAAAGGTTTGAGGTGGTAAAAGATCTGGAAGTAGCCAGGCACTGGTGGCTCGTGCCTGTAATCGTAGCTACTCAGAAGGCTGAGATCTGAGGATAGAGGTTCAAAGCCAGCCCAAGCAGGAAACTCTGTGAGACTCTCTTTTTTTTGTCAGCCGTGGGGCTTGAACTCTGGGCCTGGGCGCTGTCCCTCAGCTCTTCAGCTCAAAGCAAGCGTTCTACCACTTGAGCTACAGCGCCATTTCCAGTTTTCTGGTGGTTTATTGGAGATAGGAGTCTCACGGTCTCTCCTGCCCGGGCTGGCTTTGAACCATGATCCTCAGATCTCAGCCTCCTGTAGCTAGGATTACAGGCATGAGCCACTAGCCCCCAGCTCTGTGAGACTCTTATCTCCAATTAACCACCAGAAAACCAGAAGTGGTGCTGTGGCTCAAGTGATAGAGTGCTTGCCTTGAGCTGAAGAGCTGAGGGAAAGTGCCTAGGCCCAGAGTTCAAGTCTTACAACCAGCAAAAAAAAAAAGATCTGGAAGTGGATCAGACAAACAAGGAAAGTGAGGGCCTTTGGAATTCCAGGATGGTTTAGCCAAAGATAAGTGGGATAGAGGCTGCTGGACTGTTGATTAGGACTTTGTAATTCATGGGCCTAAGTCTGTCTCATAGAGAAAGCAGTTGGGAAGGTGATGATATTTGTGGGTTTGCCTTCTTACTCCTTGCCTTGTAGGCAGGCATTGATGGAGAGAAGGAACATGCCAATGCCAAGAAGATCCTGCTGGAGATGGGAGAATTCTTTCAGATCCAGGTAGGAAGGCTCAATGCAGTGGCACAGAACCATAGCAACTTCCTCCCCTGCCTGCAAGTTTCTTCATTCCTCCTTTTGTGCTTCCTGTCCAGGATGATTACCTTGACGCCTTTGGGGACCCCAGTGTGACAGGAAAGATTGGCACTGATATCCAGGACAATAAATGCAGCTGGCTGGTGGTTCAATGTCTGCAACGGGGCACTCCAGAACAGCGCCAGATTTTGCAGGTGCTCAAGATAGGCTTGGCAGTCCCTTAGCTAAGAGAGGGCTAGGGTGGTAGTTCTCAATTATGATGATTTTTGTCTTCTGGTGAACATTTGGCAATGTTAGAGTTTAGCGTGTGAAGGTGGGCGACCGTGGCTCACACCTGTAATTCTAGCTACTCAGGAGGCTGAGATCTGAGTATTATGGTTCAAAGCCAGCCCAGGCAGGAAAGTCCATGGGACTCTTATCTCCAATTAACCACCTGAAAACTAGCTCAAGTGGTGGAGTGCTCACCTTGATCTGAAGAGCTGAGGAACAGCGCCCAGACCGAGTTCAAGCCCCACAACCAACCAAAAATAAAATAAAGAGTGCATGTGCTAAAGATTACTAGATAACAGAAGGTTAGGGATGATGAGAAACAGCATAGAACATACAAAACAGTTCCCCAAATAATCACGTGGCTTGAAGTGTCAAGTTTGAGAATCACCAGAGTAGAAGCAGCTGGAGCTGAGACTATCTGAACATTTGGGATGGAGGAGAGGAGACTGGGAGTTGGTAGTTGGAGGCAGAACTGGGTGTGGCATTCAGGAGGCTGAGGCAGGATGATCTTGAATTTGAAGCCAGCCATATAGCAATATCTATCTAAAAGCAAAAACAATAAGCTGGGCACTGGTGGTTCACGCCTGTACTCCTAGCCATTCAGGAGGCTGAGATCTGAGGATCGTGGTTCAAAGCCAGCTGGGGCAGGAAAGTCCGTGAGACTCATCTCCAATAAACCACTAGAAAAGTGGTGCTGTAGGAAGTGGCACTGTAGCTCAAGTGGTAGAGTGCTCGCCTTGAGCTGAAGAGCTGAGGGACAGCGCCCAGGCCCAGAGTTCAAGCCCCATGACCGACCAAAAAAAAAAGTGGTGCTGTGGCTTGAGCGGTAGAGCACTCACCTTGAGCTGACGAGGGCAAGGACAGTGCCCAAGCCCAGAGTTCAAGCCCCACGACCGACCAAAAAAAAACCCAAACAACAAAACAAAAAGCGAAACAAACAAAAACAATATTTGGAGGCAGAGATGGAGTGAGAGGAGGGCTTTGGAGATGTTCTAGAATATCTGGATGAGAGACCAGAGTGGTCCTGGGGCCTTTGGAGAGTTAATGCAATTTTCCTGTCGCCAACTCCTTTCAGGAAAATTACGGGCAGAAGGACGCCAAGAAGGTGGCTCAGGTGAAGGCACTTTACGAGCAGCTGGACCTGCCAGCTGTGTTCTTGCAGTATGAGGAAGACAGTTACAGCCGCCTTATGAGTCTCATCCAGCAGTATGCTGCACCCCTGCCATCTACCATCTTCTTGGGGCTAGCCAACCAGATTTACAAGCGGAAAAAATGACCTAGAGACTGCAAGGGCTGGGAGGGAGTGCTCTCAATAAATTATTGTCCAACCTTCTCGTCATTTTTGTTCTTGCTCCAGCCTGGAGTCTCACCTTGTCCAGATTGGGGGTGGTTTGGCAGGGGCCAGGGAAATGCATGAGTGGTGATTGGACGATGCCTGGACCACTAGCTGGGCCTTGGCGCCGGAAGTCCCTTGGGACTTGAAACTGAGCTGGGTCTGGTGTGTGTGTGTGGGGAATACAAGCATGACGTCAAGCCCCGGGGGCGGGCCTGAGTTAAGCCACGCCCGTGCGTGAAGGGGTGCGGCTGCGCAGGCGAGTGGGTTGTTCAGGTGCCCCTCCCCTCCGTGCTGTCCCCCGCCGGGCGGGGACCGAGGGAACCGCTGATCATCCCTAGGCCGGAGCGGTCCCAGGACCCTGGTATGGAGGGCTCGGTCTGTGGGTGTGGATGGATGGAACAGGACCTCGGGATGAGGCAGGAGAGGGGAGCGTTAAAACTGAATGGAGAAGGGGTGGGTGGTGGCTGGAGGATAGAGGCGTTAAGAATGGATGGATAGCCCTGGTGAGTGGGGTAAGGGTGCGCCAACCCCGCAGGCAGATGGGAGCCTGCTGCAGACCTTGAGGGGCGGCCCGCGGACGCAGCTGACCAGACAGAAGCTCCTTCCGCCGCCCCTTGCCTGCATGAACCAGCCAGACCAGCGCCTTGCTCATCTCCTTTCACAGCACCTGGGCGGGGTTTCCTCTGGCTTCTTCCTCTGGGAGCAAGTGGTAGACTGGATGGCAAGGGTTAAATTGCTGCGGAAAGGATTCGGGGTTCTGTTCCAGACCCCATCCTCTTCCAAGCTCCGCACCCCTACGGAGATTCAGAGCGCAGCCGCATTCTCTGACCCTCCCTTCTCTGTTCCCGAACGGGAAGGGGGGGGGGGCGGGTAACAGACGACTCCACCTGCAAATACCGCAGTGGAAACTAATGGCCAGTCGATGGCGATTTGCATTTCATTTAAATATCCCCCAAAGCAGCCTGAGCCTTTCCAGGCCGTCAGTCACCTTGGTGTCCTTTCTGTGGCCCAAAGCCTCACTGGATGGGTTTCACCCGTGTCTTCTAGGTCTGCTTCTGCGTTGCCAGGTAGGTGGATGTAAGAGGCCCAATCCTGGTTCTCTGGAGGCCATTCCATCGCCGCCAGCACTATGCTGTCCCCTCAGAGAGCTTTACTCTGCAACCTCAACCACATCCACCTCCAGCACGTCTCCCTAGGCCTGCACTTGTCCCGCCGTCCAGAGCTACGGGAGGGGCCTCTGAGCACGCCACCTCCCCCGGGAGACACCGGCGGCAAGGAGGGCAGGGGGCCCTGCAGCGGGGTCCTGGTGGATGCCAACTCCAACAGTCCAGCTGTGCCCTGCCGGTGCTGCCAGGATCACGGGCAAAGCCTAGAAAACCGGCAGGACCCTTCGCAGGAGGAAGAAGGGGCTGCTTCTCCCTCCGACCCGGGCTGCTCCTCCTCTCTCAGTTCCTGTTCAGATCTTAGCCCCGATGAGTCCCCCATCTCAGTGTACTCTCGGGAGCTGCCTGGCGATGACATCCACCCTGAGCCCAGCATCGTCCCTGTGGAGCAGGGCTCCTCACTGGCCTCAGCAGGCCCTGGTACTTGCTCTCCGGACAGCTTCTGCTGTTCTCCTGATTCTTGCTCCGGAGCTTCCTCTCCGCCTGGCCCTGGCTTGGACTCGAACTGCAACGCCCTGACCACCTGCCAGGACCTTCCTTCTCCAAGCCTGGAGGAAGAGGAAGAGAGTGGGGAGCAGGATCTCCCTACCTCCGAGCTCTTCGAGACAGAGGACGGGAAAATCGACGCTGGGAAAACAGAGCCCAGCTGGAAAATAAACCCCATTTGGAAAATTGACACAGGAAAAACAGAAGGTGGGTGGAAAGTCTGTGAGAACAATAACTCTGATCGGAAAACCAACGTTAATACTAACTCTAGCAGGAAAATCGAAGCCGGGAAATTCGACTCCTGTTGGAACACCAACACAGGAAAAACTGATTCTGGCCCGAAAATAGATGCAAGGAAAATCGATGGGGAATGGAGAAGTGACGTCAGCGAGGAGCCGGTGCCCCACCGGACAATCACGTCTTTCCATGAACTGGCTCAGAAGCGCAAGCGGGGCCCGGGGTTACCCCTAGTGCCACAGGCGAAGAAAGATCGGAGCGACTGGCTTATAGTCTTCTCTCCAGACACCGAGCTTCCCCCAACCGGGACGCTGGGCGGGTCCTTAGCAGCTCCCCGGGAAGTCACCACCTTCAAGGAACTCAGGTCTCGCAGCCGGGCCCCGCCCCCGCCAGTCCCGCCTCGAGACCCTCCCGCTGGCTGGGCCTTGGTCCCGCCCCGACCCCCGCCCCCGCCCGTGCCTCCCCGGAGGAAGAAGAACCGACTTGGGCTGCAGCCCATCGCGGAGACGCCTCCCGAGGAGGGCAGGGCAGTGAGCCCCGCGGCTGGCGAGGAGGCCCCAGCCGCCAAGGAGCCCGAGGAGGCCGTCAATCAAGCCCGCGGCGAGGGTAAGAGGCGGAAACACCGAGCAGGAGGAGGCTGGGCTTCGGCCTCGCCCACGCCTCCGACGGCTTCAACCCCGCCTCCAGTCTCCCCACCTTTCTGTGTCACCCATCCACCCCACCCCTCTACCGGGGAGCGCTCCGGGAAAGGGAAGCTGGGCGGGTCACTGGGTTACAGGACTAATTCTTTGCTCCTCTTTCTCCCGCTCCTCCTTGCCTGGCTGCCCGTCCTGCTGCCCTCCTTCCCCTCTGCGCCTGGCTCCGCCAATCCTGCCTGCAGCGGGTCCCCTCTTCCTCCCTCGGCCCCCGGTTTTCCGGTTCTCGGCCGACGGGCGCCCCCTGTTGGAGGGTGGAGGCGCGGGCGCAGCTGGGTCCCTGCTACTGGCGCGGCTGGCCGGGTGGCCCAGCACTGGGCTGCGCCTATTGGGGGCGCCGAGTCCCCAAGAGGAGCAGTTGCTGCCTGTCCGCCTGTCCCCAGTGGGAGCCTATTCGCCTCCTACTCGGGGGGCCCTGCCCTGCCTGGCCAGCCCCGAGCTGGCACTGCTGCTGTCCCCGCTCTTTCCCAGAAGTAGCACCTTTCCCGCCGCGACTTCCCCACCCCGCCAGGTGCCCGCCCCCCCGCTGCCACCACCACCTCGTCCGCCGAAGGCCACTCGCTGGACCAGGAGCCCACCGTCTGCGCCCAGGCTACGTAAGACGGCCCCGGGCAAGCCCGGCAGGCCACGCCTCAGGCGGGTCGCCCCGCCCATTCCAAGGCCCCTTGCGTCCTGGCTCAGCCTCCGTTTTAGTTTTTTTCTCCCCCTGTCTCCCTCTGAGGTGCCTGGCTAAGTCCCCCTCTTCAACTCTGGCTAGTCCTGGGGAGTCTGGCCTTGCTTCTCCGGCTAGGGGTAGGGAGGGTTGCTGCTCTTTCCGTTCCGCGGCCCAGCACTTCTTTTTCCAAGCTCGCCCCGGGTATAGTGGATCCGGGCTCACCTGGCCTCCATGCCCACTCGAGAGCCCTCGGCTGGTGTAGTTCGGGCTTGACTGGCGTCTGTCTGGATGAAGCTCCCTGGAGCTCATTGGCCCAGTGGGTTCTGGCCACGCCCTCAGAAGTCCCGCCCCACGTGGGACGGAGCTGGCGCCCTCCCGGGGCCAGAGAGTGAGCCAACCCGGGTTTCCTCTTTCCAGCTTTCTGACCTTTGGGTCTCACCTCCCTTTGACTCTCCCATTCCCGTCTGTCTGTCTTTCCATTGGTTGAGGCCCTCCACGTGTTCCCTGGGGCTGGTGGGGGTGGGGGCACCTGAGTCCGAGCGTGGGCTGCTCCGAGTCCCCTCCCCAGTCACCTCCCGCCTCTGCTGGCGGGGCGGGGTGGAGCGCGGACGGGCTCTGCTGCCACAGGACTTCTGGATCTCGGAGGAGGTGGGGGCTGAGCCTTGAGGAAGTCACTGGGAATCGAGGCGGAAGGCGGCGGGTGCTGGGATGTGTGGCCAAGTCCCCTCTGGGGATCAGGTGGGGCCTCTCAAGGCTCCCTGCGGCTCTGCTGCCCAAGACCCTTCGTGGCTTAGGGACGCCGGAAGCCCCCAGAAGATGTGCGGAGCCGGGCGTCCTGGGGGTAACCCTTGGTAAGTAAGCAGTCACTGCGTTCCTCTCCCTGATCCAGTTCGTAGTTCCTGGTCTTTCTCTGGTGTTCCCGGGGCCCAGCGGCTGTGGATGGCAGAAGCCCAGAGTGGGACTGGCCAGCTGCAGGAGCAGAAAAAAGGTAGGCAGGCCACCCTGACTCCTGCCTCTTACCTAGGGGCTTTAAGGCTCACACTCCATAAACCCGCCAGGCTCTCCACGTTCTTTGACCCTATGGGGTCGAGGGTAGGGACCTGCAGCTTTGATGTGTCTTTCCTTTCTTAGGTCTCCTGATAGCCGTCAGTGCTTCCGTGGATAAAATCATCTCGCACTTTGGAGCTGCCCGGAACTTGGTTCAGAAGGTGGAGATGGCTGGAGGATGTTGGGATTTGGAGCTTAATATAGCTCCGGGGTAAGGAAATATTTAGTGGGCGATGGCTAAGATGTATCTCTGGATTCATTTGCGTTGCCCTGTCTCTAGGCCCAGTTGGGGGATAGCCGACTGAGCCCTGATGTGGGGCACTTAGTGCTGACCACCCTCTGCCCTGCTCTCCATGCCCTGGTGGCCGATGGGTTGAAGCCTTTCCGGAAAGATCTTATCACTGGACAGCGTCGGAGCAGCCCCTGGAGCGTGGTGGAGGCATCCGTGAAGCCAGGTGAGCCCCGAGGGTGTGGGACCCTGCAGGAGCAGCGTTGGGCCCTGGCTGACCTCCTTCCCTGTCCCTCAGGCTCCAGCAGCCCTTCCCTGGGATCACTGTATAGCCAGGTCAGCCGCCTGGCCCAGCTGAGCAGCAGCCGCAGTCGCTTCCATGCCTTCATCCTTGGCCTTCTCAAGTGAGTGGCCTTCTAGTCATGACCTCATGGAGCCATGGAACATTCTCTTCCAGAGAAGCCCTTCCTTCTTCCAGTTTTATGCTTTATCCCCCATCCTAGCAGACTATAAAGTCCTCCACCTTCCTGACCATTTTTTCCCTCTTTTCTCTTCCAGCACCAAGCAGTTGGAGCTGTGGTTTTCCAGTCTCCAGGAAGATGCAGGTCAGAGAGTTAGGTGGGGTTTTGGGGTTAGGAGAGGAAGGGATCTTTTATTAATTCTCACTGATGCTAGAAGATCTTATTACTCTTTACCTTAAAGCTTTTCTGTGGGGTCCCATTGCCCTTGGGAGGAAAGACTTAAATCTTTGGGTCATTTGAACCTTCTTCCTTCATCTGCCTGTGGTCCAAGACTGTTAACATTCTTACTGGTTCTCTTTGCCCCAGGACCTAACTCAGGCCTTTCCTCCTAGAATAGGCCTCCTTGTCCCTCCTGACTTCTCATTTTCATTCCTCAGTGGGGCCTGTCTGCTCAAGCTCTCACCCCCCCCCTTTTTTTTTGTCGTTGTGGGGCTTGAACTCTGGGCCTGGGTGCTGTCCCTCAGCTCTTCAGCTCAAGGCGAGCGCTTTACCACTTGAGCTACAGCGCCACTTCCGGTTTTCTGGTGGTTTATTGGAGATATGAGTTTCACAACTTTTCCTGCCTGGGCTGGCTTTGAACCTCTATCCTCAGATCTCAGCCTCCTGAGTAACTAGGATTACAGGCCATAACTGGGGGCTGGCTTATACTGAAACTTAGTTGCTACCAATTACTTCTTTGTATCTCTCTCTGGAGGTCAAGGTTCTACATGGGTAGTAATGTGTCTGTCAGTTCTATTGTCCCATCTGTCGCTTTTTTCCCTACATAGTAAGGCTTGGGAAGAGGTCCTCTAAGCCTGGGCCCAGAGCAGGGACTTATGCTGAGCTGTTTATTTTTTTTCCCCCTCCAGGCTTACTGTCCCTCCTGTATCTGCCCACGGGATTCCTCTCCTTGGCAAGGGGAGGCTGCCCATCCTTGTCAACAGAGTTGTTACTCCTGCTGCAGCCCTTGTCGGTGCTCACCTTTCATCTGGACCTGCTCTTTGAGCATCACCACCACCTGCCCCTGGGCCCATCCCAGGCCCCTGCCCCTCCAGGCCCACCTCCAGCCCTGCAGCAGACTGTGCAGGCCATGTTGCACTGGGGGGGCCGGCTGGCCCAGAGTTTCCGGGGGTCTGCTGGGGAGGCTGCTCCTGACCCTTCAGCTGCCTCAAATGCTCCCACATCAGGCAGCTGGTGGGAACAGTTGACACAGGCCTCTCGGGTCTATGCCTCAGGGGGGACTCAGGGCTTCCCTCTTCCCCGGTGGGGGGGACCCAGGAATCATGAAACTGTAGCTGAGAGTACACAGGAGAGACCTCTGCCAGCAGAGCAAGCAGCACCAGGAAGAGGCGTGTGGCTGGGGAGACTCTTCGGCGTACCTGGAGGCCTCACAGAAGCTGAGAGTGGAGCCTTTAAATCCAGGTGTGGGGGTAGCTTGTCCCTTCTATGACCTTCTGCTCCCTCTCAGAATTTAGTAGCCTCATTTGAAAAACTAGAGACTCATGATCCTTTAGGTAAGAGGGTTTTTTCCTTAAAATCAAGATTCAAAAAATGGTTGCTATTAGATTGGCTACATTGTAATGGTTATGTGAGTACCTGTATAATGTTCCTAATTTTATCTCCTGCCTAATACTTGAAAATATATACTATCTGGGTCTTTAAAAAAGAAATAAAAGGCTGGGCACCAGTGGTTCATGCCTGTAATACTGTCCATTCAGGAGACTGAGAGCTGAGGATTGCTGTTCGAAGCTGGCCTGGCAGAAAAGTCCTCATGAGACTCTTACCTTCAATTAACCACTCAAAAACTGGAAATAGTGCTCTGGCTCAATTGGTAGAGCGCTAGCCTTAAGCATAGAGAGGTTCAGAGACAGCGCTCAGGCCCTGAGTTCAAGCCCCACAACTGACAAAAAAAAAAAGGCAAGAAAAGTTGCTGACCTTTGTTCTAGGGGTTGACCCATTGGTCTCTTTAATGACTTAAGGTATTCTCTAGAGATTACTTGAGTCTTTCTGAGTCAGTACACTTAGGCATTGCTGGTTCCATAGGTTTCATGTTGTTTGGGTGTTGTACAACTTTGTTATCATTTTCCTGTGTCCTCCAGCTGCCACTGGGCCTTCAGCAGTGAACAACTCTTGATCTACTTAGAACCAGTCAGGGCCTTCAGCTTTTCTCCCTCCAAAGCCCTGTTTGTTTTTTTTCTGGAGGTGGGTTACCTCTGTGACCCTATTATCTTTTACTTCAGGAGACCATCTAGCTGGCTGCCCCCAACAGTGAGTGTGTTGGCTCTGGTGAAGCGAGGGACACCTCCTGAAACTCCTCCCGAAGAGCTTGTGGCCTCAACAGCTAGCACAGTTCAGGCCCATAGGTAAGGGCTGGGAAGGATGTACCTGTGTGTAACTGTGTGTTTGGTTCTATTTGTGTGTTTCAGTATTTGCAGAGTGGACAGAGGATAGTGTAAAAGATTGTGGGCTTGGGCTGGGAAGGTGGCTCAGTGGTAGAGCGCTTGCCTTGCATTCATGAGGCCCTGGGTTCGATTCCTCAGCACCACATAAGCAAAAAGAAAAAAGCCAGAAGTGGGGCTGCGGCTCAAGTGGTAGAGCGCTAGCCTTGAGCTGAAGAGCTGAGGGACAGCGCCCAGGCCCTATGACTGGACCCCCCCCCCAAAAAAAAAGATTCTGGGCTTAAAATTTAAGACTGCTTAGTTTACTTTTCATCTTTCCTAGTTATTACTGTGTGGCAATTATTTTCCAAAGCCTTCATTTCTTTCCTCTGTAAAAAGTGGGTGTCAGGTGTGGTGGCACATGTCCCTAATCCTAGCACACAGAAGGCTAAGGCAGGAAGATCCTGAGTTTGATAACAGCCTGGACTACACTGTAAGACTCTGGTTCAAAAATAAGGAGAGGGGCTGGGAAGGTGGCTCAGTGGTAGAGCGCTTGCCTTGCATGCATGAGGCCCTGGGTTCGATTCCTCAGCACCACATAAGCAGAAAAAGCCGGAAGTGGCGCTGTGGCTCAAGTGGTAGAGCACTAGCTTGGAGCTGAAGAGCCGAGGGACAGCACCCAGGCTCATAGTTCAGGCCCCACAACCGACAACAACAACAACAAAAATCAGGGAGAGAGAAAACTTATAATACCTCTATTACGATTACTGTGAAGATTAAACATTTATTTTTGGCATTTTGAGACAGGCTGGACTCAAACTCATCCTCTTCCTCCCGTAGCCTTGTGAGTGCTGGAATTACAAATGTGCCACTGTACTTGGCTAAACATATTGTTAAAAAAGCATTTGACATATAACAGGTATGTGTACAGTGAGGGATTGTGTGTCCCTTTAGTGGAGACTCACACAATTTTGGCACCAGGGCTTCTCCTTTGGGATAGTTTCTTTTGGTTTTTCTCACTCCATTGAATTAAGCTTCTCAATCTTTCATTCATGAAGTGCATTTAAGGTACTATTTGCCAACCATGCCGGGGAGGGAATATAAAAGTCAACATACCAGAGTTTTGCTCTCAAGGAACTTAAGAGTCCAGTGGAGATATCAATGAATAAGGAACAATTACAACTTAGTATGGTAAGAACTAGGAAAGGGAGGCCAACCCCTTTGGGACCATGTCATCAGGCTTAGTGACTGAGGAAATTCAGTGATGGAGTAAGGGTGTTCATCTGGTAGGAAGAATGGAAGGTAAAGGCAGGGAAGACTAAGTTTAAGTATATGGAGGGGTCAGTGGTCCAGCAAGGGATCTGAGCTTTATCCATGATGTGCTTACTTGTGCTTTAGAAAGATCTGCGATTGCTCTGTGATAATGAGTGTAGGTGGGGGTGGTGACCACGAGAAACTCACGGAAACTAGGTGCTTATTCACAGTCATCTAGAAAGGCTAGTGGATTAAACTAAGATGTTGGAAATTGAGTTGGAGAGACTAGATGGAGCAGTGGGTGATAACAAGTATCTGACAAGCTTCAGTGACTGGATGTGAGGATTGAGATGCCTGAGTTAGCCAGGAGCACCTGAGTGCAAGTGAGCTCTGGTGGCTTACACCTGTAATCCTAGCTACTCTGGTTGGGATCTGAGGATCGCTGTTCAAAGCTATCCTGGCAGGAAAGTCCCTGAGACTTCAATAAACTACTCAGCAAAAGCTGGAAGTGGCACTGTGGCTCAGGTGGTCGAGTGCTAGCCTTCAGAGAAAAAGCTCAAGCCCAGCCCTGAATTCAAGACCCAGGATTGGCCAAAAAATTTTTTTTTAAGTTTAAAAAAAAAAGTAGTTTGCATTAGTTTATGAAATATCAAAATAAAGTGCAAATAAGCAATTGAGAGGATCAACACATTGCCAGATGCAGATGGCACCCATGTCTCTTCTGAAGCCCAGCTGAATCACAGGATCAAACTATGAAGTTGAAGGGTGAATCCCAGGAACAGCCGGGCACCACACCTCTCTTAATTCCAGTGTTTTCCTTTGGCTCCCCTTAGGGCGGTTCGGGCTCTCTGTGACCACACTGCTGCAGGACCTGGCCAGCTGAGTTTCCGGCGTGGGGAAGTGATGCGTGTGATCACAACAGTGGATGAAGACTGGCTCCGCTGCGGGCGGGATGGTGTGGAAGGGCTGGTGCCAGTGGGATACACCTCCCTTGTTCTCTAGGCCCAGGATCCTTTTCTTTCCTGTGTGTTCCCCTTCTGTTAGCTGGGACTGGAACGGCCCATGAACACATAATATGTAATTTAACCATCCCAGAAGCATTTTTTTCCTGTCTGCAAAATGGTATTTCTTCCCACATTTACTTCTAATATTTAAATTTTCCTTCTTCCCTTCATACTGACCTGTTGAGGTCAGATTTGCTCTCCCAGATATATATAAAGGAATCCCCTCTATGCACCCTTTTCCTTTTTCTATCTGTGTATCTGCGAACTAGGATCTAGCCCTCCTCAATCTTCATCCCTAAAGTGGCCTGTGCCAATATGCCTTGGCCCCCAAGCCTAGAAGGGCCTGTAGTCTCCTTTCTCTGTAGGGACTCCTTTCCCATTCTGCTCATCCTTTGTTGCCTGTATTTATGATGTACTCATGCTGTGCTAGGTGCTGAATTCTTTAAACCTCAACACCCCTGGAAGGTGGACCTATGGTGTTGGTCTGCCTCTCTCTCCTCTGTCCCAATAAAGTATGGGAGTTGAATGTGTGTGTATATGACATTGAGGGTTTGATGACACAGGCTTATGGGGGAGGGGAGGAACAAGCTTGTACCAGGAAATATCACATATTATGTTCCTAGTCCAGGTGCATTGAATGTTCCCTGAAGAATGGGTAAATGGACTCTGCTTGGTGCATGAAATGTCACAACTGCTTTCTCTGCTGAGACTTGCTTTGTTCTGTTAGACTGTAGCCTGAGTAAATATGAGAGAAGGGAAATGTAAACTTTGAAGTTGTATTCAGTAGATTCATTGGATTCTGAGGTGAAGGATTAGATATGCAAGAAGTGATCCTTTTCTACGTAGTATTGCCACTCTGCTATAATTTTAAGTAAAAGCAAAATAACTTGCGTCTCTTACTGTTATGAGTTGGTTGAATTTCTTTCGAAATAATGAGAAGAGCTACCATGTTACAGGGTTTGACAATGGGGTTGGGAGACACCAGAATGGGTTGTCTGTAATCAGGTTAGAATAGGAAATTATACAGCAGGAACGTTAGGGAGACATGGAGACCTATGAAGTCAAAGGACTTTTCCTTTATCTTTGGGAACCCGAAGAGAAACTTCGAGATAAAAATCTTAGATTTGGGAGGCTGGGAAGGTGGCTCAGTGGTAGAGTGCGTATCTAGCATGCTCGGAGACCTGGGTTTGATTCCTCAGTACCACATAAACAGAAAAAGCTGAAAGTGGCTCTGTGGCTCAGGTAGTAGAGTGCTAGTCTTGGGCAAAAGAAGCCCTGAGACCATGCCCAAGCCTTGGAGCTCCAGGACTGGCACAAAACAAAACAAAATCCCTCCAAATTTAGATATGCAGCTCTGGATGTAGGAGCAAAACTATTTTTTGGGGGGGAGGGTCTGGTCGTGGGGCCTGAGCTCTGGGCTTGGGCGCTGTCCCTCAGCTCTTCAGCTCAAGGCGAGCGCTTTACCACTTGAGCTACAGCGCCACTTCCGGTTTTCTGGTGGTTTATTGGAGATATGAGTTTCACAACTTTTCCTGCCTGGGCTGGCTTTGAACCTCTATCCTCAGATCTCAGCCTCCTGAGTAACTAGGATTACAGGCCATAACTGGGGGCTGGCTTATACTGAAACTTAGTTGCTACCAATTACTTCTTTGTATCTCTCTCTGGAGGTCAAGGTTCTACATGGGTAGTAATGTGTCTGTCAGTTCTATTGTCCCATCTGTCGCTTTTTTCCCTACATAGTAAGGCTTGGGAAGAGGTCCTCTAAGCCTGGGCCCAGAGCAGGGACTTATGCTGAGCTGTTTATTTTTTTTCCCCCTCCAGGCTTACTGTCCCTCCTGTATCTGCCCACGGGATTCCTCTCCTTGGCAAGGGGAGGCTGCCCATCCTTGTCAACAGAGTTGTTACTCCTGCTGCAGCCCTTGTCGGTGCTCACCTTTCATCTGGACCTGCTCTTTGAGCATCACCACCACCTGCCCCTGGGCCCATCCCAGGCCCCTGCCCCTCCAGGCCCACCTCCAGCCCTGCAGCAGACTGTGCAGGCCATGTTGCACTGGGGGGGCCGGCTGGCCCAGAGTTTCCGGGGGTCTGCTGGGGAGGCTGCTCCTGACCCTTCAGCTGCCTCAAATGCTCCCACATCAGGCAGCTGGTGGGAACAGTTGACACAGGCCTCTCGGGTCTATGCCTCAGGGGGGACTCAGGGCTTCCCTCTTCCCCGGTGGGGGGGACCCAGGAATCATGAAACTGTAGCTGAGAGTACACAGGAGAGACCTCTGCCAGCAGAGCAAGCAGCACCAGGAAGAGGCGTGTGGCTGGGGAGACTCTTCGGCGTACCTGGAGGCCTCACAGAAGCTGAGAGTGGAGCCTTTAAATCCAGGTGTGGGGGTAGCTTGTCCCTTCTATGACCTTCTGCTCCCTCTCAGAATTTAGTAGCCTCATTTGAAAAACTAGAGACTCATGATCCTTTAGGTAAGAGGGTTTTTTCCTTAAAATCAAGATTCAAAAAATGGTTGCTATTAGATTGGCTACATTGTAATGGTTATGTGAGTACCTGTATAATGTTCCTAATTTTATCTCCTGCCTAATACTTGAAAATATATACTATCTGGGTCTTTAAAAAAGAAATAAAAGGCTGGGCACCAGTGGTTCATGCCTGTAATACTGTCCATTCAGGAGACTGAGAGCTGAGGATTGCTGTTCGAAGCTGGCCTGGCAGAAAAGTCCTCATGAGACTCTTACCTTCAATTAACCACTCAAAAACTGGAAATAGTGCTCTGGCTCAATTGGTAGAGCGCTAGCCTTAAGCATAGAGAGGTTCAGAGACAGCGCTCAGGCCCTGAGTTCAAGCCCCACAACTGACAAAAAAAAAAAGGCAAGAAAAGTTGCTGACCTTTGTTCTAGGGGTTGACCCATTGGTCTCTTTAATGACTTAAGGTATTCTCTAGAGATTACTTGAGTCTTTCTGAGTCAGTACACTTAGGCATTGCTGGTTCCATAGGTTTCATGTTGTTTGGGTGTTGTACAACTTTGTTATCATTTTCCTGTGTCCTCCAGCTGCCACTGGGCCTTCAGCAGTGAACAACTCTTGATCTACTTAGAACCAGTCAGGGCCTTCAGCTTTTCTCCCTCCAAAGCCCTGTTTGTTTTTTTTCTGGAGGTGGGTTACCTCTGTGACCCTATTATCTTTTACTTCAGGAGACCATCTAGCTGGCTGCCCCCAACAGTGAGTGTGTTGGCTCTGGTGAAGCGAGGGACACCTCCTGAAACTCCTCCCGAAGAGCTTGTGGCCTCAACAGCTAGCACAGTTCAGGCCCATAGGTAAGGGCTGGGAAGGATGTACCTGTGTGTAACTGTGTGTTTGGTTCTATTTGTGTGTTTCAGTATTTGCAGAGTGGACAGAGGATAGTGTAAAAGATTGTGGGCTTGGGCTGGGAAGGTGGCTCAGTGGTAGAGCGCTTGCCTTGCATTCATGAGGCCCTGGGTTCGATTCCTCAGCACCACATAAGCAAAAAGAAAAAAGCCAGAAGTGGGGCTGCGGCTCAAGTG
>NW_012267242.1:15390025-15445036 GCF_000151885.1 Dipodomys ordii
TGGGCACTGTCCCTCAGCTCTTCAGCTCAAGGCTAGTGCTCTACCACTTGAGCCACAGCGCCACTTCCAGCTTTTTTCTTTTTGCTTATGTGGTGTTGAGGAATCGAACACAGGGCCTCATGAATGCAAGGTAAGTGCTCTACCACTGAGCCACCTTCCCAGCCCCGCCTGTTATATTCTTAAAGGGTTCTGGGGGTTTGTATTTATTTAGCTTATCTGCAGATTACTACCACAAAAGAAATTATGTTTTCATGTCTAAAGCTATGTGGTGGTAAACAGAAAAGACTGCTATTGCTTTAACATTAGGACAAATATTTCTCAGACATCTGCAGTGTAGACTTGGGAGCCCATGATTTCGAACATTTACATGGATAATGGCTGTCATTTTCCGTAATATAGCCTATTTCTCCTGCTTCTGATCCCTGCTTGGCTTCACAGTAGGTAATTCTAAATACAAGGAGACTCACAACACTGTTAGGACATCAATGTGATTTGGCTTGCTGTGGAATTTGTAGTCACAGCCTAACGGTTCTCAGCCCTGAGAAGATGGGACATCTTTGCAGAACATGAGATAGAGCAAAACTTAAGACTTTACAAAATTAGTATATCTAGAACAGAATACTTCTAATAAATACCAGCCATTAAGGAAATTAAAAAGACAGCCAGTGGCTCATGCCTGTAATCCTACTCAGGCAAAAAAAAAAAAAAAAGTCGCAGGTTGGCTTTGCACCACAATTCTTAGATCTCATCCTCTTTAGTAGTTAGGATTACAGGTTGATCCACCAACACCTGTGTATGACTCTATCTCCAGTAAACTACTCAGAAAAAGCTGAAAAAAACCTATAACTGTGGCCCAAGTGGTAGGGTGCTAGCCTTGAGCAAAAGCAGGTCAGGGACAGTGCCCAGACCTTGAGTTCAAGCCCCAGGGTGGCACAAAAAAAAAGTGGGAGAAGGGGAAAGAGGCTCCTAGGTTTGGTGTGCAGTCCAGTGGAAGTTATTGCTATCTTTAGAGGTTGTTAAGGACATATGGTCAAAGGATGAATGTGCAGAGTAGTTTGCCATGTTTGAAAAACTGCTGGAACCAAAGAGACAAATCCTAGAACTGAAGAAATTACTTTATCTAGTAGGACACAGTGTTGAGTGAGCTCATATGGGGCCCAAGGATGCTAATGATATGGTTTCAGAGAGATTCCCTTGGAAACAGGATGTTGAAAAGATGCTGGAAGATAAAGGTAGGAAAGAGGAGAAAAAATAGCAAGCTCACCACTCCACAGTTAGGAAAAGTTTTTTCCATTTAATACTAGACTTTCAAGAATTGAGATGCAAGCTTTTATGCAATTACATCCAATGTTAAAATTGGTAATACATAATTTACAAAGATTAACATCAAAACAATCATCTATTTAGATATGCTTTTGTAAAAAGGAATATATTAGCAGCATTTATATTTTCCGCAATCACACAGCCTACAGACATGCAGACTAACTGTATCTATTTGCAGTGATGTAGTGCTTTTGCCCCGCATTTCAAACACCAAAACCCGCCTGGCAGCTGGAGGGTTATTTTATTTTATTATAAAATAACTGAAAAATAAAAAAAGGCATTAATTTCTACACCAGTAAGAAAAAACAAGTGTTTGCACTTACCTAACATTTGATTGTCTAAAAAACATTTCGGTTTTTAGTCTTTCAACAAAAGAAAGATAAAATGACAGAGCGTAGTGTCTTTTGCTTCTGTTCTCATGTTTTACAAAGTTTGTTTTTTCTTTTTTAAAATTTTAGTGTTTAACACTATTAAAGAAACATTGAATTTAATCTCTTTCTTGTCATTTTCTTGCTTTTGACTAAAAGGAGATCCCAAAGTGCCCCTAGTCCCACCTCCCTCCCTCCCACTCCCTGCAATGAAAAACAAAAGAAACCACTCAAACGGGCTTGGACATGCGATTTTTCCAGCTCCACACATGAGTATCTTATACCCAGGTCTCTTATTATTGTACAGTGCTTCTCTACAGTAAGAAAATACTCCAAACTATTTTCTTAATTTCTTTTTTTAATAAAATACTTATTTTGCTTTTTCTCTGCTCAAGAGGATCTATGGTGTCCCCTATCTCGTTTTTTTTTTTTTTTCTTAAGAATGACAGAAAGAAGAGGAAAAAAAATTAATGGAATGGAAGGTGGTCAATGTTTCTATCTAAACGAGTCAGAGCGTCATTATCATAAGGGGAAATGTACAATTAGGACAGCATTGGTCCAATATTAGAAAAAAGTAATGGGAACATGTTTACTATTGTATTGCTTACCAATCACGCAGCATATACATGTATGTATGTATATCTATATACCTATAGATACACACACACACACACACACACACACACACATATATATATACACATACAACTTGGCACATTTAAAAACCTCTTTTATAAGAACATCTAAAATGTATATGCATATGTATGTCTGAGAAGACAAAGCAAAGCTTTTTAAATTTTACTTTTAAAGAGACACAATAGTCTGCAAACTTCTGGTCAAAAGAATGGGAAGGAAGGAGACCCTGGATATACCTCCTGATGACAAAGTACTTCAGGAGGATGGAGGAAGATGGGATTAGGGGTGTGGAGAACACACTATCTTTTTTTAGATGAACACCAAAAGCTATACAATTAAGAAAATAATAGTAGTGTTTGTAAATGATAATCTACACTTAGCACAAATACTCTAATAGGTAAATACTGCTGAACAATTTATGTAGTGATTTTTGTTGAGGGTAAATGTAGAGTTCTTTTATGTAGTTTTAAAACTAATTTTATTTTTAAATTAATCTTCATTTGCACAGCACATCAGACACACAAGAACCAGAGCATCAAAAACAGCAGGTGTGCTGGCAGGGGCTTGGCTTCTCATTAGAAAAAATATGTTTGGCAGGTTATGATGGGTAAAACAAAAAGTTACAAGAAGTACTACCCTTTGACCCCATAGGGGCCTTCCCCTATCCCATGATTCCATTTTGGGGAGTAGAGGTAGGGAGAGGGGCAGCAATTACAAGTGCTTTGAGCTGTCAACTCATGTTTTACTTAGACCTAGTAGGGCAAGAAAGAAGAGAGAAACTTTCCTAGTCAAGGTCTTAGAAGAGGCCCCAGCTACTGTATCTGTTTTAAAATCTCTGGGGTAGCTCTTAGAGCTGATAGAGAACAGACAGGGTAGGGCTAGGGATCCTAGCCCTTTCCTTGTGGATTTTGAGTATACCTGGGTATAGAAAAGCAGCTTCTTAGTAGTGCCTGTAGGATCAGAGGATGATCCAGAAACACCCAAGCTAAGGGGAAAGCAAGTGCTGTTTAGTACCAATAGGTTCAGGTTTTTCTCAATGTGGTCCTCTCCTCTAACATTATTAACCTTTAGGGTGAAGGAATGGAGAGGAAAATTAATTAAACTCAACTGTCTCAGACAGATTTTCTTCCTCTTACTCTCCACTAGCTCCAAGGTTTATTAAGTACCTAATGTCAACGACATGACCCCCTTCCCCTGGCCTGAATGGACCTTTCCCCGCCCTGGCCCACACCCAGAGAGCAGGAGATAGGACTGAGAAGCTCCACTGGATCCCAGATGCTTGAAGTTCTCATACTGAGAATGTCACTTCCGAAAGCTGTTTTCTGGGATAAACAAAGTACGTCTTCGAAGTTTCCTGCCTGATCCTTCCTCCAGCAAGTATGTCACATCAATGGCTGAAAACAGAACCAAGGAAGATCATCAAATACCACTCTCACATCCTTATCCCAGATTTGAGCTCTAAGGAACACTTTTTTCTTTATTTTCTTTCATTCTTCCCTTCCCTTACTCCTCTTCTCTCCCACCTCCACCTTCCCCCCAAAATGGTGGGATCACATTTTGTGCTGATTTGTAGTAAGTTATTTACTGACTGAGTTATTCCTTATCTCCCCAAAAGATGATTCTCTACAAAGGAAATCATTTGGCTTCCTAGGTTTATTGTGAAGATGTAACTTAAGGCAGGCCTATGAATGGAAGAGCTATATATTTGCTTAGAACAATTTCCATACTGGCCTCCAAATTAGAAGTTGTTCAAGGGGCTGAGGATATAGCTTAGTGGTAGAGTACTTGCACACCAGAAAAACAAAACAAAACAAAGCAATAACAAAAAAGTGTTCCTTTTTACTCCCTCAACTCCCCCGCCTTTGTTTGTTGGTCATGGGGCTTGAACTCTGGGCCTGGGAACTGTCCCTCAGCTCAGCTCTGCAGCTCAAGGTGAGCGTACTACCATTTGAACCACAGTGTCACTTCTGGTTTTTTCTGCTTATGTGGTGCTAATGAGTCGAACCCAGGGCCTCATGCATGTGAGGCAAGCACTCTACCACTGAGCCACCTTCCCAGCCATGCTCATGACTTTTCTACCAGGGCTGGCTTTGAACCATGATCCTCAGATCTCAGCCTCCTGAATAGCTAGGATTACCAGTGTGAGCCTTTGGAACCTGGCTTCAGCCCTTGTCTTTGATGGTACTAGTGGTATTAGGGTTAGAACTCAGGGTCGAGCTTGCTAGGCAAGTGTTTGAACACTTGAGCAACACTCCTAGCCTCCCTGCGCCATCCCTCCCACCTCCCTCCCCCACCCTGGCCCCACTTTTTGTGCTGCTACTGGTGCTTGAACTCAAGGCCTAAGCACTGTCCCTTAGCTTTTTGCTCAAGGCTGGTGAGCCTCCTGAGTAGCTAGGGTTACATATGTGAGCCATCAGTGCCTAGATCTAAGCATGGTGCTGTTCCTGAGCTTCTTTTGCTCAAGGTTAGCACAATACCACTTGAGCCAGTGTCACTTTGGGCTTTTTGAGTAGTTTATTGGAGATAAAAGTATCTCACCAAGTTTCCCGCCCAAGCTGGCTTCCAACCACGATCCTCAGATCCCAACCTCTTTTTATTTATTTATTTTTGGTCCGTCTTGGGGCTTGAACTCTGGATCTCAGTACTGTCCCTGAGGTCTTCAGCTCAAGGTAAGTGCTGTACGACTTGAGCCATGGCGCCACTTCTGGTTTTCTGGTGGTTAATTGGAGTTAACAGTCTCATGGACTTTTCCTGCCCAGGATGGCTTTGAACCTCGATCCTCAGATCTGTCTCCTGAGAAGCTAGGATTACAGGCATGAGCCACTGCCTCCCAGCTTCTCAGCCGCTTGATTAGCTAGGACACAGACAGATGTGAGCCACCAAGCGCCTGGCTCCCAGCACTTTTTGATTTAGTTTTCAGGTAGCTTTTGCCCATGGAAGGCCTTAAACCATGAACCTTCTACCTATGCCTCCTGCAAAGATGGGATTACAGATAACTGCTACCTAGATGTTTTACTAAAATGGAGAATTGCTGTATACATTGCCCCCAAAGCATGATCCTCTAGATTGCCATCATTTTTACTTTCTGCCAGTCCGGGGGCTTGAACTCGGGGCCTGGGTGCTGTCCCTGGGCTCTATTCTGCTCAAAGCTAGCACTCTACCACTTGAGCCACAGCTCCACTTCTGACTTTTAAGTGGTTAATTGGAGATGAGAGTCTCACAAACTTTCCTGCCAGGCTGGCTTCAAACTGTTGATCCCTGATCAGATCTCAGGGGCAAGGCTTACAGGCATGAGCCACAGATGCCCAACTTAGATCTCTAACTCTTTAGTAGCTGAGATCATACTTGTAAGCCTCTGTGCCTGATTTCTCCTTTATCTTCAACCCTAGATGTGGGCCTGATTGGTCTTACCATTCTTTCCAGGGATTTTTTCAAGAAGACCGAGCAAGATCTGATTGAGTCGTTCTCGTTGGTTATGCCGTCGTTCTTCAGGGGTACATACAGATTGGGAATCTTGACTACTTTCCTCTTTTTTTTCACCCTCACTGACTTCAGGAGTGGTCCTTTCTTGTACTGGCTCCTCAAGGCTGGGAATCTCATTGGCTGCTTGTTCTTGATTGGCTAGAACCTCTTCAATCAAGGGCAGAGCATCATCCTCTTGGCCCAGGTCTTTTAAGGGTGGCTTTGAGCGTTCTGATTTCCAGGATGATCTGCAAAAAACGATATGTGAATTTAAGGCAAGGCTGAATAAAGTGCTCAGAGGGAAGCAGTAAAGAGCATGATTTGAGATCTCTAGCCTTGGCTAGGGGCTAAGAAAAACAAAACAAAACAAGAAAAAAAGAAACAAAACTTGAGGAGGGGAGTCAGGGTTGAGGGAGGGAAAGTGGGAGAAAATGAGGGAGGAGAAAACACTGTTTGACCAGAAATATACTCATTACCTTACTTAATTGTAACCTCTCTGTATATCACTTTTACAATAAAATATTATTAAAAAACAAAAACTTGACTACAACCTTCACTTCATTATGGCTGTACAAAATATTACTTTTCTCTGAAATTTTATTTCTATTTTTAAAATTAAACCTTTCTGCTTTTGTAATAACAAATAATGTGATAGAAACCCATTTAAAAACAGCTAGTAAAACTGTGTAGCCTACTTAAATTGCTTCATGAATACATATAAGTATGGCTTGTGATAGTCATAGTCCAACTAAGGGTTTTTGTAATTGTTGTGCTGGTCTTTGGGCTTGAACACAGGGCCTAAGAACTGTTCCTTAGCTTTGCTCAAGGCTATTGAGCCACACCACATTTCTGGCTTTTTGGTGGTTAATTGGAGATAAATGTCTCATGAAACTTCCTGCCTGGGCTGGCATCAATCTGTGATCCTCAGATCTCAGATTCCCGAATAGCTCAGAATACAGCGTGAGCCATGGGTACTTTGCTAGTAATATGTTTGTAGGTGGAATTTCTTTCCTGGATTTCTTTTCTACAACTATTAGCCTTTCATTCCCTCCCTCCTTCCTTCCCTTCCTCTGTTAGTATAATTCCTCTCTCCGTTAGTATAACAATTTTAAATTCAAGGCCTCATACTTGCTCAGCTTGCTTGCTTGGTTGATTGGCATTTTTCCATGTGAGCCATGTCTCAGCCCAGCTCTTTGCTGGCTTTTTGTTTGTTCTTTTGTTGTTGGTTGTGGGGATTGAGCTCTGGGCCTGGGTGCTATCCCTGAGCTTTTCAGCTCAAGGCAAGCACTCTACCACTTGAGCCACAGCGCCACTTCTGGTTTTCTAGTGGTTTATTGGAGATAAGCCTCATGGACTTTCCTACCCCGGCTGGCTTTGAACCTTGATCCTCAGATCTCAGCCTCCTGAGTAGCTAGGATTACAGGTGTGAGCCACTGGCACCCAGCTCTTGGGCACTCTTTATAATAGAACTCCAAGAACTGACACAGCATAAGACACTGGAGAAAGCTTGCAGAGCTATTGAAAACAGAAATTTCCCTTTTTGCTTGCACTGGGGCTTGAATTCATGCTTCTTTTATGCTATGCCTCCAGCCTGGCTTTTTGCTAGTTAATTGAAGATGAGGTTTCATGATTTTCATGGACTTTTCTGCCTGGCCAGCTTCCTTCATATCTAGAATTATATAGTCATGAGCCACCAGTATTGGGTATTTATTTAGTGGTAATTGGAGTTTGAATTAGGGTCCCAAATTTGTTAGGTGGGTACTCTAACATTTGAGTTATTCCACCCATCAGATAGGAGAGTTAAATAGAGGACTGCTGAAGAACATCATCCTCTTAATCCCCAAAGGGAAATTCCTAAATTTACACAGTTCTGAGTTTGCTCCAAATCTTGTTTCTCCTTTTCTTACCTCTATATTCAGCAATCTTCCCTAAGTCCCAAGGGAAGTCCCTAAGGTTGAACATGGAACCACAGCTTACTGAATCCCAGTTTTTCTACAGTAACGTTGGTATCAGGCTACTCTGCAGAGATTACCCATTCCTAGCAGTGAAACTGAGTGGTGAGCTGCTTGTTTTCTTGCTCCATTTAAAACGGCAAATCCCTTAGGATCTCTCACATGCCCCTAGGACTCACCGCCCTCCGTTCCTCTTGTAGTTGTCTGGGACATAATGAGGCTGCAGAGAAGAAAAGAGATAGGTAAACATATTGTGGAAACTGGCAAAACCAGACCTGATTTGGAGTCACTCAGGGTAAGGGAGGTATTCTGAAGACTATGTCTTAAGGTCAGAAGTTCTGCAGGGCACAGATGTTTTCTTAAAAATCATTTCCCGGGACTGGGAAGGTGGCTTAGTGGTAGAGTGCTTGCCTAGCATGCATGAAGCTCTGGATTTGACTCCTCAGTACCACATAAACAGAAAAAGCTGGAAGCCCTGTGGCTCAAGTGGTATAATGCTAGACTTGAGCAAAAGAAGCCCAGAGACAGTGCCCAGGACCTGAGTTTAAGCCCCAGGCTCAGCAAAACAAAAACCAAACCCAACACACACACACACACACAGCAAAACAAAAACCAAACCCAACACACACACACACACAAACCAAACCCAACACACACACACACACACACACACACACACACACACACACAACAAAAAAAAAAACTAAAAAATAATTTTCCCAAGCAAGGCACCAGTGGCTCACTTCTGTAATCCATGCAACTCAGGAGGCTGAGATTTGAGGATTGCAGTTCAAAGCCTGCCTGGGCAAGAACGTCTGAGACTCCTATCTCTAAATAACCACCAGAAAACCAGAAGTAATGCTATGGCTCAAAGTGGTATATAGTGCTAGCCTTGTGCGAAAAAGCTCAGGGACAGTACCCAGGACTTGAGTTCAAGCCCCACAACTTACAAAGAAAAAAAAGAAAAGAAAATCATTTTCTCAAAGCCAGGCACTGGGCACTGGTGGCTCACACCTGTAATCCTAGCTACTCAGAAGGCTGAGAGCTGAGGATCGCGGTTCAAAGCCAGCCCAGGCAGGAAAGTCCGTGAGACTCTTATTTCCAATAAACCACTAGAAAACCGGAAGTGGCACTGTGGCTCAATCAGTAGAGCGCTCGCCTTGAGCTGAAGAACGCAAGGACAGTGCCTAAGCCCAGAGTTCAAGCTCCACCACTGACGAAAAAAAAAAAAAAGAAAAAAAAAAGAATAAACTCACAATTTTCTTTTATTTTTTTAAATTTTTCTTTCATTATTTATTTTTTTGGGGGGATCCAGTCATGGGTCCTGAACTCTGGGGCCTGGGCACTGTCCCTCAGCTCTTCAGTTCAAGGCTAGCGCTCTACCACTTGAGCCACAGCACCACTTCTGTGCTGAGGAATCGAACCCAGGAGGGCCTCATGCATGCAAGGCAAGCGCTTCCCAGGCCCTAAACTCACAACTTTCTACACTCTACCTTTGAAATAGTTAAAATTGAGGTTGTGAGCTGAGTACTGTGGTGCAGGCCTATAATCACTGCATTTGTGAGTCTGGAAGAGGAAGATCAAGAGTTCTTGGGCTTGAACTCTGGGCCTGAGCTCTTTCCCCCTCAGCTCTTCAGCTCAAGGCCAGCACTCTACCACTTGAGCTACAGCGTCACTTCTGGTTTTCTGGTGGTTTATTGGTATAAGAGTTTCATGGACTTTCCTGCCCCGGCTGGCTTTGAACCTCAATCCTCAGATCTCAGCCTCCTGAGTAGTTAGGATTACAGGCATGAGCGCCACCGGCACCCGGCTTAAATATTGCTATCTTGTGAATTGATTATTTCAGATGTTTTTGCACAGTGATGGAAAGCAGACTAACATTCCAACTAAAGAAAATTCAAAGATGAAGAGCCTGTCATTTGAGGTTTCATCATGGCAAAGAGATTAATGATGAATTCCAAAATCTTCATGGAATAATGGATGAAAATTATCGGCCTATATTCCCAACAATTTCAAAGAAAAAGAGGCTGAAATAAAGATGTTAATAATAAGTATTTTCTTTTTCTTCTTTTTTTGCCAGTCCTTGGGCTTGAACATAGGGCCTGGGACTGTCCCTAAGTCTCTTTGGGCTCAAGGCTAGCACTCTACCACTTGAGCCTCATTGCCATTTTCAGTTTTTTTCTGAGTAGTTTATTGAAGAACTTTTCTGCCCAGGCTGGCTTTGAACCATGATTCTCAGATCTCACCCCTCTGAGTAGCAAGGATTATAGGTGTGAGATACCAGCACTCAGATTTTTGTAAATTTTTGAGTTATTATATGTAAACTCTGTCTATTTTTAAGTATTTGAAACAGTTTTGGTATTATAGCACAGCCTAGCCTCAAACTTTTTTTTCTCTCCTGGTATTGAGGTACTCAGGGCCTTGACCTCAGGGCTCAATTGGCTTTTTTTTTTTTGGATCCGGTCATGGGGCCTGAACTCTGGGCCTGGGTGCTGTCCCTCAGCTCTTCAGCTCAAGGCTAGCGCTCTACCACTTGAGCCACCTTCCCAGCCCTCAATTGGCTTCCTCAATAGCATTCTACCACTTGAGCCACATATTCAGCTGGGGCTTTTATTGGTTAATTGAATATAGAGTAGTCTCTTGGGCTTTTCTGCTTAGGCTGCTTGCAGCAACAATTCTCCAGACCTCAGCCTCCTGAGTAGCTAAAATTGCAGGTATGGGCCACTAGCACATTGGCTGGGCCTCAAACTCTTGATTCTTTTTTTTTTGGTTGGTCATTGGGCTCAAACTCTGGGCTTGGGTGCTGTCCCTGTGCTCTTCAACTCAAGGCAAGTGCTCTACTGATTGAGTCACAGCGCCATTTCTGGTTTGAGTGGTTTTTATTGGAGATAAGAGTCTCACGGACTTTTCTGCACAGGCTGGCTTTGAACTTAGATCCTCAGATCTCAGTCTCCTGAGTAGCTAGGATTACAGGCGTGAGCCATCAGTGCCTGGCATTTTTCTTATACTTCTTTTTTTGACTGCCTTCTTTTTTTTTTTTTTGGTTTGAATTCCTGTCTCTTACTACTTCAGCCATGTCTTCAGCCCTTTTATTTGGCTTAGGTAGCCACGTAGCTGGGATTATATTTGTGAGCCACTGTGAACAGCCCTGGCTGTTAATTTTTGTCTGAGCAGGTCTCAAACTGTGATTCTCCTTTCTCTGTCTCCTGAGTGGCTAGGATTTATAAAGTGTACTGCCATGTTCAGGCTCTTTTTTTGTTTTGAGACAGTGCCCCAAACTCATGATCCCCCTTTTTTGGTGCGAGTTCTAGGGCTTAAACTCAGGGCCTGGATGCTATCCTTGAGCCTGTTTATTCTCAGGTGCTCTGCCACTTGAGTCACAGTTCCATTTCCAGCTTTTTAGTTAAGTGGAGATAAGGAGTGTCTCAGACTTTTTTGTCTGAGTTGGCTTTGAACCACAATCCTAGATCTTAAGTTTCCTGAGTAGTTAGGATTAGAGGTATGGGCCTCCACCTTGGCTCATGATCCTCAAATACTAGAAACTGGATCCTCTTGTCTGTATTGCTAAGATTAGAAGAGTGCCCCTCTCTCTACTCTACCCTTGGGACTTAATGTTTTCCTACTCCAATCTCATGTAATGATCATGTTTTTTATATTTCTCAACTGTGTTAAAATTATTTTAATTGAACAAATTATTTTAATCAAAAAGTTTTCAAAATTCTTGCTATTGTCTGCTTAATTTTTTTTTTTTGTTGTTGTTGGTAGTGGGGCGTGAACTCTGGGCTTGGGCCCTGTCCCTGCACTCTTCAGCTCAAGGCTAGTGCTGTATGGTTTAAGCCACAGAGACACTTCCAGTTTTCTGAGTGGTTTATTCGAGATAAGAGTTTCACAGACTTTCCTGCCTGAGCTGGCTTTTTTTAAAATTTATTTTTGGTTGGTTGTGGGGTCCGAACTCTGGGCCTGGGCACTGTTCCTCAGCTCTTCAGCTCAAGGCTAGTACTCTACCACTTGAGCCACAATGTTTTTACTTCCGGCTTTTTTTTTCCCCCTCCTGCTTATGTGGTGCTGAGGAATCGAACCCAGGGCTTCAAGAATGTAAGACAAGCACTCTACCACTGAGCCAACTTCCCAGCCCCTGGAGTGGCTTTGAACCTCGATACTAAAATCTCAGCCTCTTGAGTAGCTAGGATTACAGGAGTGAGCCATCAGCTCTCGGTTTAAGATTTTTCTTTCTGTTGGTCAGGGGGCTTGAACTTTGGGACTGGGTGCTGTCCCTCAGCTCTTCAGCTCAAGGAGAGCACTCTACCTCTTGAGCCACAGCACCACTTCCGATTTTCTGAATGGTTTATTGGAGATAAGAGTCTCACGAACTTTCCTGCCTGGACTGGCTTTTTACTGCTATCCTCAGATCTCAGCCTCCTGAGTAGCTAGGGTTACAGGTGTGAGCCACCAGCGCCCATTGCTTAAAATTTTAAATGTGAAGAACAAACATAAAACTAACATGAAATCAAAAGGACATTAGGAAAGGTGAGGAAACAAAGAAAACTCATTGATGGAATAGCCCTGAATTGAAGAGATTGCTGAAATGTATGTGAAACAATGGATTTATGCAGTTGAATTGTCTCAGAAGCTAGAGATTTTCCCAGTCTGACATATAAACAGGACAAAAAAAAGCAGATAGCATTTGAAGATTGTTACTATGACATCCATGCATGAGCCAGATTGTCCTAACATCTAGTGTTAAGAAAAGAAGGTGACTTACTGAGAAATCTCTTTTGGGAGTGAGCTTCTTGGGGAAATGATCAAAGGCATAAGGTTTGGTGCAAACAGGATAGCGGTTCCGGTGAATCTTGTAAAAGAGGTGTGCTGACTTGTCAAGCCGATAATCACAGATGTATACATCTTGCTCCTTCACCCCTTTGGGTCTACCTGTGAGTCCAAACATGGTTAAAAGAGTCTGATTTCCTTTTTTCTTCATCTAAGCTGCACAGAGGCCACCAAATACCTCTGGGAGAACAGCTCGACTCATAAAAGGAGGAAACACTGTAGGTATTTAGAGAAGTTGAAGAATTTGATAGTTCCAGAAGAAAGGTGAATTTCTATATACTAGGTTCCAAAATAGAGACAGAATATAAAAAAAATGGATTAACACTGAATGGAGAGACCAGATATATAGAATGAATTGTAGGGGTTTCTGATTAAGTTTGTGAAAGCCAGGCATCAGTGGGTCACACTTGTAATCCTAGCTATTTAGGAGGCTGAGATCTGAGGACTGCAGTTTAAAGCCAACCCAGGCAGGAAAGTCTGTGAGACTCATCTCCAATGAACTACCAACAAGCCAGAAATGGTGCTGTGGTAGAGCACTGGCCTTGAGTACAAAAGGACAGGACCAGCACCGGAAAAAAAAGGAGTTATGAGAAAAGACAAGAAGTGCAAGTATGAGGGAGGCACAATTGGAAGGAGTCACTGGTGTCCTAGAGCTGCAAACAGTTTGTCAGTATGAAATGGAACATATATTATTTTGGACTATTTGCTATTATGCTGGGAGAAAAAGATAGGTTACTAAATTCTGTAATAATGATAACTAACATATCAAATGAGATATATGTTTTTTGTCTGTTGTGAGACTTGAACTCAGGGCTTGGGTGTAATTCCTGTGTTTTTTTTTTTTTTGTTGGTTATGGGGCTTGAACTCTGGGCTTGGGTGCTATCCCTGCGCTCTTCAGCTAAAGGCAAGTACTCTACCACTTGAGCCACAGCACCAGTTTTCTAGTGGTTAATTGGAGATAATAGTCTCACTGACTTTTCCGCCCGGGCTGGCTTTGAACCTTGATCCTCAGATCTCAGGCTCCTGAGTAGCTAGGATTACAGGCGTGAGCCACCAGCGCCTGGCTTAATTCCTGTTTTTTCTTTTTGGTGGGTCATGGAGCTTGAACTCTGGGCCTGGGCACTGTCCCTGCACTATTCAGTTCAAGGCAAGCGCTCTACTGCTTGAGCTACAGCACCACTTCTGGTTTTCTAGTGGTTTATTGGAGATAAGAGTCTCATAGAGTTTCCTGCCTAGGCTGGCTTTGAACTGCGATCCTCAGATCTCAGCCTCCTGAGTAGCTAGGATTATAGGCGTGAGCCACTGGTGCCCAGCTTATGTGATATGTTTTAAATTTGAGTAATAAATTGAGCAAGGGGCTTTTGTAGATTAATCTTTAAAATAAATGAATTACTAATCCCGTTTCAAACTAGAAAATTAATGTTAAATATCTTGCCCAAGAGCACACAAGCAAAATGTGATAGAGTTAGATCTTGAAATTAAAATGTGATAGAGTTAGAACTTGAAATTAGTACACAATACTAAAGTACTAGGGAAATGAACTCAGACATTAAGAATGGTATGGGCTGGGTGCCGGTGGCTCATGCCTATAATCCTAGCTACTCAGGAGGCTGAGAGCTGAGGATCATGGTTCAAAGCCAACCCAGGCAAGTAAAATCCTTGAGACTTTTATCTCCAATTAACCACTAGAAAGCCAGAAGTGGCACCATGGCTCAAGTGGTAGAGTGCTTGCCTTGAGCTGAAGAACTCAGGGACAGCGCCTAGGCCCAGAGTTCAAGCCCCACTGACCAAAAAAAAAAAAAAAAAAATTGGTATGGACAAGTGTTGTGGGTACAGATCATTGGAAGCTGCTTGATTAGCTTGTGTGAAGTTCTGGGCTCCATTCCATTCCCCCAGACACACATACACACACATACCCAAAGAAAGACAGAAAAAAAGAAGAGAACAGGATGATTTATGTTGACCTATGAATAAGGCATATGAAGTAATTTCTTAATTATCCTATATCATTTACCTTTACAGTATGTATAAAGGTCCAATACACAGCAGGTCCCCACTACAGCCTCCAAGGGAATGATTTCATAGAGTGGCACTCGAAATAATTCATTGTGATAGAAACGCCGGGATGGAGAGTGGTGGGTTTCATGGGGACGGAAATAATGATGACCAAAGGCAAACCGTTCTTCTCTAAAAAGGTAAAATGAGAGGGAGATTTAGTTAATTGGCAAGATCCTAGTGAGTATCAGCTCTGCTGGAAGGGTATAGGGTACAGCTAGAAGAAAGAGATAGAACCTCAGCACATACTTTTCATTCTTCCAAAGTTTCTCAATTCGGAAGATGTCAAGTTTATCTCGGTTAATGTGAGACAAGAGTCGATAGGACTGCCGGACAGGATGGCCATCAGGGGTACGCCTACTATCCCTCATAAGATACACACAATCACCTAGAAAACAAAAGAACAGAGGAGAGCTAAAATGATAAATTCTTTTAGGCACCCATTTATCTCACTTAGTATCTACATAAAAGTATTCATAATCTAAAACAATATAAATATAAAAAATTAAAACCAGCAGTTTAATGATGATAACAATTCTAAACTATGAGAGTGTACTTTTTCTAGTTTTTTTCTTTTTTGTGCTGATCTTGGGGCTTGACTTCAGGTATTGGGTGCTGTCCCAGAGCTTTTTTGCTTAACGCTACTACTTGAACCACAGTTCCATATCTGAAGATGAAAATCTCATGAACTTTCCTCCCTACTGAACTGAAAGCCTCAGGTATCAGCCTGCTAGGTAGCCAGGATTATAGGCATGAGCCAACAGCACCCAGCCTTTTTTTTTTTTTTTTTCTAAAGTTAGCTTTTGGTCCTTTCAGCTGGACTAAAATTAATTTTTTGTGAACTTGTCTTTTGTTGTTGTTTTCTGGTCATGGGGCTTGAACTCAGGGTCTGGGTGCTGCCTGAGCTCTTTTTGATTAAGGCTAATGCTTTACCACTTTGAGTCAAATTTTGAGTGGTTAATTGGAGATAAGAGTCTCACAGGGACTTTTCTGCACAGGCTGGCTTCAAACTGCGATCCTCAGTTCTAAGCCTCCTGAGTAGCTAGGATTACAGGTGTGAGCCACTGGCACTTGGCAACTTCTCTATTCAAATTAGTATTATATGGTAGAGGGTTGAAAAATGTAAGCACAAGGTATAAAGATTTCTTCTTTTTTTTGGGGGGGAGGGTGGGAGGTCCAGTTGTGGGGCCTGAACGCTGTCCCTCAGCTCTTCAGCTCAAGGCTAGCGCTCTACCACTTGAGCCACAGCGCCACTTCCGGCTTTTTTCTTTTTGCTTATGTGGTGCTGAGGAATCGAACCCAGAGCCTCAGGCATGCAAGGCAAGTGCTCTACCACTGAGCCACCTTCCCAGCCCCGGTATAAAGATTTATTAAAGGCTGTATAGGACAATAACTACTGTGAAGAAAGTAGGTACACTTTTCATTTTTTGTGCTG
This sequence comes from Dipodomys ordii, assembly GCF_000151885.1. NCBI lineage: Eukaryota > Metazoa > Chordata > Mammalia > Rodentia > Heteromyidae > Dipodomys > Dipodomys ordii. Next base: position 15,406,085 of record NW_012267242.1, read on the forward strand.
GGTCTGGAGCTTGAACTCAGGACCGGAGTGATGTCCTTGAGTTTTGTTTTTTTTTTTCTTAAGGATAGTGCTCTATCACTTGACCCATAACTCAAGCTTTCTTGGTACTTAACTGGAGATAAAAGTCTCATACAGGGGCTGGGAAGGTGGCTCAGTGGTAGAGCACTTGGCTTGCATGCCTGAGGCTCTGGGTTCGATTCCTCAGCACCACATAAGCAAAAAGAAAAAAGCCCGAAGTGGCGCTGAGGCTCAAGTGGTAGAGCACTAGCCTTGAGCTGAAGAGCTGGGGGACAGCGCCCAGGCCCAGAGTTCAGGCCCCATGACTGTACCAAAAAAAAAAAAGTCTCATAGAGCTGGGTGCTGGTGGCTCATGCCTGTAATCCTAGCTACTAAGGAGGTTGAGATCTGAGGATCACAGTTCAAAGCCAGCCCAGGCAGGGTTCATTTCCAATGAGCCACTAGAAAACCAGAAGTGGTGGTTTAGCTCAAGTAGTAGAGTACTTGCCTTGAGCTGAAGAGTGCAGGGACAGTGCCCAAGCCCAGAGTTCAAGCCCTATGACCACCACCACCAACAAAAACAACAAAAAAAGTCTGAGTTTCCTGTCTGAGCTGGCTTTAAATTACGATCCTCAGACCTCAGCCTACTGAGTAGCTAGGAATACAGGTATGAGACACCAGTGTCCAGCTGAAAGTAGGTACTTTCCTTTAAAAAAAAAAACCCCAAAAAAACTGGTTGCGGGGCTTCAAATCTGGGCCTGGGCGCTGTCCCTCAGCTCTTCAGCTCAAGGCTAGCACTCCACCACTTGAGGTACAGCACCACTTCTGGCTTGTTCTGCTTATGTGGTGCTGAGAAATTGAACCCAGGGCCTCATGCATGCAAGGCAAGCACTCTACCACTGAGCCACCTTCCTAGCCCCAAGTAGGTACTTTCTACTGTTTAGAAAGGTCAGTTTTGACAAGTAGAGTGAGAGCCTATATACATACCTTGACGAAGCAGTAAGTCATCTCGAAGCAAACAGATGAAGTAGACACAGCCAGGTTGAGCATAGTGGGGCCGAGGGATCATGGGTACCTCCTGAGGAGCAGAATATGTTAAGCCTTCTTTTTTTCAGGGCAAGAAATCCCCAAACAAACCTGAAATTCCCATCTAAGACTTAAGTGTTAAAAGTCATTTCAACACACTATATGTATGAAAACAACACAAAAACAACTAGAATAATTAAATCTGGAAAAGTGAAGGTAGATGACAAAATTGACAGACTATTTCCAACAATGTTCTATGAAGCATTAACTGTGCAGATGCTCTGTGCAGTCTAGAAGATATGAAAATGTATGAAGGGGGACTCTGATTATTGCAATGTTAGGGAACGCTACTAATATTTAGTGTCCAAAGGTCAGGAAATCCAAACATTCTGCAATGCATCCCTCACAATGAAAAGCTGCCCACCTAAGTATGACAATAGCACTATTGATAGAGATGCTGTTTAAATCCTTTCTTTCTTACAGGTGACTGTCCAAGATCACACAAATAAGAGTACCTAGACAAGATACTATTTAAAAAAATTGGTATAAACTTTAGTATAACAGAGTTAAATTAGGTTAAAATGGACAACAGAGAAAATGGCCCTTTAATAGTTGGGCAAATCATTGGTCTTCTTTCCTGTAAAGCACTTTGAGTCCAGTGCTTTTTTTCACAGACTTTTTTACATCTTTTCATAGATGGTATTTACAGCACAAAGTTCCAGATTTTGCTCTGGCTCCAGTGGTAGAGTGCAAGCTTTGAGGGGGGAAAATAAGTCGAGATTTTATAAATGAATCCTCTTTTGTAAAGTGGACAGAAATTAGAAAAACTTTTCTAACAGATTTCTAAGTATTTTTCCATAGATTTCTAATTATTTTATTCTTCCTTTGATCATGCTTCTGAAAAAAAACAAAGGGTAAGAATAATTATACTCAATGTAAAGTTGAAAAAACTGAGTGTGTTGATTATGGTGGCATATACCTATAATCCTAACTACTCAGGAGGGTAAGATCTGAAGATCATGGTCCAAAGCCAGCATGGGCAGGAAAGACCTTGAGACTCTTATCTTCAATTAACCACCAAAAAAGCCAGAAGTGGAGCTGTGGCTCAAGTGGCAGAATACTAGTCTTGAGCTTATACAAGCTCAAGGACAGTGTCCAGGCCTTGAGTTCAAGCCCTAGGACTGGTACAACAGCAACAACAACAATAAAAAACCTGAGTTTAGGGGCTGGGAAGGTGGCTCAGTGGTAGAGTGCTTGACTTGCATGCATGAGGCCCTGGGTTCAATTCCTCAGCACCACATAAGCAGAAAAAAAGAGCCAGAAGTGGTGCTGTGGCTCAAATAGTAGAGCACTAGCCTTGAGCTGAAGAGTTGAGGGACAGCACCCAGGCCCATAGTTCAGGCTCATGACTGGACCCAAAATAAACCAAAAAAACAAACAAAAAAAAACACCTGAGTTTAAGATTCTGACTATAAGCCCAATGCTGGGGGGTGGGGGAAGGGGAGGGAAGAAAAGGAAAACAAACCTATAAAAAGAATGAATATCCAAGGAATTTGCATAGTAGGAGCATGTGTTATATTTCCTACTTATAGATCATAATTTCATTAGAGGATATTTTACCCTTTCCACAGGCCTTGGGTCACACTGTTCACAAAGGTAGTGTTCCACATCTGAATTCACTCCCATACAGTCACAGTGCTGCCACACCTGTGGAAAAAGGTACAGTTGAGGAATGACAGGGGGATTTTAACCTTATTAAGAGAAGTTCTAGGGGCTAAGATTTATAATCCTGTAAGATTCATGGCTACATTTACATATAAGGCAATGAACTCATATTTATAAAGTTAGGACACTGGTTTAAATCCAGCCCTTGGCTCCTCCATCAGAAGTTATATGTGAATATGTGTAAATATACACACAGAAATACATAAGAGGGGGTATTCAGGTTATAAACTATCCCTAACATTTTTCCAGGCAAAGCACTGGAAATCCTGAATACTATCTTTTTTGATTCAGATTATGTGAAAAGTGTACAATGGAAGATGGACAGAAAAATGGGAGGCAGAAAAAGAAGGAATAAATGAAGTAGATAAAAGAAGAAAGCAGTATGGTGAGCAGTGAGGGATAACAAAGCTAAGTTAGACCATAAAAGCCTTCAAATCAAGCCAACAGAAACATGGGCTGTTTCCTTGAAAATGGTCACCATGCTCATCAGGACCAGGATTCTGCTTCACCTTCTAACCCTCACCATGCACTTGTCACACTGGATCATGAGGCCTTCATCCTTGTAGAGGCCACATATACAGCGAATAACATCATCATCCTTTTCATGCCCATTCTCCTTCTCAGAGACTGAGGTTTCACTGCTATCTGCTTCACTTGCTGTTTCTCCTACAATCTCATCAATTTGTGCTGATGCCTCATGCCGGGCATTGTAATAGGCCTTTCGGAGGCGGCAAACATCTCTCCCAATTGGGGATTTACGCCCATAGTATTTCTAAAGAAAACAAAAGAAAGTATGTTAGATTTTCTTGATTTGGCTCAAAAATACAACTGAAAAAGTAGCATAGTTTTTGTTGTTGTTGTTTTTGTTGGTTGTGGGGCTTGAACTCTGGGCCTGGGCGCTGTTCCTCAGCTCTTCAGCTCAAGGCTAGCGCTCTACCACTTGAGCCACAGTGCCACATCCGGTTTTCTGGTGGTTTATTGGAGATAATGAGTCTCACGGATTTTCCTGCCAGGGCTGGCTTTGAACCGTGATCCTCAGATCTCAGCCTCCTGAGTAGCTAGGATTACGGGCATGAGTCACTGGCACCCAGCTCAAAGGTTTTTTTTTTTTAACTCTCCCATTTTGGATAGTAGATTTTTCTATACCATTAAATAGCGACAAAAGAATATCATGGACTTCCTGTCCAGCTGGCTTCAATCCATAATCCTCAGATCTCAGCCTCCTGAGTAGCTAGGATTACAGGTGTGAGCCACTGGTGCCTAGCTACAATGTCTCGATTATGTAAGATTATACACTGTAATACCCTTCCAGAAATACTTAATAGAAATGATTGCCTTTCCTAATCAGAAATATGAAGATTGAGGTAAAAATCTTTAAAAAACTTTGAAAATCTTTGAAAAGAGGTAAAAATCTTAAAACTTCTACAATTTCAGACCAAACTTAAATCTGAGTTTGAAGGCAGTGAAAAATACCTCCGTATTCCGAAAGACCTTGAGCATGTCAGCATCAAAAGCTTCCACTGTCTTATAATAGCCAATGAGGATTTGCTTTTCTATGGTGATAAGATCTAGAGGATCAGAGATCTTTTCATAATAATCAGCATTCCTGGAATACAAAGTCAGGATGTCAATCTGGTACATTAAGTATTTTTCTAAAACTTGGATAATTATCACAAATGTGTACCTACTTCTTCTTTGGGGGGAGGTTCAAAAGTGGAGCTGCCAGTGCTTGTCGAGAAGAATCTGCAAAAAGATGCATGGCTTAGTAGAGTACCACACAAAACAGACAAATCTTAGTTCCGTGTGTGTGTGTTTGTGTGTGTGTGTGTGTGTAGAGTACCACACAAAACAGACAAATCTTAGCTCCTTGTGTGTGTGTGTGTGTGTGTGTGTGTATGTGCCCATGTGCGCACCAGTCCTGGGGCTTGAACTCAGGCCTGGGAATTTTCTGTTTAAGGTTAGTGCTCTACTACTTGAGCCACAGCGCCTCTTCTGGTTTTCTGGTGGTTAATTGTAGATAAGAGTCTCACTTTCTGGCTCCAGCTGGCTTGAACTGTGATCCTCAGATCTCAGCCTCCTGAGTAGCTACAGGTGTGAACCCGTGGCACCCAGCTTTCGCTTTTATTTTTGATTAATTGGAGATTAAAAAAAAGTCTCACAGACTTCACTGCCCAGCCTAGCTGCAAATTGTGATCCTCAGATCCCAGCTTCCTGAATAGCTAGGATTACAGGGGTGAATGAGTGCCCAGTGGTCTTGAATATGTTAAGATAACAGCACTGATATAAAAAAAAGCAAAAATGATTTTTTTTCTGTTGGTCGTGGGGCCTGAACTCTGGGCCTGGGCACTGTCCTTCAGCTCTTCATCTCAAGGCGAGTGCTCTACCACTTGAGCCACAGCACCACTTCCATCTTTTTTTCTGCTTATGCGGTGCTAAGGAATCGAACCCAGGGCCTCATGCATGCAAGGGAGGCACTATACCACTGAGCCACCTTCTCAGCCCACAAGAATGAATTTGGATAGTGTTATGGTCACCTTTGTAAGAGATGATACCATCACAGATCTCTTTGAAGATCTGGGCCAGACGAGCAGCCCGAGCAACTTCAACATTTTCCTCTGCAGCTGCCAACCGCCTTGTGCGAACAGATCGAGCTGTTTGCAGGGCAGAGAACTGGGTCATGAAGACATCTGGAAGGAGAAAGTGAAAATTAGTTTCATGAAATGGGAAGTGTTATATATGGCTTTCTCTTTCCCAAAGGATTCCTGCCATTTGCTGTTTTTCTTATTGTGATTAAATAATTAAATTAAGTAGAGCTAGTGGACATACAGTTCTTTTTCTTCTTAAAGAAAAACTGGAAAGGTGACACATCCAATGAGCAGGGAGGGGAGGAGGTGGGGCAAAAAAAAATCCCAATGAAATGTTCCTTGACCTTTCCTAATTCTCCTGCCGCCACTACCTTTGACTCACGAGGATGTATAGTTTGCAATCAAACGAGCAAACAGAAGGATTTCCTTTCTTGGTGTGACATGCAGAACTTGGGGTGTGTATATATAAATATATAATATATATAATAGTGACTTAAAAATCAATTTCCCCAACACACATTTTTTTAAATCTGTGCCAAAAATGTGTTTTCAAAGAAAATCTTATTTTCATACTCAAAAAAAAAAAAAGAAAAAAGAAAAAGAAAAACTGGAAAACATTGGCATCTACCATAGAAACAAATGCTTCATGAGGAACCAAATTGTATATGGTGCAGTACCTGGAAATTTGGACTCAAAATGGGTTTGCTGGTATGTGAATTCTGGCTTCAATATTTATTATGTGATCAGCCTAAACTAAAATAGTGATGGTACTTGCTTCATTAGTAAAGTGTGCAGATTAAGTGAGATTGATTGATTATAGTTCCTACATAACTGTAATGACAAATGCAAATGATGGAGCCCAGATTTTTTTTTTTTTTTTTTGGGTCTGGTAGTGGGGCCTGAACTCTGGGCCTGGGCACTGTCCCTCAGCTCTTCAGCTCAAGGCTAGCGCTCTACCACTTGAGCCATGAGCCACTTCCGGCTTTTTTCTTTTTGCTTATATGGTGCTGAGGAATCGAACCCAAGGCCTCTAGCATGTAAGGCAAGCGCTCTACCACTGAGCCACCTTCCCAGCCCCGGAGCCGAGATTTCTACTGGTTGTGATGGGGGAATGATGGAAGGAGTAACCATGATCAAGATATATTATACTCATAAACTGGTGGATTGAATTGAAAGCCCTTGTACAATAATTTAAAAAAATGCAATTAAAAAAAAATAAAGAACTTCTATTTCGCACCTACTTTTGAACCAAGAAACTTTCTAATATCAACTTCCTGAATAGCTAGGATTATGGGAGTCATTGTGTCTGGCTGAGGTAATGCTTTCAATATGGTTACCTCAGTACCTGGTAAATGAATATTAGAAGACTTGAATTATTTAGAGTGTGAATTCAAAGAAATGATATCAAATATTCAAATATACTGAATGAATGTAAGGCTTTGGGTATATTTCTTTTTTTCAGGAATTGAACCCAGGGCCTCACATTTGCTAGGCATGTACTTGGAACACTTGAGCTATATTACTAGCTTTTGGGGTAAATTTCTTTTGCTTTTTTTTTTTTTCTTTTTGGCCGTGGGGCCTGAACTCTGGACTGGGCACTGTCCCTCAGCTCTTCAGCTCAAGGTTAGCGCTCTACCACTTGAGCCACAGCGCCACTTCTGGATTTTTCTGCTTATGTGGTACTGAGGAATCGAACCAGGGTCTCATGCATGCAAGGCAAGCACTCTACCACTGAGCCACCTTCCCAGCCCCTTCTTTTGCTTTTTGTGCCAGCCAGTACTGAGTCTAAACTCAGAGCTTCAAGCTCTTGCCTTTTTTGTTTTGTTTTATTTTGTTTTCTCATGGCTGCAGAACATTTGACCTGTAACTGTACTTCTGACTTTTTTGCTGGTTAACTAGAGACAACATGTCTGGAGATCTCAGATTTGTCTGCCATGGCTAGCTTCAAACTGAGATGATACTCAGATCAACCTCCTGATAAGACTATAGGCATGCACTACTGGATTTGGCTAAATTTCTTTTCTTTTTTTTTGCCAGTCCTGAGGCTTGAACTTAGGGTCTGGCACTGTCCCTGAGCTCTTTTTGCTTAAGGCTAGCACTCTACTACTTGAGCCACAGCGTCACTTCTGGCTTTTTCTGTTTATGTTGCACTGAGGAAGTAAGCACTCTATCACTAAACCACATTCTTAGCTCTGGCTAACTTTCTTAATCTATCAAGTTACCCCTTAGCATATTATTTCATACACTATACAAAATAATTTTACCTTGGAGGGGAAAAGCAATTAAAAAACATGGTTTCTAGACCTTATTTTGTGTGTGTGTGTGAGTGTGAGCGTGTGTGCAAGCACCTGTCCTGAACTCAGGAGTCTGGGCACTATCCTTGAGTTTTTGTGTTCAAAGCTGATGCGTGGGGCTGGGAAAATGGCACAGTGGTAGAGCGCTTGCCTTGTATGCATAAGGCCCTGGGTTTGATTCCTCAGCACCACATAAGCAGAAAAAGCCAGAAGAGGCACTGTGGCTCAAGTGGTAGAGCACTAGCCTTGAGCTGAAGAGCAGAGGGACAACGCCCAGGCCCAGAGTTTAGGCCCCATGACTGAAAAAAAAAAGCTGGTGCTCTACCACTTGACTCACAGCACAACTTCTGGCTTTTTGGGTAGTTAATTGGAGATAAGTCTCCTGGACTTTCCTGCCAGGGCTGGCTTCTAAATGTGATCTTCACACCTAGACTCTTGAGTAGCTACAGGTGGGAGCCACTGGCACTTGGTTTATGGACCCTTTATTTTCAGTTAGAAAGGGCAAGTCAGTTTCTCATATTTTAGTCTGGTCTATGAAGTAGGAAGTGTTAATATCGTTCACTCAGAAATAGGAAACCTGAAGCTTTGTGTATAAAAGTGCTGATGTGAATGCAGCAAAAAAAGTCTTTAAGTTTATAGGGATGGAGTTTTTCTATCCATATTCAATTTGGCATCACTGTTTACTTGATATGCAAGGTATTTTCTAGGTAGGATACAATACAGAAGGCCCACTGTCTATCTCACATATTGTGTGACTATTTCAGACTATATACAATGTTTGGGATTTCTCCTAATTCTGTAGAGTAGGCACAAGGAAGTTGAAGACATGATGGAAAAGTTGTGACAGATACATCATCATAATCTGGTCCATATTACATGTTTTAATAGAAGAAAATAATGTATTAATTTTTGGGATAATTTTGTGGAATGAAAAATTCTCTATGCTTTACCAGACTTAATATTCCCATCGTCTCGGCAGATGCCATTCCAACGGGAATATAATGATGCTGAGTGAATATTATCACTGGTGTGCTTTACTTCCTCTTGTTTCTGATGAATCTTCTCCCAGTTTCGGACCAAGAATACATGATGCTTTAATACAAAGTTCCTGAAAGAGGAAAAAGTTCTTTTATCATTAATGCAGGAGGCATTATGTTTACACAAGCCAGTATTCAGTGTAATTAGCTCACATATGTTAACCTAGCTACTGCAAAAGATAATGACATATGCAATATTCAATTTCGCATATTGTTTTGTTTTTTTTTGGGTCAGTCCTGGGGCTTGAACTCTGGGCCTGGGTGTTGTCCCTCAGCTCTTCAGCTCAAGGCTAGCGATCTACCATTTGAGCCACACCCCACTTCTGGTTTTCTGAGTGGTTTATTGGAGATAAGAGTCTCATGGTCTTTCCTGCCTGGGCTGGCTTTGAACCATGATCCTCAGATCTCAGTTAAGATTACAGGCGTGAGCCACCAGTGCCCAGCCCTCGCATATTGTTTTTTGTCAAACAACATAAAAAATTTTCCTGTATTATTTATAAACATCTGGAAAACAACATTTAATTGCTCCAAATGTGTTGGTAGGAGAAGCAGCCAACTTGCTGGCTAAGAAACTCAACTGGTAGAGTGCCTTCTTAGTAAGCAAGCTCATGTAGGAAACCAGTATAAGAACCCCTCCCCCAATCCATGCTACTACCAAACAACAAACAACAACAAAAAGAACAGAGGGTAGGAAGGAGAGAATGATCCTACTATCTCAGCCTCCTGAAATAGCTAGGATTGCAGGCACGAGCCATTTGTGCTCCAGCTACTTAGCCAATTTTTAGTCTTTTGGAGTTTTAAAAATTCCCCAGGCCAGTGGGACACAGGAGGCTCATGCTTGTAATCCTAATACTCAGAAGGCGAAGATCTGAGAATGGTGGTTTGAAGCCAGCTGGGGTAGGAAAGTCCATGAGATTCTTTTCTCCAATTAGCCAAAAGAAAAACTGGAAGTGGAGCTGTGGCTCAAAGTGGCAGAACATTACCCCTGAGCAAAAGAGCTAAGGGACTGGGAGTTCAAACCCCATAATGAGAAAAAAATTCCCCATGCCAATGTGCAGTCAAAATAAGAGAACCACTGAACTAAATGTACAAGATTAAATGTACAGAAAAATACTGTAAATAAGGATATACTTTGTAAAACATTGGAATGTGTAATATAGGAATTTGTGGAAAATGTTCCAAGACAACTTGAAAAACAGGACACATTATTTTTGATAGGGACAATTCTTATTTGAATATAGAGAGCAGCAGAAATGACCAATAAAAATTATTTTCATTGTTATCAAAACAGTGATTCCTAATCTTCTCTTTGTCATTGACTTTTGCATAAGTTTAATGAAGCATATGGAACCTTTCTCTGAAAATATTATTTTTAAATTACTTTAAAATTAAGTCAAACTTCTATGTTTTTTTGGCCAGTCCTGGGGCTTGAACTCAGGGCCTGGATCCTGTCTCTGAGTTTCTTTTGCTCAAGGCTAGCACTCTATCACTTGAGCCACAATGCCACTTCTGGCCTTTTCTGTTTAGGTACTGAGGAATTGAATCCAGGGATGCTAGGCAAGCATCCAGGGATGCTAGGCAAGCACTCTACCCAGCGCCCTAAGTAATTTTTAATACATAAGATTAAAAGGAAACCAAGTATATTGAGACATAGGTTTCAAGAAAATATCAAATAGCCAACTTCTGGTGACCCATGCCTATAATCCTGGCTACTCATGAGGAAGATCCATGAGACTCTTAACCTGAAATTAACCACAAAAAAAAAGCCAGAGGGGGCTGGGAAGGTGGCTCAGTGATAGAGTGCTTGCCTTGCATGCATGAGGCCCTGGGTTGGATTCCTCAACACCACATAAGCAAAAAGAAAAAAGCTGGAAGTGGTGCTGTGGCTCAAGTGGTAGAGCACTAGCCTTGAGCTGAAGAGCTGAGGGACAGTACCCAGACCCAGAGTTCAGGCCCCATGACCAGACCCCCCCCCCTGCAAAAAAAAAGCCAGAGGTAGAGGTGTGGCTCAAGTGGTAGAGCACTAGTCTTGAGCAAAAAAGTCCTGGTTCTGAATTCAAGCCCCTGGATCAGCACTAAACAAAACACCAAATAAAAGACAAACTAGTATGGGTTGCCATTTTTACTATAGCTATCAACCTAGTATGCTGTTTCTGTTGATGACGGGTATAGTCAATATGTTAATTTAGACTTTATATTTCCTTACTGTTTTCTAAAAAACCTATCGACATAGAAAAGCCTACTGACATAAACTGGGTGTTGGTGGCTGTTGGTGGCTACTCAAGAGGCTGAGATCTGAGGATTGTGGTTCAAAGCCAGACTGGGACAAAAACGTCCATGAGATACCTTTTTTTTTTTTTGCCAATCCCAGGGCTTGAACTCAGGGCCTGGCACTGTCCCTGAGCTTCATTTGCTCAAGGCTAGCACTCTACCACTAGAGCCACAGCACCATTTCCAGCCTTTTCTGTTTATATGGTACTGAGGAACTGAACCTACAGCTTCACCCCTGCTAGGCAAGCACTCTACCACTAAGCCACATTCCCAGCCCCTGTTAGTCTTATCTCCAATTAACCACCAGAAAACTGTAAGTAGTGATGTGGCTCAAAGTGGTAGAGTGCTAGCATTGAGCAAATAGAGCTCAGAGACAGTGCCCAGGCCCTAAACTCAAGACCCACTATTGACAAAAAAGTAAATAAAAAATTTCCTATGTTGGGGCTGGGAAGGTGGCTCAGTGATAGAGCGCTTGCCTTGAATGCCTGAGGCCCTGGGTTCGATTCCTCAGCACCACATAAGCAAAAAGAAAAAAAGCCGGAAGTGGTGCTGTGGCTCAAGTGGTAGAGTGCTAGCTTTGAGCTGAAGAGCTGAGGGACAGCGCCCAGGCCCAGAGTTCAGGCCCCACGACCAGACCCAAAAAAAATAAAAATAAAAACTAAAAAAAATTCCTATGTCATCTCCTATATTAGATAGGGAAGTTTTTTGTTGTTGTTGTTGTTTTGTTTTTTTAAATGTCGGTCATGGGGCTAGAACTCTGGGCCTGGGTGCTATCTATCAGCTCTTCAGTTCAAGGCAAGCGCTCTACCTCTTGAGCCACTGTGCCACTTCTAAGATAGGGAACTTTTTGGTTCCCCTTTTTCAGGCAGAGACCACAGTCCACTTTTAGCAGAAAATAGCAACAGAAGACAGACCATGAATCTTCTGCAGCTTGCTTAACATTAAAATGGAACAAAGCTGGGTGCCTCCTGTCATGTCTGTCATCATAACTACTCAGGAGGCTGAGATCTGAGGATCACCATTCAAAGCCAGCCTGGGCAGGAAAGTCCATGAGACTCTTATCTCCAATAAACCACCAGAAAACTGGAAGTGGTGCTGTGGCTCAAGCAGTAGAACGCTAGCCTTGAGCTGCAGAGCTGAAGGACAGCAACCAGGCCCAGAGTTCAAGCCCCATGATCAACAACAAAAAGGAACAAAATCATTTCGTAGGAAATGAAGCAGGACAGATAACGTAAGGAAACTGTATTAATTTTTACAAATATCAAAAGGGCCAGACTTAGAAGATATAGAGTAGTTGGTCCAAAAACCATAGCAATTTTGAGGTTGAGATAGACATAACTGGTATCTTGAAGTATTTATGAGATCTGTAACTCTCTAAATACATACACACATGCAAAATACATATGTGGATGCATGTGGACACAGACACTTTGCCAATTATCTTATTTGAAAGAAGTGCTAAGTTTTATTTAGAATTTAGAAATATAAAGATGTCATTCATTATTCTCTTCATCCAATGTCATAGAATCTGGAAGCCCTTGGCTTAAGATATCTACCAAAAAAAGATCAACTGTATCAAGTTTAATAATTTTTAAGCCAATAAAGCAAAAAGAACGCAGGTTTAAAAAACACTTTACCTTTCTCTATTAGACATTGGTTTCATCTGTAATTGGGGGGCCAATCTTGTTGGGGTATTAATATTTTCACTGGGCTCCTCAGAGAGATGGCCTCTCTAAAAAAAAAAAGATGGGATAAAATTAAAAAGATTAATCAGAAGTCATCTCCAAGAGCATTAAAACCAATCTTAAGATGCCCTTCTTTGGCAAGCTTCTTATTCTAATAATTACTTCAGAGAAGCTCATAAAACAGCTTTCAGATACTAAGTCACAAAATTGTTATTTACCCGTTTCTTCAGTTTGTGCTTAGATTTTCTCTTCTCTTTTGATCGTCCAGATTTCTTATGTGTGGTCATGGGTTGGCTGCTTTTGCTGCTGGTCAGTCCGTTCATGCGTTGACTCTTGCCTCCAATGATTCCTCGACATTTCTCAAAGCCACACTTACAAAGTTGCTTTTAAAAAAATGAGAATATTTTTTAGGTCTCCTATACCACCCTGAAAGAACACAATATCATCTGACATCCAAGCTAGGTGAGGTTTGACTAGTTAGTATTTTCGAAGAATAGTTTTTAAGCCTATTGTCACTCATTTGTAACAGCAAAGATCATGCTTGGAACATCTGGGCTACCAAGGTTAGGTATGCATCTAGGAATTTAACTTAAAAATAGATGAAAGCATAATAAGTAAAAATAGGTTCCCTTTGGAGAAGAAGATAACATTCAAGGAAAACTTCTACATTAAAAAGACCTCTGCTTGGTGCTGGTGGCTCATGGCTGTACTCCTCAGGAAGCTGAGATCTGAGAACAGTGGTTCAAATTTAGCCTGGGTAGGAAAATCCCTGAGACTTATCTCCAATTAAGCACCAAAAAAGCCAGAAGTGGTGGTGTGGCTTAAATGGTACAGAAAAAAATCCTAGAGGGGCTGGGAATGTGGCATAGTGGTAGAGTGTTTGCCTAGCATACATGAAGCCCTGGGTTCGATTCCTCAGTACCACATAAACAACAACACTATGGGTCAAGTGGTCGAGTGCTAGTCTTAAGCAAAAGAAGCTCAGGGACATTGTCCAGGCTAAGTTCAAGCTCCAGGATTGGGAAGAAAAAAAAGTCCTTGAGCAAAAAAAAGCTAAGGGACAGTGCTCAGGCCCTGACTGAGTGCAAGCCCCAGGATCAGCAACAACAACAACAAAAGACCTCATTATGCTGGTGTGGTACCCACCTAAAAGGAGAGAGCAGGAAGGACTGTGGCTTGAACATAGGCAAAGTTAACAAGACATCATCTCAACCATTAACCTGGGCTTGGTGATGTGTATCGATATATCAGTTATACAAGACCAGGATGGTACAAATAAATTTGAGACACCGGGTACCAGTGGCTCCTGCCTGTAATCCTAGCTACTCAGAAGGCTGAGATCTGAAGATTATGGTTCAAAAGCCAGCCTGAGTAGGAAAGTCCGTGAAACTCTTATCTCCAATAAACTACCAGAAAACCAGAAGTGGCACTATGGCTCAAGTGGAAGAGCTGAGGGACAGTGCCCAGGCTTGGTGTTCAAGTCCCACAATTGACAATAAACAAACAAACGAACAAAAAAACTAAAGCAAAAAAAGGGTGAAGGTATAGCTCTACTGGTAGATTACTTGCTTGCCTAGCAGTGTCAGGCCCTGAGTTCAAATCCCACGAAAACAAACAGAAGCCTCGCAAACCTTGGGACCAAGGACACCAGTGGCTTATGCATGTAATCCTAGCTATTTAAGAGGCAGAGATCTGAGGATCATATGAGTCCTTGAGACTCATATCTCTAACAACCGAAGAGTCACAAGTGGAGCTCTGGGTTCAAGTGGTAGAGCACTAGCTATCCTTGAGCAAAAAAGCTCAGGGAGGGCTGGGAAGGTATCTCAGTGGTGGAGCACTTACCTTGCATGCCTGAGGCCCTGGGTTCGATTCCTTAGCACCACATAAGCAAAAAGAAAAAAGCCGGAAGTGGTGCTGTGGCTCAAGTGGTAGAGCACTAGCCTTGAGCTGAAGAGCTGAGGGACAGCGCCCAGGCCCAGAGTTCAGGCCCCACGACCGGACCCCCGCACCCCCCAAAAAAAAAAAAAGCTCAGGGACGTCATTCAGGCCCTGAGTTTAAGCCCCAGAACAAAACAAAACACCTAGAGACCAAAAATCATAGGGTAATCTGTTTCTTCAGACTTGTGAAACACGAAATCTATGTATCTGAGATATGTGAAACAAGAGTAAAAAACTGCCAAGCACTGGTTCACACCTGTAATCCTAGCTACTCAGGAGGCTGAGATCTGAGGATCAGGGTTCAAAGCCAGCCCAGGCAGGAAAAGTGATGTGACTCTTATCATCAATAAACACTCAGAAACCTGGAAGTGGCACTGTAGCTAAAGTTGTAGAGTACTGGTCTTGAGCTGAAGAGCTCAGGGACAGAGCCCCCAGCCCAGATTTCAAGCTTTACAGCCGACCAAAAAAAAAATTAAAAAAAAAAAATGTTTTCCCATGTATTTTTTCTTTTTCTTTTTGCTAATCCTGGGCTTGAAAATCTGAGACTAGGCGCTGTCTCTGAGCTCTTTTTTTGTTCAAGGCTAGCATTCTACCACTTGAGCCATAGCTCCACTTCTGGCTTTTTCTTTGATTGGAGATAAGAGTCTTATGGACTTTCCTGCCTGGACTGGCTCTGAACTGCAATCCTCATATCATAGCCTCTTGAATAGCTAGAATTATAGGTGTGAGCCACTGATGTCTGGCCCCATGCATTTTTCAATGGCTCCAACTCAACAGTTCTTAGTAAAAGCCCATATTATATACTGTTGTGAGTGAAAAGTTCATCCTTTTTCTTGTACTTTTTATTCTCACCTGTTTCTCAACATTGAAGGAATGAAAATTGTAATCATAAGTGAGTTCAGTCCCAGCTGGCATATCTTTAAGTGCATACAGTCCAATCCGGTACACTCCATTAACAGACCTACGAAGAGAGGACGAAGAGTTAAAGATTGGGATATTTATTTATTTATTATGCTTTCACTTGGCCTTTTCTGGTACTCTACTGCTTGAACCTCAGATCTCAGCCTCCTGAATAGCTAGAATTACAGGCATGAGTAACCAGTGGCTGGCATATCATTAATTCTTGAACTAACCCTATGAGAACATCTAAGAAGCGTGTGTATCTTTTTTTTTTTTGGTCCTGTCGTGGGGCCTGAACTCTGGGCCTGGGCGCTGTCCCTTAGCTCTTCAGCTCAAGGCTAGTGTTCTACTGCTGTGAGCGCTACTTCCGGCTTTTTTCTTTTTGCTTACTTATGTGGTGCTGAGGAATCGAACCCAGGGCCTCAGGCATGCAAGGCAAGCGCTCTTCCACTGAGCCACCTTCCCAGCCCCAGAAGTGTGTGTATCTTAAGAGAATTAACTTACGGTCATATAACAACTAGTTTACCATTCAATCCAAGGGAAATAAAATCCAGGTTAGGCCAGGTGTTTGATCACACCTGTAATCATACTCAGGAGGCTGAGATTTGAAGATTGTGGTTCAAAGCCACCCTGGGTGGGAAAATTCATAAGACTTTTATCCCCAATTAGCCATCAAAAAGCTGGAAGTGGAGCTGTGGTATAGTACTAGCCTTGAGTAAAAAAAGCTTAGGGACAACACAAGGCCCTGAGTTTAAGCCCTAGGGCTGGCATTGAAACAAAACAAACCCAGGCTATTTGATTCCATAGCTTTTGTATGTGGAACACAAGGACCATCTTGGATACTACTCTATCATATGTAAACTCTAATTTTTTATTATTTTGGGGGTCCTGGGGCATGAACTCTATGCCTGGGCACTGTCCCTTTGCTCTTCAGCTCAAGGGGAGCACTCTTCCACTTGAGCTACAGTGCCACTTCCAGTTTTCTGAGTGGTCTATTGGAGATAAGAGTCTCATGGAGGGGCTGGGAAGGTGGCTCAGTGGTAGAGTGCTTGCCTTGCATGCATGAGGCCCTGGGTTTGATTCCTCAGCACCACATAAACAGAAAAAACCGGAAGTGGTGCTGTGGCTCAAGTGGTAGAGTGTTAGCCTTGAGCGGAAGAGCTGAGGGACAGCACCCAGGCCCAGAGTTCAGGCCCACAACTGACAAAAAAAAAAAAAAAAAAAGAGTCTCATGGAGTTTCTTGCTCTGGCTGGCTTCGAACCATAATTCTCAGATCTCAGCCTCCTGAGTAGCAGCTGTGAGCCACTGCTGCCCAGGTCTCTGAAGGTAAGTTTAAATTATAGATTCTATTTTTAGGGGCGGGTATATACATACTTTCTTTTGAATAATTTTTTGTTAGCTATAGTTTTTAAGAAATGTGATAATTTCCCCTAATTTTTCAAATATCAAGTTGTTGTAGAAAATAAATAACGGAACTCATAGAAATATTAATCCACAATAAAAATAAATCTATGAATTAGAAAAAATGATGAAAGAAGTTACATGTAAGAGAATACATACGCATGAAGAACAGATAAAACTAATTTCTGCTTTTTTTTTTTTTTGTCGGTCCTGGGGCTTGAACTCTGGGCTTGGGCACTGTCCCTGTGTTCTTCTGCTCAAGGTGATTGATTGCTCTACTGTTTGAGCCACAGCTCCACTTCCGGTTTCCTAATGGTTTAATGAAGATAAGAGTCTCATAGACTTTCCTGCCGGGGCTGGCTTTGAACCATGATCCTCAGATCTCAGCCTTCTGAGCAGCTAGGATTATAGCCATAAGCCACTGGAGCCTGGCTGCTTTTTTTGTTGTTGTTGTTAAGACAAGGTCTTACTATGTAGGCTAGGCTAGCCTTGAAATCACAATCTACTGCCTCAGCTTCCTAAGTGCTGGGATTACAGGTGTGCACATATAGCTAAAACCAATATATATATAGTAAAAATTAGATTAGGGTTTGCCTTGGAAGGTGGGAACAAAGACTGAATAGGCTGAAGGGAATTATTATTATTAATTTTTTTACAGTGTTGAACTAGGGCCTTGTTAAAGCTGGTCAAATACTCTACCATTAGGCTATACCCCAGACTGAATTTTCTGAAAATGATGGAAATGCATAGTTAAGATCGTATTTTTCGGGGCTGGGAGGTTGGCTCAGTGGTAGAGCGCTTGCCTTGCATGCCTGAGGCCCTGGGTTCGATTCCTCAGCACCACATAAGCAAAAAGAAAAAAGCTGGAAGTAGCGCTCTCAGCAGTAGAGCGCTAGCCTTGAGCTGAAGAGCTGAGGGACAGCGCCCAGGCTCAGAGTTCAGGCCCCATGACCAGACCCAAAAAACATAACAAAACAAAACAAAAAAAAAGGATCATATTTTTCTGTATGTGACTTGTAACTCAATGTTCTCTACATTATCCTCTTTTTTTGCGGGGGAGGGGGGGGTCAGTGATGTTAGGGAATCTCTTATCTTATACACAGGAAGCAAACAGTGTATAACAGCTATATCCCTGGCCAATTATTATTATAGGTATGCACTATTCTACAAAGTTTACTGTTTCTTAGATTTAAGTTTTTCCTTTATTAAGCAGCTTTTAAATAAATAGAAAGGATGTTATCTCCTATTTTACTTATTTCTCACTGTGACAAACCCACCAAGAATATACTAAGCTTGCAACGTGGCTGTATAAAGTAATATGAGATAGTGTATGTAACACTGTGCCTAACATAGTAAACGTTGAATAAATATTAGAGATTAGCCTTATCCTTATTATTGTATTCTTTTGGGAGGGAGTAGTTAGGATGACTTCAATAGCAAGCTGGTGCTGGTGGCTCACGCCTGTAATTCTAGCTACTCAGGAGGAGATCTGAGGATCATGGTTCAAAGCCAGCCAGGGCAGGAAAGTCCTTGAGACTCTGATCTCCAATAAACCACTAGAAAACTGGAAGTGGTGCTGTGGCTCACTTGGCAGAGCTCTTGCCTTGAGTTGAAGAGCGCAGGGATGATGCCCAGACCCAGATTTCAAGCTCCACAACCACCACCACCACCAAGAAAAAGCCAGCCTGGGCAGAAAAGCCCACAAGTCTTTTTTTTGTTGTTGTTGTTGGTTGTGGGGCTTGAACTCTAGGCCTGGATGCTGTCCCTTAGCTCTTCAGCTCTACCACTTTAGCCACAGTACCACTTCCAATTTTCTAGTGGTTAATTGGAGAGAAGAGTTTCATGGTTTTCCTGCTTGGGTTGGCTTTGAACCACAATATTCAGATCTGAGCCTCCTGAGTAGCTAAGATTATAGCACCCAGCTCTCTGAGACTCTTATCTCCAATTAACACCAGAAAACTGAAAGTGGTGCTGTGACTCAAGTGGTAGAGTGCTAGCCTTGAGCTGAAGAGCTCAGGGACAGTGCCCAGGCCCAGAGTTCAAGCCCCATAATTAATTAAAAAAACGAAAAAACAAGTGCTTACTCTGTCTGAATGATCTGGTAAAACAGGGAATAACTGCCTGGGCATGTAAATTTATTCACACTGTAGAAAAATGGCTTTCTTTCTGCCTTCACTACCTTCTATTGTACTAGATTCTTGTTTTTACCTTTTCCTGTTTTCTTACCATTTCTGCATTTCACAATTAGGGTCACAGCTGTGGTTGATGAATCGGGCCTCATTTCCCATACGGTAACTGTCAATCACCATCCCACTATCGAGGTTCAGACAGTAATGGTCACTGTGATTATGATACTGCTCAATCATTCTGTTCCTGAAGAGGAGAGAAATGATTGAAAGCCAGTTACTGATTTAATTGAAGGTAAATTTTAGAACTTTGATTTGCCATTCTAATCTTGTATATTTGTCATTTTACTTGAGTATAATCATTTAATACTTTACCTGAACTCCTGTTCACTGACAACCTCCCCTAGGTATTCAATGATGAACTGCCCAGCTTTCAGGGGTTCTTTGGTTCTGATTCCCCAACCTTTTTCCTCAGCTCGAAATCGTTCTAGACATTGAACCCATTCATGCCTCTGTATCCTCTGATTACAGCACTGCTCACCACAGGGGCAAGTGTTGGGAGAACACTCAGCAAAGATCATTCTAGAAAGAAAGAGAATAATTATACATAATTTTACACAATATATGTTTTACTGTAGTTTTTTTTTTTGTCAGTTGGGGGGCTTGAACAATGGGTCTAGGTGCTGTCCCTCAGCTCTTCAGCTCAAGGCTAACACTCTACCACTTGAGCCACAGCGCCACTTCCAGCTTTTTCTGCTTATGTGGTGTTGAGGAATCAAACCAAGGGCCTCATGCATGCAAGGCAAGCACTCTACCACTGAGCTACCTTCCCAGCCCTGGACTAATTTTTAAGGTGGGGTGTGTATATGCACATGTGCGCACACACATGTACACTGCCACTGGGGCTTGAATCCAGGGCCTAGGTGCTGTCCTGTACATTTTTCCTCAAGGCTGGTGCTCTACCACTTGAGACGCAACTCCACTTTTAGCTTGTTTTGGTTAACTGAAGATAGGAGTCTTGTGGACTTTCTTTCCTGGGCTGGTTTAAAACTGAAATCTTGGGGCTGGGAAGGTGGCTCAGTGGTAGAGCGCTTGCCTTGAATGTCTGAGGCCCTGAGTTCAATTCCTCAGTACCACATAAGCAAAAAGAAAAAAGCCGGAAGTGGCACTGTGGCTCAAGTGGTAGAGCCCTAGCCTTGAGCTGAAGAGCTGGGGGACAGCACCCAGGCCCAGAGTTCAAGGCCCATGATTGGACCCCCCCAAAAAAACCCCAAAAAACTGGAATCTTTAGATCTCAGCCTCCTAAATAGCTAAGTGTAAGCCACCAGTGCTCAGCCTATTTTACAACAAGTTTTATGTGAATACATAAAATAAATTTTAAGAAAAGCCTACTAAGATTAAAATATACAATTTAAAAACTAGTAACATTTAATCCTTGCAATCAGACTTCAAATATTGAATGCTTTTCTTTTGTTTGTGGGGCTTGAACTCTGGGCCTGAGCACGTCCCTGATCTCTTCAGCTCAAGGCAAGCTCTCTACCACTTGAGCCTTAGCACCATTTCCAGTTTTCTGGTGGTTTAATGGAGATAAAAATCTCACGGTCTTTCCTGCCAGGGCTGGCTTTTAACTGAGATCCTCAGATCTCAGCCTCCTGAGTAGCTAAGACTACAGGCGTGAACCACCAGCACCCAGCTGAATGCTTCTTTACATTATCATACCCAACTTTCATTTACAGACTTCTGGTTTTTCTGATGGTTTATTGGAGATTAGAGTTTCACAGACTTTCCTAACCGGGCTGGCTTTGAACCACAATCCTCAGATCTCAGCCTCCTGAGTAGCTAGGATTAGAGGCGTGAGGATTACTGGTGCTCAGCTTCATTTACAGACTTAAAATGGTAAAATACATAAAATGTATTACCAGAAAAGTATATAGCTCATGGGCTGAGAAGGTGGCTCAGTGGTAGAGCGCTTGCCTTGTATGCCTGAGGCCTTGGGTTCAATTCCTCAGTACAACATAAGCAGGAAATAAAAGCCGGAAGTGACGCTGTGGCTCAAGTGGTAGAGTGCTAGCCTTGAGCTGAAGAGCTGAGGGACAGCACCCAGGCCCCACGACCGGACCCCCCCTCCTCCCAAAAAGAGAAAAGTATATAGCTCAGTGGGATTAAGTACATACACAGTAATTTCAGTACTGGAAATGACATTTTTATGTTGGAAATATATAATGATCTGTATTGGAAATAGTATTTCCATCCATATGACTAGCTGAAACCATAATTGTAAGATAATAAAAAATTCTGAACCAGGCGCTGGTGGCTCACGCTTGTAATC
Organism: Dipodomys ordii; assembly: GCF_000151885.1. NCBI lineage: Eukaryota > Metazoa > Chordata > Mammalia > Rodentia > Heteromyidae > Dipodomys > Dipodomys ordii. Next base: position 15,427,400 of record NW_012267242.1, read on the forward strand.
CTAGCTACTCAGGAGGCTGAGATCTGAGGATTGCCGTTCAAAGCAAGCCTGGACAGGAAAGTCCATGAGACTTTCATCTCCAATACACCACTAGAAAACCAGAAGTGGTGCTGTAGATCAAGTGGTAGAGTGCTTGCCTTGAGCTGAAGAGCACAAGGACAGCGCCCAAGCCATGAGTTCAAGCCAACTGAAGAAAAAAAGTATGTATTTTTCACTGCTTTCTTTTAAAAATTTCTTCATTCAGTTTTGTTGTATAGTTTGGAATGCCATTAGATTGTTAAACATAATTAAAACAAAGGACCAATAAAACATTGCAAGATCAAAATATGTTACGATTAAAATTTTAAAATCTTGTATTTAATAATGTGTACTATAGGGCTGGGAAGGTGGCTCAGTGGTAGAGTGCTTGCCTTGCATGCATGAGGCCCTGGGTTCAATTCCTCAGCACCTCATAAACAAAAAAGAAAAAAAGCCAGAAATGGCGCTGTGGCTCAAGTGGTAGAGCATTAGCCTTGAGCTGAAGAGCTGAGGGACAGCACCCAGGCCCAGAGTTCAGGCCCCATGACTGGACCCAAAAAAAAAAAAAGTGCACTGTAAAATGTTTTCAGTTACCTGATTTATTCCTTACAAAAATACTATCCTTTGTCCTAGTATTCAAACTGCAATTGCTGAAGATAACTTTGCTCTGTCTTTTCTCCTATATTAAAGATCTACTGGCTATATTCCTATTGATACTTTTCTGAGCTCTTTATTCTTTTCTATAGATTTATATATTCATTCTTTCTCTACTATTGTAGGCATATATATATGTACACACACACACACACACACACATATAATTTTTATTTTAGTTTTTAGGTAGTACTTGGGTTTGAACTCAGGGCCTTGTGCTTGCTAGGCAGTGGTCATGGGCCACCTGTTTTTGTTTCAGTTATTTTTCAGATGATGTCTCATATTTTTGCCTGAGGCCGACCTTGAATCTCAATCTTCTTTCTATGCTACCAACATGTCCAGAATTATAGCCACATGCTATCTTGTCTGGCTCACTTTTTTACTGGGCTGCTTCTGTATACTGCTTACTACAGCAATTCCATAAACAGTAAAATATGAAAAAACAAAGCAATGTTACCTAATCACAAAATATACATTTAAACAACTTTAAGGACATATGATTCTTCTAATAGTAAAAAAAAAAATTACATCACCCAAAATAAATTGGGATATGAATACATAAAGTAAGTAAAACTAAGAGTAACTATGTGTTTTTGTATATTGGCAGTAATGTCACAATTATTATAAGCTCTATTCTGGTAGAACATAACAAAAATATATAAATGTTCATAACTTATGTTTTGTCATTTTTCTTCTGAAAATATACTGGAAAGGTATTTAAAAAGGAAATCCACTGGCTGGGAAGGTGGCTCAGTGGTAGAGTGCTTGCCTCACATGCATGAGGCCCTGGGTTCCATTCCTCAGTACCACATAAGCAGAAAAAGCCGGAATCGGCGCTGTGGCTCCAGTGGTAGAGCGCTAGCCTTGAGCTCAAGAGCTGAGGGACAGCGCCCAGGCCCAGAGTTCAGGCCCCATGACTGGCAAAAAAAAAAAAAAAAAAGGAAATCCAATTTTGATGTTGTGGTATGTTTCTGTAATCCCAGCACTGGAGAAGCTGATGCAGGAAAAATATGAATTTGATGCCATTCTGGATACACAGTGAATTAAAGACCAGCGTATGAGAGCCTATCTCAAAAAATAGAAAAAGGGAATCTATACAAAAAGTCTTCATAGCAATGATATTTTCTTTTTTTCTGTCAGTCCTGGGGCTTGAACTCTGGGCCTGGGTGCTGTCCTTGCGCTCTTCAGCTCAAGGCGAGCACTCTATTGCTTGAGCCACAGCGCCACTTCCAGTTTTCTAGTGGTTTATTGGAGATAAGGGTCTCACGGACTTTCGTGCCCAGGCTGGCTTTGAACTGCGATCCTCAGCTCTCAGCCTCCTGAGTAGCGAGGATTACAGGCGTGAGCCACTGGCACCTGGCTAGCAATATTTTCATAGCAAATTTTTGTAGAAATAAGTTGAAGTTGGGGATAGGAAGGTAGCTCAGTGGTAGAGTGCTTGCCTCACATGCATGAGGCCCTGGGTTTGATTCTCGATTTGTCAGCACCATATAAACAGAAAAAGCTGGAAGTGGTGTTGTGGCTCAAGTGGGAGAGTACTAGCCTTGAGCTAAAGAGCTGAGGGACAGTGCCCAGGCCCAGAGTTCAAGCCCCATGATCGACCAAAAGAAAAAAAAAAACGAAGAAGAAATTAAGTTGAAGCATCTGTTGAGAGACGAATGGCAACTTATGGCATATTAGTCTGACAATTAAAAAAAATTCCTCAAAGTGATGGTCTTTTGGACAGTAATCATTTGTAAGCAAAGATATATCAATGCATAAAACAATGACTATACCAACAGTTGCTACTACTATGAAAAACTGTTTGTTATGTATGGACAATGTATGTACAATGACAAGATGTGAACTCACAGTGATGCAAACAAAGTAGAATTTTCCAACTGGTATGCCATGGAAGTTGTACTAAATATTGATCCCTTCGGCCTGTTGCTGTCTTTGAAAAGACAACTATCTGGTATAGCAAGTACTGATTGTGTATATTACACAACCCAACACATTTTATTTTCACTTCTTTGATTCTTTTTTTCAGTTGTGGGGCTTGAACGCAGGGCTTGAACAGTGTCCCTGAGCTCTTTTGCTCAAGGCTAGTACTCTACCATTTTGAGGAACAGCTCCACTTCCAGTTTTATGGTGGTTAATTGAAGATAAGAATTTCATGGATTTTCTTGCCTGGGCTCGCTTTTGAACCTTGATCCTCACACATCTCAGCCTTCTGAGTACCTAGATTACAGGTGTGAGCTACCAGTGTCCAGCCCTCCTTTGATTCTTACCTCTACTCCTCTGTCCCTTATATGTTTCCTCTCTGAAATCTCCATGTCATTTTAAACTATATGGTCTCAAATAAGAATCAAAATTCTTATTCTCAAATCACTTTAATCAAATCACTTTGTTTCTGTTTTTTTTTTTTTTTGGTCCGGTCGTGGGGCCTGAACTCTGGGCCTGGGCGCTGTCCCTTAGCTCTTCAGCTCAAGGGTAGTGCTTTACCACTTGAGCCATAGTGCCACTTCCAGCTTTTTTTTCTTTTTGCATATGTGGTGCTGAGGAATCGAACCCAGGGCCTCAGGCATGCAAGGCAAGCACTCTACCACTGAGCCACCTTCCCAGCCCCTAACTTTGTTTCTGATGATGACTTCATTAACATTAATAACTCATCAAATGCATATCCACTCCATGTCAAGTTTCCTAGCAAGTTTCCTTCAAAATATATCATGACCTTATTGTTTACTTTTACTGAAACCGTTTTACTCTATTCCTTCATTATGACTACCATATACCAACAGGTAGGAAGATATCAAAAACTATGCTTATTAATACTTTATTATGTTATCTCATACTATTCTCAACAATGCTCTCTAAAATTTGATGGTATTTCTATTACTTTTTGCCTGGGCTGGCTTCAAACTGCAACCCTCAGTTCTCAGTATCTTGAGTATCTAGGATTACAGGAATGAGCCACTGGGTGCTGGCTAAAGCTATTATTTTTATCATTGGGTTAAATAGCCTTCTCCAGGTGTCATAAGTAGTAAGAGAATTTAAGTTTAGGTACCAAGACTCTACATTTATTTTTTTTTCTGTTACTGTATTCAAGCTATTAATTTTTATGTATCCAAGTACAACTTCATGAGGGGATATGTCTATTTAATTTAATCTACAAAGGAAGTTACAGTACCTGTTGAGGCAGTCATCCACACAGCCCTTCCTGGTGTCATCATCTGGCTTCTTACAGTTACAGGTAGTAGCCTCATAACCAGAAAGAGGTTTGACATCAACGTAGACATCTTGAAATGATAGTAAAGAACAGTTGGTGAATATACTAATTTTTTCTTTTCAAGGGCTAGTCTAAGATAAACACTATGTTATGGAGGCAATGCAAATAGCTCCAAAGTTACTCACTTGAACGGATTTTTTTATACAGTGGGACATCTGGCTTTTTGTATAGCTAGAAGAAAAAAGAAAGAAAAATCTTCATATGGCATTTAACTTCCAATGCTAAAAAGTAGCATCCATCCCTAGTACAAGAAATTATCCTCATATTCTTCTCATGTAGAAATATTTGTAAGCCTTTTAAGAGTGGATACAATTGAAGGAAACCTTTTGGGAGATCATTCTTGCCCAATATTAAAGAGAGAATTAAGATTGAACAGAATGAGCATTAGTTTATAGAAATGTATTGTGAATTATATTTCTTCATTATGTTGTTGGATAGAAATAATAAGTATCATACCGAGGACCAAGCTACTCAACTGGACAAATTAAGATTCTATTTGCTTTTTTTAAAAAAGAAGGAAGGAGGGGAGGATGTAGTTGTGGAGATGGGAGGGAAGGATGGTAGGGGAAAAAAGAGGAGGCGGCAACAATGCTTGGTAAGAAATGTACTCATTACCTTGCTCTTGTGATTGTAACCCCTCTGTACAGTATTTTCACAATAAAAAACTTATTTAAAATAAATAAAAAAAGAAGGAAGAAATGGGGGTAGCTTAGTGGTAGAACACATGTTTACCATGTGTAAGGCCCTAGGGTCAATCCCCAGAATATACAAAACAAACAAACAAAAAACCCAAGTACAATCTTTCCCCATAAAACAATAACAAAGAAGTCCTAAATCCCCAAAAGAACAAGCCCCCAAAGCCTAATATGTGCATAGTGCTTACAGAGGGTCTGAGTAAAATATATGAGTACCTAGACTTTCAGCCATTACCTTGTTTCAGAAATGTAACAGATTTATAATTTTCTTTAACATAACTAATTTAATGAATAAAGGGGAAAGGGCAGGCAAGAAAAAAAAAAGCTTTCACATTTTAATCAGGAAGGAAATAGAGGAGAAAATAAATTAGAACAGAGGCAGTCAATAAAAAGAAAGAACAGCCAGGCGCTGGTGGCTCACGCCTGTAATCCTAGCTACTCAGGAGGCTGAGATCTGAGGATCTCAGTTCAAAGCCAGCCCGGGCAAGGAAAGTCCGTGAGACTCTTATCTCCAATAAAGCACTAGAAAACCGGAAGTGGTACTGTGGCTCAAGTGGCTCAAGCGGTAGAGTGCTTGCCTTGAGCTGAAGAGCGCAGGGACAGCTCCCAAGCCCAGAGTTCAAGCCCCATGATCGACCAAAAAAGAAAAAAAGAAAGAACAGTGATAGGAAGTATACAGACATTTTCCCACAAACAGCATCTTAGAATAAGATGAAACATTTATTAATCTCCTAGAATAATCTCATTATCATTTTTCAGTATTTTTCAGCATATGTTCAAAGTATTCCATTGTTAAATATTTAAAATATTGTTACTATAGGAATTCATGAGAGGCCACTAAAAGAATAGAAGGCACAGGGGAATGTAAGTTACTTTTCACAATTGAAAGTTAATAGTTGGTGGCATTTTGGCAAAACTTTGAGGCCTCTTCACTTCATCTGTATGACTATTTCTTTTTCATAATGGTTATTCTCAGTATGGAACCTAGGAGCTATAACTTAAATACAGAAGTCACTGAGGGAAACTTTACAGTTATGGATGTAAGAAAAAACAGGACCTTATTTTTAGTTATCACTATATTTTAAGATCCTTAGAAATACAGCAAAGTATTTTCCTGTTTCCTTTGGTAAGAGAATCAATTTTGTATCTGAAAACGAATTCCAAAGAAGGAGCCAACTAAAATAAAGCCTAATTTTTTTTAAAAGTGCTGCTGGCCGTACATTTAAATTCTCCTGAGACCTTCATCAAACAGAATTCTTACAGAATGAAAAAATCTTTGCTACCAAAATAAAACCCAGAATAACAACAGAACATTGCCCAGGGAAGCAGGAACTTATTATTACTATTTTACAATGAGTAAATAGGTCACATTAAATATGGATGCAAATTCATTTTGCTTAGTCTCTAATCTTCACAGGCAAACTTCTCAGTACCTCCTAAGAAGAAAACATAACAGGGAGGCAGAAGAAAAGTTACATTCCCTGTCCTCAACCTCCTTCCCACTTAGGAATAAAACCTTGTAAAACAGGCTCTTTGTACCTGATTGTGTTTCCATTGCCAGAGGATGTCATAGGGAAGCTGGAAGTCAATTCTCTTTTGTCTTAGATACTTTCCTGAAAAAAAAAAAAACAGTATCAACTTCAATAACTGTTCTGATATACACCTAAAGAGATAAAATAGCCTCAATGTCTATTATGCACCAATAAGAAAAACAAAGCTTTTGAAAATTTTTGTTTTTACACATTATTTTAATTTTAGCTTTCTTCTACCAACCTAATATATGTGCTAAAGATATATAATTTTTTATTCTTATATTTTAGTTGGTAGTGGGGCTTGAAATCAGAGCCTTGGTGTTGTCCCTGAGCTCTTTTGCTTTAAGCCACAGTGCCACTTCCAGTTAATTGGAGGTACGAGCCTTGCAGATTTTTCTGTCTGAGCTGGCTTTGATGTCAGATCTCAGTCTCCTGAGTAGCTAAGATTACAAGAGTAAGTCACTAGCCCCTGGCAATTTTTTGTTTGTTTGAGAAAAGGTCTTGCTGCTTGAGACAGAGTCTCGCTATATAGATAGTCTAGGCTAGCATGTAACTTGCTAACTTGCTATGTATGTGGTCTGGACAAGTCATTCTCCTGCCTTTGCCTATTGAGTGCTGGGATTATAAATGTGTGCTGCCTTAACTTTACAGCAGTCTCTATGAAACAAATGAACACAGTGAAATTATGACCAACATACACAGGTTATTATGAAGCTAAATAAAGACCAAGACATTTTTTCAACTGTCTAAAAGTTACTAATCACGGAGTATCTGATACCTGTTCTACATCATTATTTATAGTTTCATGTTGACTAGAAAAAGAGGAAATCCCTGTTAACCTTACTTCCTACTTATTGAAATACTATTTTAAGAAGCCTATTTTAAGTCCCTTTATTACCTTAAAAAGGTTCTCCAGCTTCTTACTCTGTATGACCTTTTGTCTTCTTAAACACATACATCACTTTACTGTCTTGGCTATTTATGTTTTTCTGTGTTTCTAGACCAGCAGTTCTCAAAGAGTACTTGCTGACTTGAGAAGATTCAAAAGGCAAAAAACAATTTCAATGACTCTGTAAAGATGTTATATACTTTCTTTGTTATGCTGACATTTGTACTAATGGTGTAAAAGAGACTATTATAAACCTGTTATAGCACAAACAGTTCTAGAAGTCACTGTATTCTATTTGCCACAAACCTGGGGTTGGGATGGAGAAGCCAGCATCATTTAAAAATGCTCTTGAAGCCAGGCACCTTGGCTCATGCCTATAATCCTAGGTACTCAAGAGGCTGAGATCTGAAGCGGTTCAAAGCCAGCCCAGGCAGGAAAGTCCGTGAGACTCTTATCTTCCAGAAAACTGGAAGTGATGCTGTGGCTCAAGTGGTAGAGCACTTGCTTTGAGCTGAAGAGCTCAGGGACATCTCCCAGGCCCAGAGTTCAAGCCCAATGACTGACCAAAAGAAAAAAAAGCTCTTGGCCAGGTGTTGGTAGCTTATACTATAATCCTAGCTACTCAGGAGGATGATAGTTCAAAGTCAGCCTGAGTAGAAAAACCTGTGAGGCTCCATCTCCAATTAACCAGCAAAATATCAGATTAGAGATGTGGCTCAAGTGGTAGAATGGACAATGAGAAAGCCAATCAAGAGTGCAAAGGCCAGACTCAAACCCTGGTATACTACCCCTGTGTTTGATTCCCCAGTACCACATAAACAGAAAAAGCTGGAAATGGTGCTCTGGCACCAGTGGTAGAATGAGTACTAGCCTTGGGCAAAAGAAGCTCAGGGACAGTGCTTAGGCCCAGAGTTCAAACCCCATGACTGGCCAAAAAAAAAAGTTAAAAACTACATTAAGTCTTGACCTACAAGGCAAGATTTTTAATATTCAACGTGGCACAATAGAAGTATGAACAAAGCATTTCTACTGCATACTAAAGTGGGATAGCGTTCTCAAGGAAAAACATTTATATAAGTATTTGAATGGTTAATTAATTGAACTAGTGATTTTATTTTATTTTTTTTATTTTTGGGACCGGTCGTGGGGCCTGAACTCTGGGCCTGGGCGCTGTCCCTCAGCTCTTCAGCTCAAGGCTAGCACTCTATCACTTGAGTCACAGCGCCACTTCCAGCTTTTTTCTTTTTGCTTATGTGGTGCTGAGGAATCGAACCCAGGGCCTCAGGCATGCAAGGAAAGCTCTCTACCACTGAGCCACCTTCCCAGTCCACGAACTAGTGATTTTATTTAATGGAATAACATTTTGTCTGAAACAACTGAAAAAAACAGTATTACTTCAAGAAGCAAAACTAATGAGGCTGGAACAGAGTTCTTACCTAGCACTACCTAAACAAAGCAAAACTAACGAGGCTGGTATAGAGTTCTTACCTAGCATTGCCTAGAACAAAATCAAACTAAATACACATGACTGAAAGCATTTGTTGACAATAGTAAAATCTGAGCCTTCAGTGAACACTGCAATTTTTAAAATCTTAAATTCAGTACTGTGAGACTCACAGTTTTCCAATACTTAGAAGGATTTTCTCTGATAAAATAAATCCGTGGTATGATATTACCAAATGTGATTTTCCCCCCCTGGTAGTACTGGGGCAACTTTCCTAAGAAAGGTACCCAACCACTTGAACCATACCCCAAACCCTTTTTCACAGTAAAATAAAGTTATATATACATGCATGTATGTATGTGTGTGTGTGCATGCCAGTCCCGGGGCTTGAACTCAGGACCTGGGTGCTGTGCCTGAGCTTTTGTGCTGAAGGCTAGTACTCTACCATTTGAGTCACAGCTTTACTTTTAGCTTTTTTGGTTTAATGGAAGATTAAGAATCTCCAGGACTTTCTGGCCTTGAGCAGAAGAGCTCAGGGACAGGGCCTAAGCCTTGAATTCAAGCCCCATGACTCAAAAAATAGAAAAAGAAAAAAAAAGTTACATGTTACAGTAACTGTCCTCCTATCCTATTCATAAAGTATGATCTAGCTGGGTGTGGTGGCTCATGCCCGCAATCCTAGCTACTTAGAAGAGACAGATCTGATGATTGTGGTTTGAAGCTAACACGAGCAGCAAAGTTCATGAAACTCTTATCTCCAATAAACTAGCCCCCACAAAAAAAGCCACAAGTGGCGATGTGGCTCCAGTGGTAGATTGCTAGACTGGAGCAAAAAGAAGCTAAGGAACAGCATGTAGGACCTGATTTCATACCCCAGGACTGGCATACTCACACAAAAAAATGATGTTCTGAACAAAAAAAGACTATCCAGAAAAAAGAAATCCTACCATGCAACAGCCTGATTTTCAGTTTATCTCACTACTAGTAAAAAGACACTTGTAAGATGGGTATCAGTGGCTAATGCCTGTAGTGCTAGCTAATCAGGAGGCTGAAATCTGAGGATTGTGGTTCAAGGCCAGCCTGGGCAGCAAAGGCAGTGAGACTCTTTTCTTTGTCAGTCGTACGGCTTGAACTTTGGGCCTGGGTACTGTCCCTCAGTTTTTCAGCTCAAAGCTAGAGCTCTACCACTTGAGCCACAGCGGTACTTTTGGCTTTCTGATGGTTTATTGGAGATTAAGAGTCTCACTGCCTTTCCTGCCCAGGCTGGCTTTGAACCATGATCCTCAGATCTCAGCCTCCTGAGTAGCCAAGATTACAGGTGTGAGCCACCACGCACAGCTGTGAGACTCTTGTCTCCAATTAACCAATAGGAAACTGGAAGTAATGCCGTGGCTCAAGTGGTAGTGCTCTAGACTTGAGCTGAAGAGTTCAGGGACAACACCCAGGCTCAGAGTTCAAGCCCCATGACTGACCCTCCTCCCCCCCAAAAAAGAGGGAAACTAGAGCTATTATCACTATACTAGAGATAATAGATTACTCATTATTACTGTTAATTTAACTAACAGTAATTAACAGTACTCTCATCCTCTTGGATAGTTAGAGTTTTTTTCCAAGATCTAGGTTAGAAAATTGCTCATTTGGACAAAATGGTTATGTTTTCCTTTAAATGGGAATTTTGATCACCTTTTTGGTGGTACTAGGGTTTGAACACAAGGCCTTGTGCTAGCTAGGCAGGCATTTATTAATATACAGAATTACTGAGAATAAATATAAATGGTAACAAGCTTGAACTAACACAGACACTTCCTTCAAACTGGAGGGAATTATATAATCTTCTCAGCAATATACTGTGTAGATTTAGTACTCACCAACATGAATAGGGGCTGGGAATAATCCATATTCATGCTCTCCGGGAGTATATTCCAGTTTCTCTTTCTTTAATTGGATTAATCGGCTCTTTGGGCTGTGATCACAAAAGAATGATAAACAGTTAAAGGCAATGAATTTTTTTTTCTTTTTTGTTGGTCATGGGGCTTGAACTCTGGGCCTGGGTGCTGTCCCTTAGCTCTTCAGCTCAAGGCAAGCACTCTACTACTTGAGCCACAGCGCCACTTCCAATTTTCTGGTGGTTTATTGGAGATAAGGGTCTCATGGACTTTCCTGCCTAGACTAGCTTTGAACCTCGACCTCAGATCTCAGCCTCCTGAGTAGTTAGGATTACAGGTGCAAGCCACTAGCACCTGACTGAAATTCCTTCTTGTTGTCAAATATAAACATCATTTGTTTTAAGGTCAGGTCTTAACAGTGGCTTAAACCTTAGAAGCCTGTAATTCCAGCTACTCAGGAAGCCGTGATCTGAACATCACTTTTCAAAGCTGCTCAGGACAAAAAGCCCCCGTGAGACTTTTGGTTGGTCGTGGGGGCTGAATTATGGGCCTGAGTGCTGTCCCTCAGCTCTTCAGGCTAGCACCCTACCACTTGAGCCACAGTGCCACTTCCAGCCTTTTCTGCTTATGTGGTGCTGAAGAATGGAACCCAGGGCCTCATGCATGCAAGGAAAGCACTCTACCACTGAGCCAACTTCCCAGCCCCTGCTGTGAGACTCTTATCTGCAATGAACCACTCAAAAAAACCCCCAACTAAACAAACAAACAAACAAAAAAAAAACAAAATGGAAGTAGCACTGTGGCCCAAAGTGGTGGAGTTCTAGCCTTCAGCAAAAAGGGCTCAGAGCCAGCATCCCAGCCCTGAGTTCAAGACCCATGACCCCCTTTCTCTCCCCAAAAATGCAGTTTTAAGGGAGGGTACTAAATATTTTCTATTTTTTTTCAAGAACCCTTTATTTCGGGAAAGGCCTTTAAAAAAAGGATCTTTGGCATTTTCCAACAGTTTTGTAGAGGGAGGCCAAACTGACTATTTTTTCTTTCTTGCATTATTAGGAGTTGAACTCAGGGCTTCCCCTAGGAAGGTGCTCTACTACTGAGCCATGCCTCTAGCCATTTTTAGTACTAGTTATCTTTGTGATGGGTTTTTTAACCTCCTGCCAGTTTACACTTTTTTTTTTTTTGGTCAGTCATGGGGCTTGAGCTCTGGGCTTGGGCCCTGTCCCTGCACTCTTCAGCTCAAGGCTACTGCTGTACCACTAGAGCCACAGTGCCACTTCCAGTTTTCTGAGTGGTTTATTCGAGATAAAAGTCTCACGGACTTTCCTGCCTGAGTTGACTTGCCTGGGCGCTGTCCCTCAGCTCTTCAGCTCAAGGCTAGTACTCTACCACTTAGCCACAGTGCCAGTTCTGGTTTTTTTTCCCCTCCTGCTTATGTGGTGCTGAGGAATCGAACCCAGGGCTTCAAGAATGCAAGGCAAGCACTCTACCACTGAGCCAACTTCCCAGCCCCTGGACTGGCTTTGTACTACTATCCTCAGATCTCAGCCTCCTGAGTAGCTAGGATTACAGGCATGAGCCACCGGCACCCAGCCCAGTTTATACTTTCTATATGAAACTAGATTGCACTACCTACTGCAGTTATTGGTCAAAGGGGTTTCAAGAACATTTATGTACAGGCTTCCAACTAGAGGTATGAGCCACCAGCTCCCAATTCAGTTTTAATTTTAATGAAGACATCACACCTACAACTTAAAAAATTACTTTCAGATAGTATTGTATCAATATCATGAAGCAGGTAAGAGGTAATGTTGATTTTAGTTTACAGATTTGGGAACAAATGTTCTACCAGGTTAAGTGATATCTTAACTTTAGTAGCTGGTAAAGATTTAAGACTTAACCCATCATTTATTCAGCCAGACAAGGGTAGTGTGCACTTATAATCCCACTACTTGGGAGGCTGAGGCAGGAAGATCTTGAGTTTCATACAGACCAACTTAGGCTACATAGTGAGATCTTAGAATAAAAATGAAAGAATACAGGAAAAAATTTCAGAAAAAAAATATGCGTAAGCAACGAGCATAGAGTAACTGGGCCTGTAGTCTACTTGAGAGGCTAATGCAGATAATCTCTTAAATTCAGATCAGCCTGGAATATAGCCAGGCCAAGCCTCCTCCAAATGAGGAGGGAGGGACATACAAAGCAACAAAGAAATAATCTTATAAATGTGTTAGAAACAATCGCATGAAAGAAAAAAAATTTGAATACATATCTTAGGGTTAATTTCCCTAACATCAACTTATCTGACCTTTTATGCTTGCAAAATTATATTTTAAAAAAAAGCATATTTTAAAAAAAGGAACCATTGATGAAAGTCAACTATGCAACTTGGTGGAGATGTGAGGGAAGAAATGGGAGAGAATGAGGGAATAGATGACACTAAAGGAAAGGAAATGTACTTATTATCTGACATACGTAAATGTAGCCCCGCTGTATATTACCTCTAAAATAACAATAAAGTAAATAAATAAAAAAGAAACAATGCAACATGACATTTTACTTTCTTGAGATTATAGTAGACAAGCACAAGAAAATTCTTGGCATAATACAGAAGGTAAAAATCCAGGGTTACTTTTATAGCTCTAGTTCCCAAAAAGTAACGAAAGCAAAAACATAACTCAGTAATAAATTTCTTTTTTGTTTTTGACAGTACTGGGCTTGAACTCAAGGCCTGGGCACTGTCCCTGAGCCTTGTTGTGCTCAAGGCTAGCATTCTACCACTTGAGCTACAGCACCACTTCTGGCCTTTTCTGTTTATGTAGTACTGAGAAATCAAACCCAGGGCTTCATGCATGCGAGGCAAACACTACCACTAAGCCACATTCCCAGCCCTCATTTTTTATTTTTAATAGTCTGAACTGTGTGGTCGTCCACTTTGCAGAATGGTAGATAACGAGAAAGGACATGTTTGCCTCTTTGCATTTGTTAGTTTGTCCTAAAGATTCTTAACCTTAGTAGACAATCTTTATGTATAACTGAAATGAAGGTGGCTATTTTAGATATGACTGACCATAAAGCCAGATAGTAAGTTTCTATTTTCCTTTTTTTTCTTGGTGAAATTGGAGTTTGAATTCAAGGCTTACAATTTGTTAGGTAGGAGCTCTACCACTTGACCTATACAAACTCCTAGTCTTTTATTGCTTCTTAGTTATTTTTCAGATAGAATCTTGTGTGTCCCTTGCCCAGGGCTTTAGAGACCATGATCCTCTTTCCAAGAGCACAACTATGCTTTTTGTCTGGGATGGCCTGAAATCTGATCCTCTGATTTCAGCATCCTGAGTATTGAGATTTTTAGGTATGTGTCACTATGCTGGAACTGTAATCATGTTTTCTTTTGGCCTGTGACTAAAGTTATAAAACAGGAACAACCAATTCTATAGTATGTGTGTATGTGAGGTAAATTTTTTAAAAAGCTTCACCTAGCCAGCCAGGCACTGGTGGCAGTGGCTCACACCTGTAATCCTAGCTACTCAGGGGGCAGATCTGAGGATTGTGGTGCAAAGCCAGCCCGGGCAGAAAAGTCTGTGAGACTCTTATCTCCAATTAACCACCAGAAAATTGGAAGTGGTGCTGTGGCTCAAGTGGTAGAGTGCTCGCCTTGAGCTGAAGAGCTGAGGGACAGCACCCAGGACCAGAGTTCAAGCCCTATGACTGACAAAAAAGAAAAAAAAGCTTCACTTTTCTTATCAAAAGAAGATAAATTAACCTTTTAGAATGTTCTGTTTCTACTGTAACCCATTCAAAATTTGTGTTCAACTCAATCTTTGGACAAACTGAGGGTAATTATTTACTTAGTTTAATCATTTATTATTTGGGTATAATAATCAAGTAATCTAATTCAAACAGGACACTTAACAAAGGGAGAAAATGCATGCAAATAATACAGGAAAGAAAAAACAGTCAATAACCCAACCAAGCAAATTAGAAAGGCTAGGATTTCTAACAACCATTGCTAACTGTTAGTACATTTTACCTGAAATAATGTCTAAAGTCCCCTCCCTTTTTGTGGGTTGGAACTGGGGTTTGATCTCAAGGGCCTTTCACTTTTTCACTCATGGCTAGTGCTATGCCATTAAAGCCTTACCTCTATAGTTCCAGCATTTTTACTGGTTAAATGGAAATAAGAGTTTTCTTAGATTTTTCTGCCAGGTCCAGGTTTGAACCAAGATTCTAACATCTCTGCCTCCTGAGTTGCTGTAGTATAACTACTATGCCTGGCTGCCTGCCTTTTTACATGCTGTTTCCTCTGATGGACTAGCCTATACACCTAGCAAAGTATTATCAAATTCTTCAAATCTCACACTGTTATATTCCATGGAATACTTTTTTTTTGGGGGGGGGGCAGTTCTCTGTCTTGAACTCAGGGCCTGGGCTGTCCCTGAGCTTCTTTTGCTCAAGGCTAGTGCTCTACCACTTGAGCCATAACACCACTTCTGGCTTCTGTTTATATGGTACTGAGGAATCAAACCCAGCCAGGGGTTCATGCATACTAGGCAAGCACTCTACCACTAAGCCACATTCCCAGCCCTGTGGGATACTTCTTGATATAATAGCTATCTCTTCTTTGTTGCTTATTAAGTTGTACTTTGTCAAGAAAAAAAACCCATGAAGCTCTTCAAATGAGGAAAAAATATGTTAATCATCTGGCAAAGTTGGTGTAACATACTATTCAATCATTGAAAAATCAAGTAGAGCCAGGCGCCGGTGGCTCACACCTGTTATACTAGCTATTCAGGAGGCTGAGATCTGAAGATCACGGTTTAAAGCCAGCTGGGGCAGGAAAGTCCCTGAGACTCTTATCTCCAATAAACCACTAGAAAACTGGAAGTGGCGCTGTGGCTCAAGCAGTAGAGAGCTTGCCTTGGGCTGAAGAGCACAGGGACAGCGCCCAAGCCCAGAGTTCAAAAAAAAAAAAAAAAAAGAAAAATCAAGTAGATCATTAAAAGGCCTCAAACTATAGAATGTAACCTAGGAAGGCAGAGAAAAGATAAAAATCAGGGAATATAATTAACCTTATACAACACAGTGTAGTACATTATGAATATAGTGAACAGAAGTGATAGAAATTTGTATATATAATATACTGTTTTATGATAGTCAATTTTTTTGTCACAAATGAAAGAATAACAGGTATTTAAACAATGTTAATTGCTAGTTACTACTACTTACTCTGTAGTTTTATAAACGTCAGAATATAGCCCAGCTTTCTGATACTTTTTCTTTGGGGGACGTGGGGCCTTCTTTTCCCTTGGGATGATAGATAACACGGGCTGGAAAGTATTTTCAGGTTCAGGAGGTTTAGCTGGGGTTTCTAGAGGACTGGGAATCTCAACTGGTGCTTCTGTAAAGCTAGATTAAAAAGAGAAGTTTAAAAATGTTATTGTCTTTTCTACAAATGAATGTCTACTTAAATATTACAGGAAGTAAAAAAGAAAAAAAAGAGATATGAGGTCTTCCTCACCTGCCTAGAATAACCTGACTAGGCAGAGTGGAGATCCATTAATGGAAGAATTCAACAGAAGTCACAGAAGGTATTGCTATCCACTGTTTTAAGCTTTTATACAGTCAAAACCAGTTTTAACTATGAGTAAAAAATTGTCAAGAAAATATGTTAAATATATACAATGAAATTTTATTCATCTATTAGAAAGAATAGTATGTCATTTTCAGGGAAATGGACGGACCTAGAAAAAAACTATGTTAAGTCACACTCAGAGACACAAATGGCACATGTTTTCTTTCACCTGTAGAAGCTAGATTTAAAATATAAGTATACAGGCTGGGAAGGTGGCTCAGTGGTAGAGTATTTGCCTTGCATGCATCAGGCCCTGGGTTCGATTCCTCAGCACCACATAAGCAAAAAGAAAAAAGCCAGAAGTGGCACTGTGGCTCAAGTGGTAGCGCACTAGCCTTGAGCTGAAGAGCTGAGGGACAGTGCCCAGGTCCAGAGTTCAAGCCCAACGACCAGATCCCCCACCACCCAAAAAATATCTGTAAGTGTACATGAAAACATATACACACATATATCTGACTAAAAGATTATATATTTAAGCAAAGAATCCAAAGTTATAACTCCTCTGAACAACTAACAAACTGTTTAACAAAATGAAAACCAGGAAGTGAAAACATGTTTGGGGGTAGGGACTGGAAAATAAGGAAGAAAGATGAAAGGGTTGACAAGATGAATTGTCATGAACTGACTTTTTTTTGGGGGGGGGGAAGGGGTCAGTCCATGGGGCTTGAACTCAGGGCCTGGGTGCTGTTCCTGAGCTTTTTCATTCAAGGCTAGTGCTCTATCACTTTAAACCACAGTGCCACTCTTCTGATTTTCTGGTGGTCAACTGGAGGTAAGAATCTCATGGAATAAAATTAAATTAAAAAAATTAAAAAAAAATTAAAAAAAAAAAAGAATCTCATGGACTTTTCTGCCTGGCTGACTTCGAACCTCGATCTCAGATCCTCAGCTTCCTGAGTAGCTAGGATTAGAAGCATGAGCCAATGGTGCCCGGTGAATTGTAGCATCTTTGTACAACTACTTAAATATAAAATCAGTAACAGCAGCAAGTAAACAATTGTCAAAGCTGACCATGGTGATACAGGCTTGTAATCTCAAAAACTGGGAAGCAGAGGCAGGAGTTAGAAACTTTGAGGCCAGCTTAGGCTATGTGAAGAATCCAAGATGAGCCTGGTAGCATATAGCAATAACCTGTCTCAACAACGATGACAACAAAATCTTCAAATGAAACAGACTGGTCTACAAGTAACAAATCTTTTTCAAGTTAAAATTGGAAACTTATGAAGAAAACTAACAAAAACCAGTTATACAACATATTAAAAATATCTAGTATCCAATGAAAAAAATTCTAAACATGCCAAAATAAAACATGATTCTGGAAAACAAATTCAATGCAAATTATCTAAAAAATACAAGAGATAAAAAAATGGTCAACCTGGCTGGGTTATGGTAGGTTCACATCTGTAATCGTAGCTATTCAGGAGGCTGAGATCTGAGGATCACAATTTGAAGCCAGCCTAAGACAAGTTTCAATAAACCACCAAAGAAAGCCAGAAGTGTAGCTGTGGCTCAGGTGGTAGAGAGCACTAGCCTTGAGAAAAAGAAGCTCAGGGACAGCACCCAGGGCACTGAGTTCAAGTCCAGAGATCAGCGCGCACACACACACACACACACACACA